>NC_034601.1:3921411-3944143 GCF_900095145.1 Mus pahari | reverse complement strand
GAGAGAGAGAGAGAGAGAGAGAGAGAGAGAGAGAGAGACAGAGAGACAGAGAGAGACAGAGAGACAGAGAGACAGAGACAGAGACAGAGAGAGAGTTGTGTGACTTCCTTAGTTTCTCTCAAATGAGAATATGGCATTTACATCTGTAGCTTAGATTGGTCTGGAGAAGAACAACTTGGAAAAACTTAAGTATTGTAAAATTGAAAGTCTTCTAGATTTTAATGTCTTCCTTCCTCCAGTTAACTCACGAGCCCAGTGATAGTATCCATCTGGTTAAGCCTATTTGCTAGGTGTATATGATTCAGGGCTGAATTGATATTTGTTGGATGAATGCAAGAAAGAACTAATAAAACACAATCTAATTTCAAAAAAGACATTAATGCAGAATACATTTGGAAGAATAGTAAAAAACCAGGTCACTCTCTAGGTAGATGGGGTATGTCTTGGTATTTTCTGCACTGAGAAAAGTGCACATACTTTGTTCATATTAAGGAAAACTTGTTAATAAGGCATACTTTCAAAAATTGTTTTCATAAGGGCTGATTTAACACAACTGCTCCCCACACCAGCTCTGTCACAAAGATGTCCTCTCTGTTCAAGTATGGAAATTATGCTTGCTGAACAAAAATCCCCTAATCCGAGCTCACAAAGTGATGTCACCATGACACTGCCACATGGTGAGAGGACTCTCCAGTGTTCCCTCAGAGTTCACTGTAGTATTCTAAACTCTCATATCTCTATTCCTAGTGTTAGCCTACAGTTAGAGAGAGATGCGTGGGAAGAGGCCATTAGAAAGAACACATAGTCATTTAATCTCATTGTTCTTTTCAGGAATGATTTGTTATTGACAGAGAATTTGGGGGAGGGATGCCTTGCTTGACTTTAATGTCATATAAACAACACTTTATTGGTTACTGTTCTCCATACTGTGACATGATATTGGACAAAAGAAACCCAAGAGGGTTTACTTTGGTTCACAGTTGAACACAGTCCCTCCTGGCAGCAAGAACTGATAAAAGGGACCCGAGGCATCTGCTGGAGTGGCAACCTGACTGTGTAAGAGAGATGAAAACAGACTCTCAGCTCACTTTTTCTGTTCCTCCAGCCCTGGGTCCAAGCCCATGGAATGGTGCCACCCTCCTTCAAGGTCAGTTTGCCCGCCTTGTTCAGACTGCCCTGAAATGACCTTCACAGCCACTCCCGAAGCTCTCTTTCCTATTTCATTCTGAATTTCATAGAATCTACAATGAAGCTGAATTGGCGAGAGCTAGGATGGCTGTGGTAGAATGGCTGCCTCCTGTTTTCCTCTCTGCATAGGTTCTGGGGTTTCCTATGATTTGTAGATGTGTCTAATGCAGCCACACTATCCTGTCTGTGCTGCGCATAGGTTCATATGCTGTGCACAGTGGATTCTTCACACGGAGCGCCCAGCATACGTGATATAGCTGTGGAGAGATGGTCCCTTCCCTTCGTTGTAGTGTGGGAGCTGCTCTGGGTACATTATTCTATGTTGGCATTTCCTGTTAGACATTCTCTATGCCATTTCTCTTCCTCTGCTATGAAGTCATGCTTTTGTGATTCTTGTCTACCTAGTTCCTTATGTTATTTGAAACACATCTAAGAACTCAACTTGTTTAGCTTCCATATGAAATGCTCCCTCCTCTTCCCTGGCTCACGAATCTAACACCTGGTCGCAGATGGCGGTGCTGTTTTCAGAGGTTGGAGAACCACTTGGACCCTAAGCAGAGATACAGGATATCATGGCCAGGACATGTGGCCAGAGGGTGGTAGGTCTTCCACAGTTCTACCACTGCCTTCTGTTTCCTGTCCCTTTAAGGATATTGGAGCTATATGTCCCAGTCTCCAGGAATCTTGCCATATTTTCTCCACCACATGGATCCATTCACACCAGAAGCAAAAATACCTAATTTCTTTACTACTTCTCCTTAGGTAGTGGGTCATAGTGAACAGAAAATAACTAGAATATCAATGTTAATAGCTCCATATAAATCAGTTACTTTAAAGATGGAAGAATACAGGATAAAGATGAGAATAGGGACAGGATTGGAGGGAAGGAAGGAGAAAAAAAAAAGGAGAAGATAAATTCAACACTTTGCCCCTTAGCTGAAAATCTGAATTCCAAAGTGGTTTAGTATTTTCCCTGACAATAAAAACTATTCTCTTTCCTACTATCCCCACTCTTTAGAAGATACTTGAAATTCTAAATAGCAATTTCCTGTTATATACATATTGTCAATTAACATAAATATGCTGTAAAAACCCAAATGTGAGTATAATGGTTCACACTTAGCTTTGCTTTGTTCACACATCACTGAGAGTAAACTCCAGCCAGTGATCAAAGAAGAAGTGAACAGATCCATCTTGACATTTTTTTTTGAATCCTTGGCTTATGAAAGTTGCATATTTTCAATTTAGATTATTGCCTCTGAAACTGAAACATGAGAGAAAGAGAAATAAATACTATTTTCTTTGATCTTTGAGAATCATATTAACAGTTGCACAATAGTGTGAATAGATTTAACACTGCTGAACTGTACAGTTAAAAACAGATAAGATTGCCTGGTGGTCATGGCAAACACCTTAATCCCACACTGGGGAGGCAGAGGCAAGACAATCTTTCTGAGTTCAAGGCCACCCAGGTCTACAAAGCGAATTAGCCAGGAAAATACAGAGAAACCCTGACTTAAAAGCAACTAAACCAAACCAACAAACCAAACAACAGCAACAACAAAAACAAAAACTGATAATGTGGAAATGAATAAAATGAAGAGAAAGAACTGGAAGTAGGGGCAGTTTAGAGAGGAAGAAGAGCAGAGAAGTCATCACTCTTCCTGTGTCTCCTTTTCTCTGTCACAGTAATTAATGAGAGATTTGTGAGCCTTGAATACTTTTGTATTTCAGAGCAACAGGGGAGTGTATCACAGGACAGGAGTAACCTTTGTTGTATCTTTCTTTTACTGTTTTTGTAGCAAAACATAATCCATACTAGTCAGTACATATCAGTCGCTTAAAGAATAGGGATGGAGGAGTGTGCGAAGAAAGGAATGACATGAATGTCTTTTCAGGATTGAGAGTATCGTTGGTTGGCTTTGACACTGGGAGACACTAAGGGCCATGGAGCCTATGTGGGTATGGCACAGAGAAGGTACACCAGGTGCGTGTGATGTTCATACATCTAATTTTGAAATATTGATACTGAACCACAACACTGTGAGAACTTCCTGCCCAGGAAAACCACCCCAGGACAAAGTAAATAGAAGGTGGTTCAGGTTTGGCCTGAGATGATTAGGCATAAGTTTTGGTCAGAATAAGACAGAAGAATCTTTTCCATGCTCCACGTTCCTCATCTATAAAATGGTGATAACCATAGCATCTCGTTTACTAAAGCTGTCACAGTAATTTAGGGAGGAGCTGGAGATACAGCTCTTGCAGAAGACCTAGATTCAGTGCCCAGCATCTACATAGTGATTGACAAACATCCATAACTCCATCCACAGGGAATATGAGCCCCTTTGCTGGCCTTTGTGGATAGCAAGAATGTTTATAGTACACACAGATACACGCAGCCCAATGTTCATTCATATGAAATAGAAACAAATATTTTTAAAGACAGGAATCTAAAGTGTTCTTATTTGCAAAGTACTCAAGCAGAATTGGGCCAAGTGTGGCTTTTCTTTGAGTGTGACTTCGGAACTCCATTGGATTCCAAGAGGAAGATTTAATCATGGAGACTCTTTTTAGCCTGGCTACTTTTAGCAACTATTTCAACACTGTGGGGGAAGTTTGCTACATTGAGAAGCAACCAGAAAATAAACAAATGGGGCAAGCAAAAGCATTTCTACCCACGCTACAGCTAGTGTTGTTAAGTAGAAATCAATCTTAATTTATCTTTAAAAATGAATCATGGATAAATTATCATGAATCTCAAAGGAGCTGAGTTTGACATAATGAGCTGAGTTATTGTAACTGTCTGGTAATAATACTAAGGAAAGCAGTGAAGAAATGAAGGGAAGGGATTAAAAATGGAGGGGGGAGGAAGAGAGACTAACTAGGAGAAGGAAGAGAAGAAGCTAGATTCAGAGAAGTGAGGGACAGGAAGCCAAGAGAAAAAAAATCAAGGTTTATCGACTAGTTTATAAAACAGACAAAAAAATCAATAGTGTTTTCTCTGACACTTGAGATAACTTCCCGATGATGCTGGGCAGCTTGCTAAAGGAGATGGGTCCCCATGACTGACAGCCTCTCTCCTGAACAAGTTCAGTTTTCTTTATTTTTACATCTCCTCAGGTGGGAAGCAGTGCAGCCTGTCACCTCTCCACAAGGATGAAAGGGCTTTCATCAGCATGTCACTATGTAAGGGACTTCAGAGCTGGAACAGAAGGTGGTAGAACAAGGCATGGGGATAATTATTTCTTCTTCTTCTTCTTCTTCTTCTTCTTCTTCTTCTTCTTCTTCTTCTTCTTCTTCTTCTTCTTCTTCTTCTTCTTCTTCTTCTCCTTCTTCCTCTTCCTCTCCTCCTCCTCCTGTTCCTCCTCCTCCTATTGGGGGGCAGGGCAGAGGGAATCGGAAGCCTTGCATGGATTCCTGTTTATATCTCTGATTAAACATGGGTGTCCACCAAAGTTAGCATGCATCCACAGGTCTGCTATTCTTACTCAGTTGTAAAAAATCAAAGCAGCTTCGCAGAGTCAGTATAGCTCTGATACACACAAAATCCAGAATAAATGCATTCATTTGAAGTGCAAGGCTAAAACAATAACTTGTGGATGTGAGACTTACTAGTGAACTTAATGTCTCTCAACATTTTGTTCCCTGTGATAACAGAAAATTCTTTCTCCCTAAGTTATCCTGGTCAACAGAATTTAATCACCGTCTCCCAGGAGTTTATAGAGAGGTGTAGCTGGATCAGGTTGTAGTTCTTAAACCAAAATTCTGCCATTGAGTGAGACTAACTTAGGATGGGCCATTTCGTTTTTCACAAATCTGATTTGTTCTTTGGAGACTGTGGTCAGTCAGCCTTGTGGTTTTTAGAAGACCTGAGTAGAATGGATATCCAGTACAGCGGTTGCTGAAAGCAGAAGAGAAAGCATCTACTACACCCAGACTTTTGTCTATGGTCAAGGTGTAGGTAAAGACTGTCTCTAAAGTAACTACTTATAAACCATTGTAAAGTTAGTGATGTGATCCATGGAACAAAGGGCTAGGGGGGAGCTTGGTCCATCAGTGTTTCCCGAGCAAGCTTGAGAACTTGAGTTTGATACCAAGAGGGCATGCTATAAAGCAGAGCATGGTTTAATCCCAGGCTGGGGTGGTGGACACAAGTGAAACCTTGGGACTCACTGGCTAGCCAGCCTAATCTATTTCATTGGCTCCATGCCAGTAGTGAAACTCTCTCTCAAAATACAAAACAGAAAATCAATAAGATAAAGGGACAAGAGAAATGATTCAGTGCTTGGAAGTATGTACTGTTCTTGAGGAGACCTGAGTTTGGTTCTAACACCCATCAAGGCAGCTCATAGGCACCTCTAACTCCAGCTCCAAGGATCTCACTCATACAGGAAGCAGCCTGAGGAACCCAAGGTTGTACACACAAAAACACATGTACTTTCAGACACATGAACACACACATTAATATACACTACTCATATACATAAACACATACACAGAGAGACTTTTAAACATTCAGGAACCTCACACTTGTAGTCTTGTCTTCATATACTATATTATGCATTGTGATGAGACACTCACTTCTGTCAATTCCCTGCAAAACTGTTATCCCTACAATATATGGGAAGGCAATTTGTGCCAGCTCAAGTGGAAACACAAAGGGAGAGTGTATGCGCCCTGTAGTTGGTAGACAAGTATTTGATAATGTGGCAATCACAGTATGTTTTACATTTATCTGTATTATCACTTATGAGAAATATCATTCCCAGTGGACACTTGAAGAAGGGAAACCCTTTTGTGACTTCAAAGCCTGAGACTCTGGGTGTGACCTAAGCCTGATGATGAATTAGTTCCAGTTGACCAAAGGCACTGTCTTCTGAGGGAGTAATCGCTGTGCTGTGTCTTGGTGGCTTTTCTGCTTTACATGAGCAAGAAGGCTATCAAGTACAGGACACAAGTAGCTCCCGTCTTCGGAGTTTCTTGATAGAAGATACCAGCTGAGCTACAAAGAAGAGTACAGCTGGAAAAGCTGATGTTCAGCTCCATTTATTCCAGGTCATCCACACTCCCTTTGCACTGCTCCTAGGACACACTTCGGAGATAATGCATTATCTGTGGCAGTCTCCTTAAATTCTTCTCTAACTTTTGTAGCTAGTTTCTTTTATAAACTTTCCCCCAATTGTTGTTTCCATCTCTTCCCTATTATAACATACATTCATGGAGAGCTAGAATGAAACCAGGCTAAAACCATCTACAACATACAAGACCATACTGCAGTGCACACCCACACCCACCCACACCCACCCACACCCACACACCCACACCTACAACATAAAAAAACCATACTGCAGTGCTCTCTCTCTCTCTCTCTCTCTCTCTCTCCCTCTCTGTCTTACACACACACATACACACAAACACACCTACAACATACAAGACTATACTACAGTATCTACACGCACACACACATACCTACACACACCTACAACATGCAAGATCATACTACAGTGTTATAGTGTTGACACACACACACTACACACACACACACACACACACACACACTCACTACTTCCTGACTTCATGTGTATTTACTTTTCGTGGATAGGGTATATGTAGGAAACTGACAAGCATAATTAACTCACAATGTTTTGATCATGTATCTTTTCTTTCTGAAGTCTCTTGATCCCATTTTGAGTGAAGACTTATTTTTCTCATTTTATAGATACAGAAAAGAAGGATCAGAAGATAGAAGCATCACACTCAACATAAAACAGCGGGTGTTTTATTAGCCTGGTTTCTCTGTTGAAGTGGGGTGAAGCATCTTGTTGAGGTTTGAAGACGACTTGGGCAGGCAGCCTGTGTAAACTGGTCCATGAGTATCTGCATCTTAAAAACTGGACACCAGCCTGCCATTATTTAGATTTGGTGTGCCTAATTGGAGTCCCTTAGGTCACTGGGGATATTCTCACAAGAGGATCATAGGATGCCATTCCCCCCTTTCTTTTGCTTTCTAGCTATCTTGCCCTCCATTCAACACAACAACTAGTGGCTCAGAGCTTAACCCTCTAAACTACTGAGTCCAGATGCCCCCTTTACTTTATAAGTTAACTATCCTGAATATGTTGCCAGTGAATGGATAGCTGTTAGCATAATCAGATTCAAACTTTAGTAATTCTGAAGGGCAAGAAAGATCTGACCTCAAATCAATTACCTCAGCTAAGTGAACAATTCAGAATGTCTTCATTGAGTTACATGGCTTTAAGGAAACAAGATGACTTGGTGACAGGAAGCAGAAACTTCAAAAGATGTTGCTGGCTGATGTGGAGAAAGCAACAAGAGATCCAGGGGAGAAATGGGATCTGTGCTGATGAAGGGAACATACATAGGCACAAAGATCTAGCAAGAGAATTGGCTTCAGATGATTTTTTTTAAATGTTAATTTTTTATTAGATGTTTTCTTCATTTACATTTCAAGTTCTATCCTCTTTCCTAGTTTCCTCTCCGAAAGTCCCCTATACCCTCCCCCCACCTTGCTCCCCAGCCCACCTACTCCTGCTTCCTGGCCCTGGCATTCCCCTGTACTGGGGCATATAATCTTTGCAAGACCAAGGGCCTCTCCTCCCACTGATGGCCAACTAGGCCATCCTCTGCTACATATTCAACTAGAGACAAAAGCTCTGGGGTGGGGGGTACTGGTTAGTTCATATTGTTGTTCCTCCTACAGGGTTGCAGACCCCTTTTGCTCCTTGGGTACTTTCTCTAGCTCCTTCATTGAGGGCCCTGTGTTCCATCCAATAGATGATTTTAAAATAGAAATCTGTATGTGTGCCTACAGTTCAAGGTTAGAACACTAACCTTGGGAAATCGAGTTACTTAAAGTGAGGAATTATGTCATGGCTGTAGCATGCCTATAGTCCCAGCTGCTGGTGAGGCTGAAGTAACCTGGGAAGAGGAGTCTCAGCTGAAAATGCTTTGATCAGATGAGACTGAGCAGTGAACATGCCTGTAGGACATTGTCTTGAGGTCCAGCTGATAGAGGAAAGTCCAGCTCGTTGAGATTGGACCCATCTCTAAGCAGGAGGTTCCTGCTTAAATAAGAAAGTTAGGTGAGCATAGGCCATTTAGTGAACCAGGAAGCATCAGTCTCCCATAGTTTCTGTTCCAGCTCCATCTTGGGTTCTTTCTCCAAGTTCCTGAGTGATAGAAAAGTAAGCCGAAATAAACCATTTCCTCTTCACAGTTGCTTCTGATCATGGTGTTTATCATGGCATCAGAAAGCAAACTGGAACCACAATCTAATGAGATCCTGCCTCAAAACAAAACTGAACAACAAACCCCAAACAAACACCCACTAAACAACAGTAAATTTAAACACAGAAATATGGAGTTAAACACACTGTAGGGCTGGGTGCTCCAGCATTCTGGGTCCTTTCCATTCATCTGTCATCTACAGAACACAGATGAAATCCCTGAACAGTTCCTTTTCTCCTTTTTCTTTTTTCTACACTAAATTGGTATTGGTTGAGAGGGAATAAACATGTAGAAGAACAGTAAAAAGAAGGATTCTTTTACTTTCTTAAAATTCTCATATGCAAACCATACACAGTTCCAACTCTAACCTATAATGAAAAGTATGCTTTGAGTTGACCAAGATTAACTACTATCATAGAAGGAAACAAGAGGAAGTTAGTGAGCAAGTAGTGATAAACAGCCATACTCATAAAATTTTTATGAAGCCTTGATAAATAAAAGGTCTTATAAGAATCATTATAAAATGCTTTTTAAGGAGGTAGGGAGTTGAAGAGATATCTCAGCAGACATGAGTGAGCCCATGCTGATTTTGCAGAAGATCCAGGTTCAGTTCTCAGCAACCACATGTTGACTCACAATCAGGTAAAAATACCAGATACAGGGAATATAGTGCTGTCTTTTGGCCTCCAAGGGTACCAGACATTCATGTGGTGGACATACATACACTTATGCACATGCAGGAGTCTGCAACCCTATAGGTGGAACAACAATATGAACTAACCAGTACCCTCAGAGCTCATGTCTCTAGCTGCATGTGTAGCAGAAGATGGTGTATTCAGCCATCATTGGGAAGAGAGGCCCCTTGGTCTTGCAAACTTTATATGCCCCATAGAGGGGAACACCAGGGCCAAGAAGTGGGAATGAGTGGGCAGGGGAGCAGGACAGGGGAGGGTATAGGGGACATTCGGGATAGCATTTGAAATGTAAATAAAGAAAATATCTAATAAAATTTTAAAAAATTAATTCTATTCTCCAAGAAAAAGATACATCAACAAAGTCTATGTTAGAGTCATGTCCGTTAAAAAATAGTGCCCAACCTCCCATCTTCAAACATGACTAAGTGTAACCTTGATAATCAGAAGATGAAGAGGTAAAAGAGAAGGCTTCATTTGGGAAATACTTGTTTCAGACTATCTGAATATACATGCACCCAGGTTTCCAAGACCCATTTTCAGCCACTCTTGTTGGAGCTAGTCTCCATGGCATACTCCCCAGCAAATTATGTCTCCTGCGATTTCACACTTGGGGTGTCCCTCTATATGCTTCGGAGAACAGAAGAATAAGGCACAAATGATGTGATAGCCTGACTGAGATCTTCATCTTCAAACTGGGTCTTTGGGAATGTGTGAGTTAGGGTTATTCTCTTTTAAAACACAGCTTAAAGAGGCTTAAATCAATAGAAGACCTATGTAGATGTTCCTATTCATTGTCCCATCTGAGCTTCCAAAGCTCAAGCTGAATACCTGTGTCCCCAGCTGAGCACTGATAGCTCAGTCTGAACATGTTTATCCCCTAGATATGCATACATGGAGCCTTGGGCATCCAGAGCCAGTCTTAACTTTTATAAACCAACCTGAGCATGAGCATCCCTAGTCTCAGTTTAGCATTTGTAGCCAAAGCTGAGAATCCTCAGCCCCATATAGGATTCAAGCTCGGTATCTATAACCCCAGGCAAGCATCCAGAATTGCAGGTGAGAATCCATAGCCTCAATTGAGCATCTACCCTATCTGAGCATCCAGCAGCAGGTGTCATGCAGCTGCTGAACTCTTTGGGCGTGTAGCCAAGTTGAGTCTTCTAGTAACTCCAACCCAGCTGCTCTCTGATTGGAACAATAGCAAACATACGGAGTGAGTGAGAGCTCTCTCTCCCACACAGCACGCAGAACTAGGATATCATGCTGTTGGGCAGCAATAAATTCTTGGCTACCAGTTAGAATAGAGCAGTTAGGAATAATAATGAAAGGTAAGGCCCACAGCAGAAGGAATTGGAAGTTAAATTTGAGGGAAGTAATGGGGACCATTGAAATCAAGAGAAGAAATCAAAACATGGCAGTTAGAGACCATTTAGCAGGAAGAGCAAGCAAAGAGTAAAAGCCAACACCAGATACTCACGATAATCATTACTAAATTATATCCCATCAGGCTCATGTATTCTTGATAACACAGAATTAGGAAGACAAATTACACTCTCATCAGCATATTATTTTGCAACCCTCAGAGCGGAGGAATAACTTTTCAGAGATTTTTTTGTTGTCAAAGATGAAATGATGACATTGTGTTAAAATTTCAGCAGGTAAGTTTCTGTTTTCTATAAATTTATTATTAAAGAACATTTTTGCAACAGTCTCAACTGTTCAAATATTCCTACTCTTAGCACGTAACAAATTGTCTTCCAATGCCTATTAGAGCTATTGAATCACATTAAGGGATATTTGTTTTAGTCTTTATTTGTGTATGGTGTGTGTGTGTGTGTGTGTGTGTGTGTCATGGCACACATGTGGAAGTTAGATAACTTTGGAAGTCATGTCTTGCTTTCTACTTCATTGAAGCAAAGATGTCTCTTTTGTTTCAGCTCTGCAGGGGATTGCAGTCCAGCTGGTCCATGAGCTTCTGGTTCATTTGATTTCTGTAGAAGTGTTGGTTTTACAGATGTAATGGCACCTGCCTTCATACATGGGTAAAAGGAATTGAACTCAGGTCATCGGACTTATTCATCAAGTGCTTTTCCCACTGAGCCACTTCCCCAGCACCATATTCATTACATCCCAGAGTCACTTTGTGAAGAGAAACATTGGTGTCTGGTAGTTACTTCCTCCTCTAGACTTCATCCCTAAAAAGGTGAACACAATAAGATTCAGACTTCTGCATGTGACTGTCGGTCAAGGAACGAGCAAGGAGGATGGCAGGCCTGACATATTGAACATAAACTGCCTGTGCAAGGCAGCATGGCCGTTGCCTTTTTCCTATTGTTTGTTTGTCTGCTTATATATGTCTATATGTATGCGTTTATGCAGCCCCTTGTTATACAGCCCACACTGGCATTGATGGTCCTGATGCTGCCTCCCATGGGCAAGCATGTGCCGCCACTCTCAGCCCTTCATTATCATTGTTAATTCCTTCCAGCTGCCTTGTCTAGTAAACTTTGTCCTATTTATAGATGAAGAAGCTGTGCCTTAGGGGACTTACAGAGAGTCAGAAAAAGAGAATGGCTTCTGTTATTCTGTACTGTATCTCCCACCATCCGCTGTTATCTGAATTGCTGAAAATCTACTGCGTAAAACGCTGCTATCAACTAGCTGACTTATTTTGACCATATTTGAAACCTTCCTAATAATCTGAGGTGCCAGCAGAAGTGGAAAAGGGCCTGTCTGGAGTCATTCCTCCTGCATCCACACCACCAAGCCTCTTCCTCTTTCCTGCCCCTGTTTAATTTGAGGACTCGAGAGATCTCCTTAGAGTGTTTGTCATTTTTACAATGGCCATTTTTCTTTGACTTGGAAAAAAAAGTATTAGATCTCTGCTTGTATTCATGTACATGCCTTAAAGAGCTCCCAAATAAGTTGATTCCCAATGAACTTAAGATTTTAATTCAGTTTACCCCATTGGAGCTGCAGAAGAGAGTCACATTTTTAAATGCATGATGACAAATGGCTGTTCATTATTTATACATTCTGTAGCAGACTATAAATTTTTCTTTGGACATATATGGAGGCAATGAAACCATTTTGGTTGCAAACACATAAATCATGCTTACAGTTATTAGTCTAAATGTAACACCACCCGGGTTCTAGATCAAAACCTTTAAAACCTATTGTAATTGATGTCTGCATGCATAACTTATGTCTGATTTTATTAAAGGTTCTCATTATTATTTATATATTTGGAGCATTATCATCCTAGCTATGATTCTCTATACAGAGTAAATTATTTTGAGGCACAGGATTCGGAGAAGACATAGAAATGGGAAAAGGGGCCAGGGTCAGGGTGGGGAGGGTAGCAGGCTCTTTGTGGAATGTTTCTAAGAAAGTAGAAAAATGGGTGTTGTATTTCAGTGAGGTCTAACTAATTCATGCAATGATTTCGTTAACTTAGCTCCCAAATGCCTTGTCCTGTGTACCAATTGACATTCATTGGAGACAAATAAAACAGCAGCGGAGTTGTGTCAGCTAAATTATAAATTAACAGAAGGGTAACTAAGTGAGTTGGATTCCCAGGGCTGCCACTGGTCTAGGTTTTCCAAAGACCAGACGCACTTAGATTGATCCATACATCACAGCCCTGAGGTACCTCAGTGAAATGGGGACTGAGGATTGATGACACTTCCCAGACTCATTAGAAAGCCTCAAGTTGATGAGCTGGGTCTCCTGGAAAGCCTGACTCCAGCGTGCTGGCAGGGTGACCTCAGGGGACAGGCCGTGTCAAAGTGGCAGAGAAGGAGAAGACTGGAGACAACTTTCCATGGAGGAGAGTGAGCCCAAAGCAAGGAGGCAGGAGGCAGTCTACAGGAAAGTGAAGTGGTCATGGGAACACAATCCTCATGACCATGTAAACCGCCGTCCACTGTAGCCCGTTAATCTCCTGTGGCCACCTGAAACTTGCGAGAGATTTGTTTTCCTTGTCTGGATGGTAAGCCACAATGTCCACCCCCAAGGAATTACTATAAAGTTTTTGCTTTAAATTAATGAAATGGATTTTAAAGGTTTATTTGAATACATTAATTATATATAAGACTAGGTTTCATTACGAGATGTTTTTACAGGTCTATAATGTATTTTGATCACAGTAACCCTCTCTTACACACTCTCATCTTGCACTCATTGAGTCTGCTTCCTCTCCCTAACTAGTCCCTTTTCTAGTCCCTTCTTTCTTCCCAGTGATTTTCCTTAGGGATGAAGGGTTACTTCCAGGAGTATGGGCACCATCCCGACACCTATTTGGTCAAAGAAAATGTCTCCCCTCTCTGCAACTACTAGTTGCTCTCAGGAAGGAGGGAGGTTACCATGAGCCCTTATCCCTAGCAACCCTTATTTTAAAGAACAATCTTTAGTTTACACTAGACTCCTGCAGAGAGTACAAAACCCCTTCACACCCCTACCCCTAACCCTCTCATTTTACACCGCTTGTTGAAACCATGAATCCCCGTTGCACACTTGTGACAATGGATTACTACCAACCATGGTTAGTAACCGAAGTTCATCATTTACAAGAGGATTGATGTCGATGCTACACGGGGTTATGGCTATAGTCAGAGGAATGGCATGTACTAGGCATTCCAGTATCTCACAAGTCAGTTTCGATGTGTTACAGCATTCATGTGCTCCCTGGCTGCTCCTCTCTGACCCTCAGCAAGCTTTGATCTTTCCACTGCTGTTACGCTTATGATTTGGTGTTAAAGTTCTGGGATAACGGACTGGAAGTGTAGCTCAGTTGTCTTAGTGCTCACCCAATAAGAACAAAGCTGTGGGTTCAGAGTGGTATCCATACCTGTACTCTTAGCATGTGGGAAGCAGAGGAAGCAGGAGGTGAAGTGAGAGGTCAGCTTGAGCTATATGGGACCCTGTCTTTTTCTCTTTTCCCCTTTGTTCCTTCCATCTCTTATTTTCCTTGCTTCTTCATCTTTTCTTTCAAACACAGTCTCTACCCAGTCTGCCTACTCCTTAGCCTGTCTCAGGTGCAGCATTTATAAGAACCCGACCCAAGCTCTGTGCAGACAGCTGGCAGAAGGTAACATGAGGTACAAACTGGAAATTGTACTCAGCTAATGAATGACAGTGCAATTTCCAACCATGATTACACCCATCTGAGCTGGCTTTGCCAGGCTGTTTGCTGATTATTAGATGTTGTACATGAATTATGTCACTTAATCCTCAAACAACTGTATGAGGTAGAAATTATTCAAATAACCACATTACAGGAGAGAAGACTGAGGTTTAGAGAGAGATGTTAAGTGATTTATCTGACTCTGAACATCTCACTAAGATGTGCAGGAAAGAGCAAACTAGACTAAGTCAAGGTTAGTCTTTTAATACCACTTCTCTGCTTTATGGTTCAGCACAGGAATTTAGGTGGTGCCTCAATGATGTACAAGTTCTCGTTTAGTTTTGAGTGTACTTATTCAAATGTGCACACATGTATGCAGATAAAAGTGTGTGTGCTTGTGTGTGTGTGTGTGTGTGTGTGTGTGTGTGTGTGTGTGTGTGTAGGATACAGGATAATCTCCAGTATTATTCTTCAATCATTCTCCACCTTGCCTTTTGATTATCTCTCAGTAGAACCTGGGGCTCACTGACTAAACTACACTGGTTTCGCAGAGAACCTCAATGATCTTCATACCTCTGCTGCCCTGGCACCAGGTTTCCATTCCTGTGCTACCACATCTAGCTTTTCATTTCAAGCATGGACCACCACAGCTGGCACTGGGATTGGATGCAGGTCCTCATGTTGGCACAGAAATTTACTGGCTGAGTTACCTTCTCAGCCCAAATATGCAAGTTTTTCATGACACATTTGATTTTATAATGGATCTCACAATGCAACGTTGACTGGCCTAAGCTCTAAGATCCATCCTCTCCTTGCCCTTGCCTCCCAATTCCTGAGATGATAGTATGGAGCAACATATTCAACCTATATGTATGACTTTATGACTAATATAGTGAATGAATATAACTTAATGATTTTATTTACCTCAGGAATTAATAATGGAATCAGAAAGATGTTAAAATAAAGTCAGGAGTTTATTCAAAAGCTCATATTTTCATAAGTAATCAAGGATATTGAAACAAACTTAGCGATAGATGCAAACACAGCAGCAAAGTCAGTCAATATCCATAAGCCAAAAATAAAGATAATAACATTATGTTGGACACCATTCATTGTTTTTCTCTGAACTAGAGTCACAAGCCTTAGGTCAAATTTGACTACTTGTAGAATTACAAACAAAGATACTGAAAATCAGGCCTATTCCACAAAACCACAGTCACAGAGTAGTGATGTTTCCTTGTCTGTGTTTTTCCTGACCAAATATGTAGTCTGAATATACTCAGGACTCTTAGAATAGCACTTGTTGTACAGGAGGAGCGAGGTCATAAACTGGAAGCTCAGAGAGGGAATCCTGTAAGCTTACTGGCCCACACCATCTGTACCAACACTATCCAGTGCTGCCCTAGAGCAACAAAGAAACCAGAGAGGATGTGTAGATTGACAGTCATGGCTGTGTTCCAACATGACCACAGAAGCAGGTGGCTAGCCTGTACGCTGCTGATCACCATACTTGGAATAGAATACTGGCCATGAGCAGCATGGAGACACTGGCCAAGAATTTTCCCAGGCCTGACACTTTGAATCAATGCACTGGAGTTGTGATGAAATGGCTGCCATGAAAAGGAAGTCCAACATGTTGTTTGCATATAATACTAATGGAAAAAAATCTACTTGCTAACCATTCCAGTGGTTCTGTAATTATGAAAAGGATATAGGAACCTCAGATTGTACCTCCACCCTACTCACAAATAGATGAAGGATCTGAGATCTAAGGTAAAGGAAGATACTTGTCCAAGGGCTGACACTATGACTCAGTTGGTAGAGTGTTTGTCCCACTTACACAAAGTCATGGGTCTCATCCCCGGCACTGAACAGACTGGCATCAGAGGTATAAATTTGCAATCCAAGCACTAGGGAGTTTAAAGTAGGAAGATGAGAAGTTAGGGATCAATCAGGTTACATAGGAAATTGAAGGTTAGATTGCACAAGAGAAAGTTTCAAAATGAAAGAGAGAAATTTACTCAAGATTATAAGAACATGTCAGAGGTTTCCTTGACATATAAACAATGGACCAAGAATAGTTACTGTTATCAATATGCATGGTTCAAATCTATGCAAATTATATGTATGCATATACATGCAGTACTTGTACTTATTTCTTATATAATAGATCAGTCATTATTTCATTAAAGAAGACCCATTAGCAGAATGTTATAGAATCTTAGTGCTTTGCCAAGACAAAGAACACCTATTCATATATCCATTTAGAAATTTAATGCTATGAACACTTATTAATGAACTCTAGACTCATCCCAAATGGTCATCATGTGATACCCTGACTTTAAATATCTCATTCTCAGGCAGGCAAGAAGGCACCTGCTGAAAACCCAGTGACTTCTGCCTGATCTCAGGGATCCACATGGGGAAAGGAGAGACTAGATTAGACTACTGTGTGTTGTCCACTGAGCTACACACACACACACACACACACACACACACACACACACAGGAAACCTTCCTCACACAGAGACATACACAGACCCCCTCCACCAGATATACATATCAAATGAATAGATAGATAGATATAATACATATTAATTGTTCACATTCTCTGATAATAGGAGGATGTTGCAAAGGCAGCTTAAATATCATCAGTGCTGGGAACAGATGAGCTAAACGATAAAGGAAAGAGCATCACATACCCAGAGCAGAGGTGCAGGAGGCAATGTTTCAGAAGGAAGTTTTGAGCTGATATTAAATCTTGAATGTGGGAAAATACACATCTCTTTTGATGAATTAGTGACAGATTTGGATCTTCTGAAATAGTTTATAAAGGGAAGGATGGTAAGTCTTTTAATAGTGTTTTGTTGTTGTTGTAAGAGATGATGCCAAAGGCTAAATTTGTTTGTGAACTGGGGTGGATATTCAAGGCAGGTGTGTGCACTCCAGATTCCCCTCATTGCTCCAAGTTCTTACTTCTGAGTTGGAATCTTTCCCCCTGACTTCTAGAAGGAGCAGGGCATGATATAATTTGAGTATCCCAGATAGCGCAGAATGTTTTGTCAAGAAGTCTTCACTTGACTTTCACTGAGAGATGGAGCCATCTTGATTCCTGAGCTCAGCAGAGATGTTTGTCTTGGGCCAACATCATACTGTACTCACATCTTTATGTGAGCCTCCAAACGTTCATCCAGAGAAGAATTCAGTGGGTGTGATGCTATCCTGCCTGAGGATAACATAGCCATGACTCAAATGGATTTGGTGGCTCAAATTAAGGTAATATTTTTCCTCTTGGTATAATGGCTTCTTATGGATGGGTACATCTCTTGACATCATCTGGCTCTGGTTTACCTACATTTCATCCACATGCTCATGCTAGTTAAGTCTGAATCTTGCAGGTTCATTGTTGCCATGACTCCCATTTCTGGGCTTCTTTGACCTTTGCTCTGCACACATTGACTGATTCCTGAGGACCACAGACTGCTGGAAACATGAGCATCTGAGGTGCCTCCAAATCTCAAAACTTCATTCCTCATGTCCTGGCTCCATCTTCCCATGGTGGTGCTTGCACTTTCCAGTATCTGGCTCTTTGCCTTCCTATGCTTTTTATCCAATGCTCATTTATGTTTTCAAATCCAGGATGTTGAAGGTCTGAGTCCATGATGGTTTGGCTGGCCTGATGGAGACTCTGACAGCTGTACTGAAAATCAGACACAGGAAGGCCTGTATAGCAACATAGACACATGCATTGTAATCTAAAGAACCAACAGTTTGTGGGGGTAAAATGAAGGCTGCTCATGACTAAGAAGTAGTTATGTGGGGGGATGGAATTAACTGTTCCATTCTTTTATTTCTCAAAGCTAATTCACCTTATGCCATAACTATTATAACTTAGAAACTAATATTTATTTTAAGACCACATTTAAGCATCCTTCCTCTTAGAGCTTCCTGCCCTTAAACAGTCTGACTCTCTTGAATCCCCAAGTCAGGTTTTGTCAACCTGATTCAGTCAGTCAGCAATCACTCACTGAGTATTTAACAATTGTTGAGTTAACAGGTCACAATCATGAAGAACTGAACCTCTCGCCTCCAAGTTCCTGCCTGAAGGAACTTTTATTTGGAGAACGATACCTAAATTAAGATTAAAAAAAGGGCACCTTGTGAAGTTGTGCCACGATTCACAAATGGCTGTGTATAGATTCATCTTCCTCACTGCATAATCAACTTAAACACATCAAGGAAAGAGCAGCTCTGTAGGGTAATTTTGTTCTCCAGAGCACCTGGGACAGTGATCAGTGTGCATCAGATTCTCAGTATGCATCAGATTCTCAGTCTACTTTTGCTTGATTGAAAAGAGGCCTTGCCAATTTCATCTGCTGACATACAGCTCAAAGTACAGCTCTGATTGGAGAAATGGGGAACAGAGGTGGTAGTTTGCAGGCACCCCTTGGCTGACAAGAGCTGCTTCCGGCAAGACACCTGAGCTCCCCTGCCTTGTTTACCTGTGTGGACTGCAGGTGCAGGAGGCTTGGCAAGGGGAAGGCATCTTCACTTGTACTTGCCACAATTCTCAACACTTGATCACAATTGGGGCAAGAGGGAAATGTAAAAACCTATGCTCCCAGAGGCTTCTTATTCTTTTAGGCCACGTTAATCTCTTTTGCAAACTCTGTGGATTCCACACAAAGCTCTTTGGCTCTCTAGTCACAAAACTAAACCTTCATTACCAAGTAGGCTTGGAAACAAAAGGCAAAGCTGTCCACGTGGAGTCAGGGTTGGAATGGGCTCTATGCTACTTTCCCAAGAACGCCCATAAAACTGTCCTTGCTACCAGGTGTGCATTTTAATGCAAACTGGAACCTGCTCCTTGGGATGAGCCTCTATCTACGGAGTAAATGCCAAATGCTATCATATGTGTTCTCTCATTCATTTGTCATCTGTCTTTTTTTGTTCCCTGTGTTTTGTAATCTGGGGCGATCTGAGTCTTGAGCTGAACGGCTTTGTCTCCCTTCCTGCTGAAGCTGTATTTATTTATTGAGGTTATCTTGGTGAACTGTAATGTATCTTGAATAAAGGATATAGCAATTTTGAAAGAACAATTTTAAATAGCAAGGAGAAGGGAAAGATAATTCCTTCTTCCAAAGCAAGCTCTTTTGTGAAAACAGTGTCTCAGAGCATTGGGGGCGCTGTGATCTCTCCATCTTAAGCTCTGGAACTTGTCTGACGAGAGTGACTTTTGCATTGAGAAAGTGAAGATTTTGTCTAAAAAGAGGAAGAAGAAAAAATAAAAAGAGAGAAGAAATGTTTTATTTAAAAAGAATCTCATGTGGAGGGAGAGGTTTTTTTTTGAAAATCAGTTCCTCATTGGAGGAAGGTGAGCCTGTGCACTTTCAGGAGGCACTCTTCCTGGGTTTGTAGGAAAGAGGAGGAGAAAGAAAACAATGAAAACAAAGAGGAACCAGAGGGGAGGATTTAGAGAGCGTGTGAGCCAGGATGAACAGCTGTCTTAAATCCCTTGATGTCACATTTCCTGTAGGGAAACAGTAACCAAATGATCTGCTTTTACAGTTCATGAGGAAGAAAGCAAAAGCTTTTAGGCTGGGTAAAACGGCCACCATGCAAGCTTTAAGACCTGCATTTGGACTTCCAGAACGCAGGGAAAACAGATGGGTCTGGCCACATGCAATTGTAACCTCAGTACAGCAGGGACAAAGGCAAGTGGATCACTGAGATTCACTAGCCAGCCCATCTCACCGTTAGGGAAGTGACAAGTTCTGTGAGAAAACTTGTCTTAAAAGCTATGATGAAGTGTGATTGAGGAAGGTCTCCACATGCATGCACACACACAGACATACACACACGTGTGCACATATACAAGCACACACATAGGCACTCACACACACATAGAGTACAGAAACACATGCATACACATGTACACACACTTAAGTGCACACATACACATATACACACATACACACACATGTACATATACAAGCACACACAGAGACAGTCACCTACATAGATGTACAGACATACATGCGCACACATGCACACACACTTATGTGTACATATACACATAAACACACATACACGCACATGCACACATACAAACACACACAGAGATAGTCACCCACATAGATGCACAGACATACATGCACACACATGCACACACACTTATGTGCACATATACACATAAACACACATACACGTACATGCACACATACAAGCACACACATAGGCACAGTCACACACACATAGAACACAGAAACACATGCATACACATGTACACACACTTAAGTGCACACATACACATGCATGCACATACTCAGACATGTGCATATAAATAGAAACACACAGATACACACTGATGTACATATTTGTGCACACACACAAAGAGCCTTTTCCTATGCTGGTATTCATGTCTGATTATTAACATTTAAAGAAACATGCCTCTTATTATTGCAAAAAAAATTAGTGTACATTGCTTGGGAAAACTCCAGTGGAAATTACTAAACCTTAATATTTTCCTTTGATTAGAAACTAAGATTTTTTTCAATGTAACAATGTGATACAATCAAGACAGAAATGTCAATTTTTAAAATCTTGAAGATAACCAAATGACACAAAACTGATCTTAAGATGCTAATGTATAGAATGAGCCTCATTGCTAAAATGCCACCATCTTTAGGAATTCTGGGCCTGCTTGCAGAAGACCAGCACAGCACACCATTGCCCATTTACTGCCCCACATAGATGGAAGGGGCAGGCTGAGGACTAGCTTTCATGGTTCCAGAATGTGTCATGTAAGCTCCTAAAGGAAGTAGGCAACTAACAGTCATAAAGAGCTGTGATGCCTTTGAACCACATCAATGACCAGCATGGCATGGTAACCCTATAGGTGCACTAGTGGCACACACACCATGGTGGTAACCAACTGTTCTCTAGTTGAGCTTTAAACCTGCTCAACAAGAGGGAAAACATGACTGGTACTGGAAACCTAGCTAATTACTAACTGCTGGTGAAGTCATGGCTACTGGAAGAGAAACCATAATCACTAATTTACTGAAGCAGCACAATCCCTCACAATCTATAAACATATGTCCTTAGATCCAACGATGAACATATTCTCACCTTCCATCAAGGAAACCTCTTTTTGCAATGGGTGGAAATAATTATGGAAAACTACAACCTAAATATGCAGAGTTGTGGAACCCAGTCCTGTTGGATTTGTCTACACAACATTCCCACACCTTAGATTCAGAGAACAGTGTTGCAGAAGGGTCAGGAAGATAAGAACCAGAGACTCAAAGACTTTGTATTGAGATTGTCTCTCCTAGTAACATCAAAAGCTATACCCATAAAGTCCCATCAACATGACCATCCAAACATAGGCTGAATAAGGAAGACACCAGTGAATATGCAAACCTCGTGGGGGAAACCATGAGGCCTCCATCCTACACAGAGAATTACAGGCAACTGAGTAAAGCTGGGAGTGCAAAAGGTTGCCCTACCCAGGGTGGCACACCAATTGGTTGTCCACTGTCAAATGGCCAGCCCTGAAAGCATACATACAAATAACATTACATGGACTCAACTAGTAATATTACACACACACACACACACACACACACACACACACACACACACATGTGTATGCAATAACAGTTGATGAAAAATGATTTTGCAGGGAAGAAAGGGAAGGGAGAAGCATTGCAATTAAAATACAACCTCAAAAATAAATCTTTTTTTAAAGGAGGTGGGGAGGACCAGAGGACCCTCAGGTGAGTATCCAGTCACTTCTCCCTCCCAATGAAATTCTGACTCTAGGCTCAGGTGGGGAAGGATGAGGGGAGGGGTTTCCATCTAAGCAGCCATGGGAAGCTGTCATACTTTCTATGTGCAGATCGTCCAGTATGGCTACATTAAAGTTACTCATGAGCTTGCCAATTACCCTCTCCACCTATTGTTCTGTAAAGCACAATGATGAGCCTGGTAAAACTGTCCCTCAGTTTGTCCTTGGGGCCTTAGGAGGAGGGGTAGATGTTACCCTTCAGAAGGAATGTTAGCAATACAAGGGAACCCCGAATATAACTCTATATTCTTACAGATACAGTAAGACGCAGGTATAGGTGCTGAGCAGGGAAGGAGAGTTTAGAAAGCAGCACAGCTGCATAAAACATAGACAGTAAACTCAAGATTCGTCCTGACTTTAAAAATTCACCTGCAAGTAAAAGTGCGTGTCATTCATTCATTCATTCAAAAGCATGGCCCACCATGATGGCTCAGCAGGTAATGGTGCATGCTGCCAAGCTTGATGACTTGAATCTGAAACCTGGAACCAACATGGTTGGGGTGGAGAAATTCATGAGCTAAGTCCACAGGATGGGAAAGAAAAGTTGATCAGGTTATCAGGAGCACCAATAGGAGAGAATTGCATCTATCTCCCTCCCTCCCTCCCTCCCTCCCTCCCTCCCTC
>NC_034601.1:3911461-3921300 GCF_900095145.1 Mus pahari | reverse complement strand
CCCTCCCTCCCTCCCTCTTCCCTCTCTTTCTCTCTCTCATTGCTATGACCAAAATATGTGAACATAAAAGCGAAGAGATGGAGAGATTCGTTTTGGCTTATGATTGCAGAAGGTTCTGAGAGGGGCCTGGACAATGTTCTTTCACAATTCTGCCACAGCAGTAACCCATTTCCTACAGTGCCAGAAGCTGGGGACCAATGCCCCGGGTTCATGAGCCTTTCTGAGGTAAATTTCACGTTGTGTCTAGAACAAACACTGACTGACTGCATCCAACCCCAGAGTGAAGAAACTTAGTTTCACTAACTTGGCTGGGAAGCAGACTGGGGGGAGTGGAGGAGAGAATAGAGCTTCCTCGAGCTGAATAGGTTTCGGAAAGGAGGCAGGCTTATCCTCCCTGTCTCGTGGTGGACTCTTGCAATCAAGAACGTGGACGGCCTAGGGGAAAAAGAAGTGATCGGACAAGACCCACATTCCCTGACTGTGTGGTTTCAGGTTTCCCCCTTCATTTGCCAAATGAGCAAGCAGAACGTGATTACGAAGCAAATTCTCACTACTTTCTCCCATGAGGACTCAGTTTGATCCCTGACACTCAGTGTCTCACAGTCACCAATAACTCCAGTTTTAGGGAATCGGATACACTCTTCTGATCTCTGTAGGCACGAGGCACATACATATATGTACACACATAGCGATAAACAAACATTAAAAAAAAATGTTCCTCTGAGATAATGCAGCCAATCGGTGCTCAGCTTGGACACAGCTCCACCTATTTAAGCTTTGTTTCATCGAAACAAAGATGGAACCACCATGATTTAACTCTGGAGCACAGAGGGCACCGAAAGTGCTGAAAAACAAGAAAGACTAGAGGCTAGGACCCACCGCATCAAGCTGCTCTGTGATCATGGTCTCGGGTGGCACCAGGCAAAGTAAGAAAGTATGTGTACAAGCTTGCTGCTTAGGAAAAATATTTCTCCTGCTTCTCGGTCGGCTTTCCTCGGAGGTACCATGAATGAACACCACTACAGAATATGTCCTTCTCATCTGGCCCTGGGTTAGGCAGAATTTTCTATACAAGTCAACTTTCACCCTTTTTAGAACTAGATGTCTCAGACTGGGTTGGGATGAAAGTGACTTCAGAAAGGAACCATTTTTCCTCTGTGAACCTTTCCCACGACAGCCAAAGTGCATAAAGAAGGCATTCTCTTTTCTGTTTGGCTGGCAAACTCGAGTTTGAAAAAGGGAAGCAGCTCTTGGTTGTCAACCTTCGCTGTAGGAAGATTCGAAAAGTAAAAATACTGCAAAAGTCATTCTCATGGTCTCTCACTATTGCCATTTAAGAGCTGTACAGTCAGGCTGAAACGCTTTGCAAAAGCATTAGACAAGAAGCTTAGAGATGGAAGGCCTGGTGCCAGTCTAACCTTCTCTGAGAAAGTGACAACATGAGATTGCTCTACAGAAAGAAAGCCACAGTTTGGGACAGCAGGGAAGTCTCCTTACCTTGCCCAAGATCCACTATTTATTTCACATTTAGCATGCTTGGGCTTTGATGTCCTTTGGTATAATGTGGCTCCACTCTTCGTTCTTTTCGTAAAAGGAGCATTTCAAATGTTACCACAGAGCACAGCCATGGGATTATTTGCCAAAGAGGGAAGAAACCTCAGATTGACAAATAGTAAGAACATGAAGATTCTCAAAGGCTCAGATCCAAGTAAGCCATAGACTAGATAAGAATGTGTCAGATTATGAGCTATTTACAGGAGAGGACGCACTATGAAATCAAAAGCTATATTATTAATTACAACAACAACAACAACAACAACAAAAACAAAAGGCACTACCAAGCATTGTCTCTTTAAAGTTTTTGCCAGGGAACTTTTGTTATATTGGAAAGACACTTGACAATAATACAGACACTTGGGTCTCATGACTGTGGCATCAGGTCACTGACAAAGGAGAGCTCAGACATGTAATTAACCCTTTGTAGCCTCACCCTCATCAGTGCCATTGGTATGCATAGGTCTCGACAAACATTCATCTCACACTGTCTTCTCTTAACTAGTCTGTCCCGTTTTCTAAAGGTGCCTTAAGATCTCGTCTCTTTTATTGTTGTTTTTATTGTTGCATTTTCTACATGTAGTTTTTTCAGGTTAGCTACCAAGTCCTAGGTTTCATATAACATCATCATCAGAATTCCTGGGGGCAGGGTACAGATGACTGCATTTTTAACAAGCAGTCTGGAGATGCTTAAGCACTTAAGCATCCAAGAGCATTGCCCTGCCTGGCTGCTTTTCTCATGGCTGAAGATGGCACCGTGAGGGAGCTGGTGTGAGTGCTTTCTCTGTTGCCAGTGTGAATGACTGCATCACTTGTTCTCATGCAGCAAACACTGTCAGCAAGGTCCAGTGGTGTCTGTCAGACGGCTGCATCACAAGGTCTCTAGTTATAAGTTCTGCAAACCTGAGGTCAGAGAAGGCCAAGTGTCCTGTGCATGTGACCAGTGACTCTGAACCTGTGCAAGTGATGCCCTTTCTAGGTGGATACAGAGAGGAAGAAGGGCCCCTTATGGAGTCTCAGGCTGTATAGGAATGAACCCAGTGTACCTCAAGTGCAAGTGCAAGTGGCTCAAGTTGAAATGAATGAGGAATGAACACTCGTTTGGTAGGAGTGCATGTGTGTGCCTGTGTGTTCATGTGCGTGGGTGTGTATATTTGTAAATAGAGGACAATTTGTGTTCTCTCTCTCTGCCTTTGGGATCCTGAGGATCAAACTTAGCTATCAGGATTGAAGACATGCTTTTCTCTAATGAGACATCCCCACAGTCAGGGCTGGAATCAGAAACATTGGATGTCAACCATTACCAAAAGAAATAGATTAAAATGACTCATTAAATAGTTCTGTATTGAAATGATGATATTGTGAGTATATTGGATTTGATAAAATGCATCCTTGAAATTAATTTTGTTAATTTTCTCTTTTTTTTGCATGTGGTAGCTAGAAAAATTAAAATTGCGTTTTCTACATGTAGTTTTTTTCGTCTCTTTTTGAATGGTGAATAATTAGAAACCATACAGTAATAAAATGTGAGAAAAAAACTTTAATTCTATTTTTTTTTAAGACGGGATTGCACTATGAAGCCCTGGCTGACCTAGAACTCTCTTGTTGCATTTCTGATCTGAATGCTAGACTAGCTTCTCCCATGGGTAAAGTACACAAAAAAAAAAAAAAAAAAAAAATTCATCATGTTGCAACTAGGAAGACAGCTTAATCTACCCTTGAGCAGGCATGAAGACCTGTGTTTAGATCCCAGGACTCACAGAAAGCTGGGTGAGGCAGCCTGCCTTTATCACACCAGTCCTGGGAAGACAGTGGCATGAGAATACCTGGAGTGCACTGGCCAGTCCATCCGTGTGAGTTAGCAAGTGCCAGCTGGAGTGAGGTATGCTGACCCACAGCTATATGGCAGAGAGCGAGTGAGAAGGGCGTCCAGTGCTGACCTCTGAACTCTACATCCAGGCACATGCATATGCACATGCTCGCAAGCAAACCAACAAACCGAAGCACCATAATGTGGGGTGAGGGGCTCCACTAGTAATTTGCTTGCTGCACAAACATGAACCCAAGTTTGAATTCCCAACACCAACATAAAAGCCAAGCAAGGAGGTGCATAACTGCAGCCTAGGGCTCAGAAGTACACAGGTGGAGCCTAGGTTGGCGTACAAATGGGAAGCTTCAGTTTCAGTGAGATTGCTTGTCTTTAAAACTAAAATAAAGAGAAGAGCAATGGAGGAAGATATCAGATGTTGTTCTCTGACCCATCCACCCACACCTGTACATGTGCACATACACAGTGCCACGATACCAAGTGATGAAAATGGGGCCAGTACATTCTGTAAAGCCTCAATCACCCTTTAAATGCACAGAAATTCACATCAATGCACGCACAGAATTCTAATTCAATATTCAAAACCTGTATCTTGGGGGAATCCCTGAGTATTTCATTTTAGATGCTGGAAAGCCGGCTCAGGTACTCATGAGTGCTTGCTGCTTTTCCAAGGAATACATGTTGGGTGGTTCATAACCACCTGCACCTCCAGCTTCCGGGCATAGGACAGTCCTCTCTGGACTCAATGGGCACCATATATGGGTGGTGTGGGTTCACATTTTACTTATGTGCACACATGCACATACATAAAAATAAGTTTTTAAAAATGTTTCTTCTCACTAGCACTTTATATCAAATCTATAGTTCAATGATGTCCACGCTCCGATCAAGGACAGTGTTTACATTCCCTTGGGGGAAATGATGCCTCATGAGAGTGATCGGTGATGCTTGTGAGTTACTGCACAGAGTATGTTAAATCCAAAGGGGTTCAAAGTTGCTTCTGATTTCAAGGGTCACAAAGGGTCGATACTAGATGGTGAAATACTGACTTTGAATACTGAAGTCATCAAAGCCTATTCTCCAACTTGAAGTTGTCCAAATATAAAATATGATCTGTGTTGGAACTATGAACATACTACTATGAAATTTTGTATATTTGACTTAAAAGTAATGAAATATCATAATTTTTCATACACAATCTGCAGTTGTTTTAGTTTAAGGCTTGTGTCCTAAATTTGCCCAATTAGCACTTCTCTATCCCTGAAAATGTATAGATAGATCCCAGAAGACGGTGTAGAGGGTTCAGTAAGTGGGATCCTATTTAAACCAGATCCCCCATTGCTTCTTAGAAGGCAGAATGAGACATTGAGTGTTAAGTAAATATGAGAATTGAAACAGTATCTACAAGACTGCCCTGAGCCCCGGGCATTGGTAAGACTCAGAATATTCCTTCCTTCTCTGCCCCCCGGTCGTGCTTGTTTTTCTTTGAAGAATAATTAAGATTTAATGGCATATTTTCACAGTTTTTTGTCTGCCTGCTTTCTCAGTGCCTACTGTGCAGAACGCCCGTGTTTGATCCTGGTCATTACAAGAACGGTACAGTAATTGCCTATCTGGTGACTCGTTAATGGAGGTCCCCAGAGAGCAGAGGCGCTGCTCTTTTGAAGTTCATCTTGTTTACTGTTGGCCCTTCTGTTTTAATCTATATCATCAGGGAGCCTGGCTCAATTGTGAGCAGCACCAGCTCTTCTCATGGAGACGCCGCCGCACTGGGAAACGGAGGCTGCGATTTTCCAGCTTCTCCCCTCTCCTCCATTGTTTCTCCTCTGCTTCCCAGCTCTTCTTTTGGGCCCCTTAGACTGTTCATAGGGCAGGACTGCCTCAGTCGATCAGGAGATTTCTTTAGAGCAGGAGACTTGCAGGTTGGCTGTGAAGCCACTTTTCTACCCAACAGACCGCACACTGGAGTACAGCTAACCTGCAGAATATTTTTGCTCTTCACTTAAAACCAAAATGACTTCCTCTCATCCCCCTCCTGGAACCCTCTTGTATGCTCCAAATACACCATCACTGGCTCATTTGTCTTACCATGGAGGGCTTCTGATAGCACTTCTCATCAGCTATGGTGGCCTTGGGCGTAACCTCTATCACTCTCCCCGTGGGCACCCCGCAGGGCCACACATGTTCTCTTCATTTCCTGAAGCTCAAGCTTGAAAGGATTTTTTTTTTAAGATTTATTTATTTACTATATGTAAGTACACTGTAGCTGTCTTCAGACACTCCAGAAGAGAGAGCCAAATCTTGTTACGGATGGTTGTGAGCCACCATGTGGTTGCTGGGATTTGAACTCTGGACCTTCAGAAGAGCAGCTGGGTGCTCTTACCCACTGAGCCATCTCACCAGCCCTTGAAAGGATTTTTAAATCCGTGCTTTTAGTTAATGTGGTGGTAGAGTCAGTGTATAATCTACAGACTCTCCTAAAGTTACTTTGTCCTTTCCTCTGCTTAAAATTGTATTTCTAATTAGTTGCAAAGTACTAGGTTTCATTATGGACCTTTTACACATAAGTACTTCATTGAAAATTATTTGCTCCCCTACCCTGTCCTGTGCTGTAACCCCAGTGCCCACTCTCAGACCCTTTCAGCCCCAGGGGTGATTTAGCCATTTCATGTCACGTGTATCCTGTTGCCTGTCACTCATTCTCTCAGACAATATCTTTTTGTCCCCTCCTATGGTGTCCTTTCTAATTTCATCACCTTTGTCCCCACTCATACCCACATATGATAAAGCCAGGGATCTGTGTATGAGAGAATATGCAGCATTGTTTGTCTGAATGTGGGTCACTGAAGCATTAGAATTTCCCGCTGTATCAATTGCCCTGAAGTTTTCTTTATTGGTGAATAACATGCCATTTTGCACATTTACCACATGTTTTCTCTCTTTTCCATTATTGGACATCTGGAATGGTTCTTTTTCTTTGCTCCTGTCTAAGGAATAAAAATGTTAACACTATGTGCCAGAGATCCAGCCTGTTTTCTTAGTGCCAATCATCAGAATAATAAAGATTAATTGGAAGTGTTTGAAACGGAAATTTAAGGTTTGCACACTCAAGGGGCAGGCATATCACTGTTTTCATTTTATTTTAATTTTAAAAACAAACATAAGCTAATGACTGTCTTTCCAGCAGAAAAGAGAAACTCACATCCCAGGCAGAACTCCAAGGTTCACAAGAAGTTCTGTAATGAAGAGTCAAGAGACAAAGAAACAAATGAGCTGTTATGGATGTATCTGAGCTTCTAGGTTCAGTTCCATGAGGACCTCACTTTAACCCTAGACTTACTCCTGCTATGGAAAAGTAACTTTCTCTCCAAGGAACACAATTGTTTCTACAAATCATCTTTATGCACAGAACTACACAGCACTGTTGAAATTCCCAGTGTCAATAGGCTTTATGTATTTGGACATCAAGTTGGAGACTGTGTATTACAACTATGAAAATAATTGTACCAATGGTATTTTGGGAGTATTTTGGTCCTTTACTAAGCCAATGACTGCAATAAACTCTTCCCATGTATTAGTTCATTTAATTCTTGTTACATCACAAGAAATACCTGTCCTTGCTATTTTCATCCATGTTTAAGGAGAGTAATCAGGCCTAGGTAGGATACCAGTCAGCCCTGAGAATGAGATTTCTGTCACTTTCATTTCTGCTCCTGTGATAAGATAGCCTGACACAAAGGGACTTAGGGGACACAAGGCTTATTTTAGCTCAGGATTCCAGGTTATAGTCTGTCAACCCAGGGAAGTCACAGTGGCAGGAGTTTGACATGGTTGGTCACATTCATGCCAATAGTCGAGAGCAGAGAGGTGTGCATACTTGCTTGCTTGCTTGTTCTCAGCTCAATCACTCGCCCCTGCCATTCAGGATCCTCCATCTAGGTAATGTGGTGGGAAGCCACAACGGATTGTGTCTTCCTACACAAATCAACGACAACCAGGACAGTGACAGACACACCCTCAGACCAAAGCTAACTTAGAATGTTATCAAGAGCATCTTTCCAGGGGACTCTGGGTTGTGTCAGGCTGATAATTAAAACCGAGGAGCACAAAGCTCTAGTCTCTGTCTCTTGTTTCCAGTGCCTCCCCAAAACGTGACGTGTTCATAGTAATACTATGATAGATGCATTTTATTTTTTACCATGTTTACCATGTTTAAGTAACCTGTCAAGAACGAAGCATGAGAAGATAGTTAATGCAAGTATCCCATAACTGTCACCGGGATCCTTTCTATGAATAGAATGAATATGGCCAGTTATGGATAGGTTTGGGGGGGGGGAGCCCAGGCTTACTGAGGTCCAGTGTGTAGTGAGGAACAAAGTGAGAGTCTGACCCACTCTGTGAACTCCATTCTTCCTGGACACACAGCCAGCTCCCTTCTGTCCAAGGTCAACATTTCTGCTTAGGTAAACTCACTTCAGATAGCCGGATGGCTCTTCTCAGGCATACGCCACCATGAACCCTAAGCCCAATTTAGAAAACCTTATTAGTCTAATAAGACTTCACTGCCATCAGCATAATCCACAGGTACCTCAATCACATGCAGTCTAATTACTCTACCCTGGACTCCTCATGACTGGGGTTTAGGGGAAGCAAGTAAGAAGACAGAAGAAAATGAATGTCAGAAGTGTCCGATGGCCTGAGCTCTCCATGTAAGGCCTAGAGCACTTGCCCAGGATCATCGGAGACTGCTGATCTTGAAGGAGGTGTCAGTTCCTGCCCCCCCCGTGTTCATATGTGCATGGGGCTAGTCAGCCAGGTCGATATCTGAATGATGTGGCAGGCATTCAATGATTGGGGAAGGAAAAGATAACAGTTCAGGTGGCCTTGCTACCACTCGGGTTGCTTTTCTTCTCTTAAGGCTGCATCTTTTTATATGGATTGCCTCTCAGTCGTTCTTTAGGAATCAAAGCAAATGCAGAATTGACACTGCTTAGTGAATTAAATGTTCCTTTTTGTTTTTGTGAAATGTCACAGTATGCTTACTTTTCTGTCTTCAAAAACTAATGTAATATCCCAAACCATTTTTTTCTCCAGAATCAACTCCTGGGAACAGAAATAAATGATAACTCACAGGTTATACACACGGTAAACAAGTTTTCAACATGTATTACCAAGGGATCTATTATGTACAACTTGGGTTTTCTGGATAACTTTTATTTCCATCATTTTATTTGTAACCTTGCTTGTAACATAAACAAAGTATCTAGGTTTAAATTTGACCTTGTATATTTATTTGTCGTTTGACTCAGAACAAAGTCTTATTTGGGAGAAACTAAATATTTGCAAATTAATGATGATGATGATGATGATGATGATGATGATGATGATGTTGATGATGATGACTAGAGCTAGAGAGATGCCCAGTAGGCAACCATGTTTGCCACCAACTCTGGTGACCTGATTTTTTTCACTAGGACTTGCATGTTGGAACTTGCAAAAGCCAGTACTCCTCTGACTTCCACGTGCAAGCTGTGGTACACACACACACACACACACACACCAGCAATAAAGCCAGACGCAGTGATATCTTCCTACAGTCCCAGCACACAAAGTCCTAACTAAAGAAGGAGATCATTGCCAATTAGAGACAACAGTGGCTACATAGTTCCAGGCAACTCTGAGAAATTGAGTGTGATCTTGCCAAAAGGAAAGAAAAAGGAAAACAGTGATCACAACCATAGCAGAATCTTCCAGTACTGAAACAAGCGAATGCATGATACAAAATCCTGGCACTGAGTAGAGTCTTGGCAAGCATTCATGTGTGCCTGTGTATGCAAAGGACTGCGAGGAACATTCTAACAGCAACCCTCCCAGGGGTGTGAGGACTTGTGGGAACACCAGGCAAACAAGATTTGCACTCCAGGAAGGCTTCCTAGAAGGGGAAGGCTCACTAACAGAATAGGTTCCTACTCTCTCTAAGCAGCTGGGAACTTCAGCATCTCAATTTTAATTTTTTCTTTTGTTTCAGAGTTTATAATCATGTCATTTACCACTTCTCTCTCCTCCCTTCAAACCTCTCCCCACACTTGTTATTTTTCAAGTTTATGGCATTCTTCCCAATTTATTGCTGTTGCATGAATATATGCATGTACATATATCTCTAAACGTAATTTCTCAGATATAAGGTTACTTATATGTATGCTTATATGGCTGACAGTTGGTTTGGTACAACTGATTCGTGAGCTCTTCACATAGGTGCTCCTCCTTTAAATTATTTACATTCTGTTTGCTTGGAAGGCTAGTAGGTAGTGCCTGGACTCTTCAAAGACCTCAGCAAGGAGACCATAGTTGATCAGTTGATTTCTCTTCTCTTCTCTTCTCTTCTCTTCTCTTCTCTTCTCTTCTCTTCTCTTCTCTTCTCTTCTCTTCTCTTCTCTTCTCTTCTCTTCTCTTCTTT
>NC_034601.1:3906442-3911071 GCF_900095145.1 Mus pahari | reverse complement strand
GACTTGAGGGTGGGGAGGTCAGGAGGAGAGAGTACTGGCAGAGACTGAACCACAATTGATTTTCTTCACATGGAGCCCACCCAAGCAGCATTAAAATGTTAATGTATTAGTCCTAACCAGCATGTACTATTTTTCTTATGTAAGTGGCTTTATGGTGTAAAAGCAAAACCTTGACTGAGAGAGAGAGAGAGAGAGAGAGATGGAGAGAGAGGAAAGAGAGACAGAGACAGAGAGAGACAGAGAACAATTTGACAGTGAAGGAAAGACACTTACCTATGCATGTACATGTGGAAGCATGGCAACTTGCAGAAGCCAGTTCTTCCCTTCCAACATGCTAGTTCCAGGGATCAAATTTAGGCTATCAGATTTGGTGACAAACATACTTACCTTCTTGCGCATCTCATTGGTCCTCTTCCTACATCATTATCATCATCATCATCATCATCATCATCATCATCATCATCATCATCACTGTGCATGGCTATGTTGCTGCTTAATCTAGAACAGGTTTTTGAAGGAGTTTCACCTGAACTTATCACAACTCTACAAATACAGGCACCCCTGGATACCCACCGGAATCTGAATTAGTCCACTTAGTTATAACTCATGACTGGTTATATGAGCCAGTCAACAGTTATAATTACTTGACACCAGACATTTTCAATGGAATCCATATTGACTGATGGACTAACCTCTCCATTAGTAACAACCACAAACTTTACAATGTCACTAACAGAATTAGCATCTGTCTGTGACTGTCTTAAGTCATTTGTTACAATCTCATGGCAATTGATGTCATATATATCATGATTGCTCAACACTTGCTTGACCTTACCCAGTATTAAGAAAAGCAGCCTGACATTAGCAAAAGAGATTTACTTCAAGTCAGAGAAGGTGCACTTGATGTCATCGCTGAGGACCTAGGTTCAGGTTACAGTGCTTCCCTCGTGTTAGCAGGTTCCCCTGCAGAGGACCTGATGGGATCCCTTTGTGTCTAGGGTACTGGGCTCACATGAACATAGTCACGTATGCACATGTATACCTAAAACTAAATGCAAATCTTTAAACGTATCTTGAATGGGTTCAGATATATTTAACAAAAAGGAAGGAAGGAGAGAAGGAAGAAAGGGAGGGAGGGAGGGAGGGAGGGAGGGAAGGAGGGAAGCATAAAGAGAGGGAAAGAAGGAAGGGTGGAGGAACGGAGGCAGGGAGCAGGAGATGATTACACTCAAGCCCACTCCGTGTACAGATGCCCCAGAAGTGAGTAACACAATACTGTACAGCAGTTCCACGGCTTTGGGAACCTAAGCATTTGTATCATGTTGATTTACTCCTTAGCATATTCATTTCATAATAGCAGAAGGCTGCCCCAGCTCTTACCATCACAACCAGGTTCCAGCCATCAACAAAGATAAAGAACATGTTTTCCCTTTTAAGTAGACCCCAGAACCATGAGCATGACACTTCCTCCACTAAACCTTGTCAAAATGCAGTCATAGATATTTCTTGCTGTAAGGAAAGCAAAGGCAAGAGTTTCTGTGTGAGGGATCATCTGCTTAGCTGAAGACTGGGATCTCTGGACTAAAGAAGAAATTGGGGCATGCATGCTAAGAAACACCCAGAAGCATTTGCCATGGAACAAGAGGTCCTAGATGGCCCACCAGCTGAAACAAAAGCAAAGTCCACCTGCCCAGGGTGCAGTATTTTATCATTTCCATTCTTGCAATCAAGTAAGTATAGAAGGGACAATTGGGTCACTTTTCCTGCCTGTTCCTGAGTGTGTATGTCTGACCAAGACTCATCAAGATCTGGAGAATGTTTCTTCCAAATTCTATACTGTTTAAAAATAACAGGATGGAGCCACGATACAGGAAAAAAAAAAAAAAAAAAGCAGCAGCCCATCTTAGACGTGGCTCTTTCTGTAGATGGCGGGGGTGGGGTGGGGGGCTTTAAAATGTTTTTTTCTTCAAGCTGGAAGACCTGAGTTCAAAGCCTAGCGATGTCCAGTAAAAATCTGGCCATATTGGCATGGGCCTGTAATCCTAGCACTGGGAGAATGGGAACAGAAGCTCCCTGGACCGTGATCCAGCCTGAGCTAACTTGGCAAGTGTTTGGTCAGTGAGAGACAAGGTCTCAAAAAACAAGGTGGATTGCTCTTGAGGAACAGTAGCTGAAACTTTTCTCAGGCCTCCATGCATATGCATACATGCATGTCTCTGACTTACAAAACAAAATAAAACAAAACAAAAACAAGCATCTTAGGATGAATATTCTGTATGGAAAGCACTGACGATTACCTAACTTTCTTTAGGGTGTGAATCTACAGAACCTGGCTCATGGATGATATAACATAAAACTCATTTATCCATCAAGAGGAAAATGAGCACACCCCCTAGGTAAAATTATAGCAGTTACTGTCTGGAAGAATACATGAAACAGATTAGAAGATGCTGCCCAGAATGACACACACTTTTCATAAAGCAGCCATCCCTCTGGCCCCAGTACTGCTGGGAATGACATTGACTGCACTGACAAAGCTGCATAGGTCAGAGAAGAGGACACAGAGGGATGAGTCACATGTCCTACATGAAAGTTACTGAGGCAATGTTAGAAAACTCCAAGTCTGGTCCTGCTGACCTTTCCTGGCATTCTATCTCCGACACTGTATGAGTGCTCACCAAACATGGTCTATTGATCCTGTTATTTGATGGAATGAGTGAGGGGGTGAAAGGGTCCCTTTAAACCTCATTCTCTCCCCAATATTCCTCTTCTGCCAGGGTAAGCTTATGTTCTGTTCTGTCTGTTAGAAATACTTGGCAAATGGAGAGGTGTTAAAAACCCCAGACACAACTGATTCCTACAGCATAGCAGAATCAGAAGCCACATCCTAGCGCTGCTTAATAGCCCTGACTCTATCCCCCACAGAATAGAGAGGCAGTCTAAAAGAGATTGAGTCATCCAAACAAAGACTTCACAGGAGGCAGAAATGGGGGGGGGGGGAAATCTTGTTTTGATTTGCTACTTTTTTTTGCTGTTTCCAGCACAATAATGCACATTTTCATCAGAAGCTAAATGATAGCGCTTACAGTATTTAATATCTGAATTCAATTATGTGTTTGAAGGCTTATTACCATAGCAAAAGGAAAAGGATTTCAGAGTTTCCAAAGGCATCTGGGTACAGTTGTTGGGGGAAAGTACACACTGTTAAGGAAACGATGTATCCACATAAAAGGGTTAGCAAGCAGAGACTAAAAACAAAGCTACACGCACCAACAGTCACATAAAAGCCAGGAACACCAAAACCAGGAACCATACACGCAGGCTGGAGGGACTGAGAGCTAGAGAGCTTCCAGAGTGCTCTTTCCACTCTGTGCCAGTCTGAGTCTTCCCTTTTCTTCTTATGCCATCCACAGAAATCAGCTCAGACAGTTTCAAGGCTTAAACATCAAAATGCAAACTATAAAACTCCTAGAAAAAAATGTGATGGGGAGGGGGCTCCTGATGTGGGCTCTGTCAATAGATGCGTGGAGAAGACTCCAGACTATGTTATAAAAGCAGAGACAGTCTTTCAAAACAAACTTTCACAGCAGAGAACACAGCAGAACAGAGAGCAACTGTGGAATGGAGGGGGGGGGAAATCTTTCAAATCATGTATCAGATAAGGAGTTAATTTTCAAATATGTAATGAATTCCTGCAACTCAATATAGCTCCTTCAGGAAAATTGCTGTCTTGATTAGGGTGGCTATGCCATGATGAAACACCATGACCAAAACAACTTGTGGATGTAAAGGGTTTATTGTACTCACAGTTTCATATAACAATTTATCAGTATAGGCAGTGAGGGCAGGAACTCAAGGAGGTCAAGAACCTGGAGGCAGGAGCAGATACAGAAAGAACAGAACAATGCTGTTTACAGAAGGATGCCTGCTCAATGGGCTTTCTTATAGGACCCAGGACCACTAGCACAGGTCTGACCCTGCCCACAAAGGGCTGACCCATTTCATGTCAACCACTAAGTTTCTTAAAAGAATTGTCAAAAAGAAAGAAAGAAAGAAAGAAAGAAAGAAAGAAAGAAAGAAAGAAAGAAAGAAAGAAAGAAAGAAAGAAAGAAAGAAAGAAAATAGGTTTAAGGTCAACTCTCAGGCTAATGGCAAAGCTGTAAACTTGTATTTGATAGTGGTTGTGGAGTTGTATATTCCCTTAAAATATGTACCATAAACTTGAATGAATTTTAAGTGGCATAAATATATCTGCTCAAAGTTTGCATACAGTTTGAACTTGGAACTTAAGGCAGACACACATGCCATGGGTGCCATTCAAATGTGAAATGTCCTCCACAGGCTCATGCATCAGAACATTTGGTCTCCAGCAGGTGGTACTGTTTTAGAAGGTTGGAAACTCAAAAAACCCCATTAAAAATGGGGTACAGAGCTAAATAAAGGATTATCAACTGAAGAATATCGAATGGTTGAGAAACACCTGAAAAAATGTTCAACATCCTTAGCCATCAGGGAAATGCAAATCAAAACAACACTGAGATTCCATCTCACACCAGTCAGAATGGCTAAGATTAAAAATTCAGGTGACAGCAGATGCTGGCGAGGTTGTGGAGAAATAGGAACACTCCT
>NC_034601.1:3893849-3905635 GCF_900095145.1 Mus pahari | reverse complement strand
AGAGGCCCCTTGGTCTTGCAAACTTTATATGACCCAGCACAAGGCAAGGCCTGGGCCAAGTAGTGGGAGTGGGTAGGTAGGGGAGCAGAGGTGGGGGGATGGGTATAGAGAACTTTCGGGATAGCATTTGAAATGTAAATAAAGAAAATAATAAAAAAAAAAAAGAAAGAAAAAAAAAAAAAGAAGAAGAAGGTTGTGGTCATGTTGAAAGTGGGTCACTCCAGTGTTGGCCTTGAGGTTTTTCTGTTTCCTACTCGCTGTTTTTCTGATCTGAGGAGGGGAAGAGTCCTTGATGCACTTTTCTGTTGTTATGAAAGACTGTGCACCAATAAGGTGCCCTGTCACGGAAATTAGAAAGGGAACTGATGTTGATGAGGTACATCTGTCTCTTTCCAAAGTCTTCTTACACTGTATTCCAGTGTGATCATGCACTTTCACTTAACTCCTTGGTACTGAAAACCATCGTCTTTCTGGATAACACTATTTGTTTGTTAACTAGTACTGTATAATATAATAATAATATAATATATGTTAACTATATAATATATATTATATATCCCTTAGTATATATATATATATATATATATATATATATATATATATATATATCCCTTAGAATGTAGAAACTAGAAACTCCCTCAAGAGAGGAATGTAATCTCTTTTTATTTTCCTATCCTTGGTACTGACAGCCTTCAGCTTGATCCCTGGCACAAAAGAATTTCACATTAAAAAATTTATTAGTGAATTATCAAGTACTATCCTTAAAAAATAGCTTTTCTTGCTGACTTTGATTTCTGATGGAGAAGGGAAGGTTTTAGCAAGAAGGCCTACTTTTCAGGGTGAACACATTTGGAAAACTGAGTGGCATAAAAGCAAGATCAATTGAGAGGCAATGCTGATTCAGGCTCAGTGTGACTAATTAATTTACAATTCCTTGGTCACTGCAGACACATCTAAATTTTAGATTTTTTCCACTATCTTGGCAAATAAGCCCTTGTTCAAGCCAGCCTTTGTTGCTAAGCATTTAGCAAAGCAGACATTAAAGGAATTAAGCAGAAAAAATTAAAGCTACTGTATGCTATTTCCTCTTTTAATGACAAATTGATGTCTTTTAAAACAATCCAAAGAGTAGCATTTTATGTAAGAATAACCCTTAAGTCAATTTAATTAATTGATGTGTGTGTTAAGATCAGCCAATGAGCTCACTGCCTTTCATCTAAACAGAAGAAAGCGGTTGGAACAGCTTTGTGGAATCTGATATGAAGGCTGCTTTGAGTGCACAAAGTGCTGCTCAAACTTTTAATGGTAGTTTAAGAAAAATATTGAGATAATGCTTTAGAACTTTACAGCTTGTCTTTTAATGAAAGAAACAAGGGGTAGGAAGTGGCTCAGTTTGCAAAGTGCTTGCAGCATAAGCGAAGTGCTTGCAGGATAGCTCAGTTGGATCCCAGCATCTACATCTAAGCCAGGTGTGGCATCACGTGTCTCCAACGCCTGTGTGCCTGAGTGGAAGATCTCTGGAGTGCAACTGCCATCTATTCTGGTTAAATTCATGAGCTCTAAGTTCAAGAGATTCTGTCTCAGAAGATAAGGTAGGGAGAGATAGGGGAAGGACCCATATGGTCTTCATATTCATTCAGGCACACATACACGTGTACAGATACTAGTTCATACACATGCACACACACACAAACACACACACATAGAGGACATATGGAGTCATGATTCAGACAGCTGTGGCCTACTGCGTATTCAGCAAATGATGTCACAGTGAAAGTTACTGTAGATCTTTGTGTTTGATGTTTACTTTGTAAAAAAAAAATGTTATGCTGGGTACTGAAGTGAGACATATCTGGCCCAGATATAAACCTTGCTGGACCAAAGAATGGGATTAGGGACTGTAAGGACTTCTTACATACAGAGTGGGCTACTCTTGGAGCAAGATGTGTGGCTCTGACTGAGGTTCCCTCCACTATAGAAATGCCTGTGTCCATTGATGAACATTCTCAGGTTGAAGATGTGTATCCACCTAGACTTATCTTTCCCTTTCTCCATCCATCCCTTCCCCCTCTTGATGAATGCATACCATAAGACACATGGTGCTACAACTTTCATATGTTGGTTCTCTTCTTGCAACATATGGTTTCTGGGATTAAACTCAAACCATCAGCCTTGGTGGCAAGCACCTTTATCTACTCACCCATTTCACTGACCCTTTAGGCTTATTAATGTTGATGGTATATGGTGAGAGCTCTCACCAGGAGCTGGGCAGCACTGGGTTTGGCTATCGTTTCTATTAAATGTTTTTTTTTTTTTTTAATTTTTAAAAATTTTTTTCTTATCTGCTTGATTTCAGTAGTTAGCAAAAGGATGTAACAAAACATCTCAGTTTCTCTTTTTGTTTAATTGGTCAAAATCAAAATACTATTTTATATATATATATATATTATATATATATATAATATATATATATATATATATATATTGCATTTCATATTGGGATTATTCTGAACTTAGATAGATAGATAGATAGATAGATAGATAGATAGATAGATAGATAGACAGATAGACAGACAGATAGATAGACAGGCAGAGATAGAGACAAAGAGACCAAGAGAGACAAAGAAACAGAGAGACACAGAGTCTGAGACAGATGTAGTCAGAGAGAGAGAAAGACAGAGAGACAGACACAGACAGAGACAGAGACAGAGAGATACAGATAGACAGACAAATCTTCAAATTCATTTTTTTCTTGTTTTTGTTATTTCTTTGGTTTATATGACCCCAAGACATTGGTCAAAAAATCTGAGACAATATTCCAAATGAAACTAATCACATTTACAAAGTCTTCCAGGCAGTTTGCTTTAAAAACTCAGTAACCAGGGGCAGCCAAAAAGGAGGTTGGATAGGGACGTACAGCCTGAGTGCTGAAGCATGCTGCTGGGATCAGCTTGACCATGGAATCCAGATCCTGTTTGCCAGGATGGGCAGGCCTCAAACATCTCTCCTTTGATGTTCTCGGTTCTGGACCAGAGTATCCCTGACAGCATGCCAACCCTGGCAACTGGGCCCCAGTGGGCAGCTCCTGCCAATGTGGATAATGTTTTATTTTTCTTTTTTTCTAATCTCAATTTTTAGAAACTTTAGATTAAAGACAGAAGCAGACTTGGTAGCAGGATGAGGCCTCCATTTCCTCTGTGGGAAGGTTTTATTCTTTTCTCATCGTGATAGTTGAGCCCTTTGTGTCTTCTTCTGCTAGGCTAAGTCACTGATCAGATAGTATGAGGGTGTGAGGCATTAAGTTAAAAGTTAATCTTGGAATTTATGTATTTAATCTTTTTAAACACTTGGTCTATTGGCACCTATCTTAGCTTCTGTGCATTGTGTGTGTGTGTGTGTGTGTGTGTGTGTGTGTGTGTGTGTGTGTGTGTGTGTATGTATGTGGATGTTAAGTGTTGGTGTCTTCTTTTATTATACTTCACCTCAGTTTTAAAGGTTTACTTTCATTATTTTTATGAATGTGTGTATGAGTGTGTACATCTAGGTTAGTGAGTATGTGTAAGGGCACTCTCAAGGGCTGTGAGAGAGTGTCAGGTTCCCTGGAGCTGAAGTGACAGGCAACTGTTCACAGCTAGATGGGCCTAAGCTTAGGTCTTCCACTAGAGCAGCAAAGACTCATGGGTATTGAGCCGTCCTCCCAGCTCCTCAGCTTATTTTTTGAGACAGATCTCTCATTGGGCGCTAAGCTTGATGTTTCTGATGGAGTCCTGGCCCATAAGCTCCTAAGAGTCCCCTACCCAGCAATGGAATTATAAATGAGTATCATCGTGTCTACCTTCTGTATGTGGATGCTAGGGATTAAATTCAGATGTTCATGCTTACATGTCAAGCACTTCATCTACTGGGCCTCACAGACTTTGTCTGAGATGAGACTGGGTATATTCAGGGTGAGATAACCATACTTATCCTCAGTTTTAACTCTCATGATAGCCATCAAAGGCTGGGAATGGTAGAGCACAGTTTTAATCCCAGTACTTGGGGGAGTACATCCAAGCTAGCCTAGATAACAAGATTCGATAAAAAAGAAAACTAATCAAGAAACCAATAGGTATGCATCGAGTTAAGATATTTGGAGGACTAAAGGAGACAAACACTTTAAGGGTTAAAACACTTTAAGGGTTGAAATTTATAATAAAAAAAAATCTAACCCCATGATGATGATGATGATAACAATAACAAAACCCAAAATAAAACAACAACAACAGCTACTACCACCACCACCACCACCACCACTACTATTATTACTACTATTATTTTAAATCTTGCTCCTGGGTTCAGCTTAGCTTAGTGGGTGAATGTGTTGTCACCACCAAGTCTAAACTCCTGAGTTCGAGCCCAAGGACTCACTTGGCGGAGAGAACCAACTCCTGCAAGCTGTCCTTTGGCCTCTACATTAATATCATGACAAACATACCTCCCAACACAAAACAAATACATGATAAATAAATAAATAAATGGTAAAATATGTAATATTTTCTGATTATAGGGACCCTATTTTTTACTTCTTTCTTCCTGCCGATATTTCCTTTAGCTTCTCTCTCAATCAGCCTCCCCTAACACCACAGCTATTGATCTCTCTCACACCAGAACTCCTTGCATGCTCTTCAGCTCCCAATTCTTCTCACCTTCATTCAGCCATTCTCTCATAGCATTCAGATTTCTTTTCCATATGAACACTGGATCTCACTTCTCTCCACAAATCCACATGAAGTGTCTCTGGAATCCATGTACCATTTTCAAAACTCCACCTTAGTTACTAAATGCTAGAAACTTGCTCATTGTCAGTCCCACTAAGTGCTGTGCTTTGCCATCTCCTTGGAAATACAGGGTGCACCCAAGTGAGATCCTGAGTCACCCGTTGCCTTGTTGATTAACTGCATGCCTATTATCTATAGATAATAAAGTGCAAATATCATTCCTTATACTATACAAATCACATTCTGAGTTTTCTTGTATTAAGACAGTGATCTCAAATTTATGATTCTTTCCTCCTGAGTGCTGGGGTCATAAATTTGCAACATTCTACCCAGTTTTATGCTGTGTTGAGGGTTAGTCCTAAGATTCCATGTTTCTTCTACCTGTTGAGCTTTACTCACAGACCCTGAAATTCCATGCTATGTCTGCCCCAATCACTGTGGAGTTAATTTCTCTTCGGCTTACAGTAGCATATACACCCTTTAGTTATAACGTGACTGTATGATGGTAGAGCTGTTAATCAAAATAATAATAGTGTCTGTTAACTTTTAAACTTGAGAATCTTCTCTAGCCTCTCCCAGCAACACCATGATAAGTCTTTTGTGAAATTTGTCTCCACTTCATATATGACTGTTTTAGGTTGGGTTAAATTATTTGACTTTCCCAAGGTCACCCAGGAAACAACCTTGGGGAACACAATTCCCATAACCTCCTGAAAGCCGTGGGATTACAGGCATTTTTCATGGTCATAGGCCCACTCTATTTCATTTCTTAGGACTCCATTGTAAAGTATGAGAGAGTAATCAAATAAGACCATATTCTCAGTATGTGATATGCACATTACATTGTTAAAATATCACGTGGCATTTGCACTTGTTGAGAGCAGACTGTGGTGCAGACCCATTGTTCTAGAGTCTGGCATTTTATTTCATGGCTCCCTGTCCAGCAAGGCTGGCTCCTGGCTCATCACAGGAGACAGAGAACAGCAGACAGCTAAGTATATGGAAACTAAAAGATAAAAGATAAGCCAGAGGACACAGGGCCAGAGCTCAGCACCCACATCAGGTGGCTCATAACTGCCTAGGTTCCCAGCTCCTGCAGACCTGATACTCTCTTCTGACATCCTCTGTACCAAGTGTTTTACACACACACACACACACACACACACACACACACACACACACACACACACAAGATTCAGGCAAAACACATACACATACACACATAAATAAAAATAAGTCTCAAAAATATTTCTTCTAAAGAATAAATGTGCAGAGGGAGTGAGAAGCCAGATGCTCATCCCGGGAGAGGAGAGAGGGATACTTGCACTGCCTGGAGATCTCACTCAGGAGCCCCAGAATGGCCTCCTGAGGAAAGCTGTAAGCACCCGCTTTGATGAGGTGTCCCTCTCTATCTGGATTTGTTCTTTCGAGTGGGAGCTCCAGCTGAAGGGAAATGCTCTGCCTGAAAATCCCTCTATGGGGAACTCGAGCTGCCTGCCTCAGTGGGGCTCTTCCCAGTCATTTCTGGAAGAGGCTGTAAGCACCTGGTTTGCTGATGGTATCTCTGCTGCTTGCCAAGTCCTCTTCCTTTGCTCTGTCAGCTCAATTGGACTCCTCCTGCCATTTCTGCTAGATGTTGCAAGGATCCAGTTTGATGAGAGTTTTCTATTTACTCTTTGATTTAAAATATTTTGCTTGCTTCATGACCAATAACTCACTTATTAGAAACTGAAAGTGCAGTTATCATAGATCATTTTGCAGTTCATCGGCTGTACGGATCATGTAAATCATACATCAGGGACTAGAGAGCTACAATGGCTCACTCTGCTCACATCATCATAGAAAGAACCACTGGGCAGTGGCATGCTCAATAGAGAGCCTGCTGAAGGCAGAGATCTTGACTTCGTACTGGAACGCCCTATATTTATGACTTTGACCCAGTGGTGATCCAGAACCTCACCCCACTGGCTTAATTTTCATTTATACCGATTGCAATTTAAATGTGGTTTCTACTTAGCAGATGAGCTTCCAGGGCACCATGGTGAACCTTACTTTGGTATGGTAGCCCTTCCCAAGAAAGATGGGTGTCCTTCACCTTCACCCTGAGGGTGCAGGAAGAGTATTCTTGAGTTCCAGAAAGCACAATCTTAGTCCTTCCCTGAGAGCCATGTAGTGCAGCAGTCCTGGGTGAGACTGCTGTACAAAGGCCTTGACTTTATGACTTCTTTGAGTTTAGATTCTGAAGTGCAATTGTCAAGCCTGGAATAGCCAACAAATGGATCGGGAACGAGCCCTTTCTCTGATAAATGTTTCACCGACCATCATCCCCCAGCCATTCGGTTACTCTGGTTGTCATCATTTGCCTTTGTTTTCAGATTGCTGGCACTAGGCCGAGAACTCAAGCTCCAGTCTTGCGAATGCTAGACAGGCACGCCACCACCTTTCAGTTGCATCCCTCGCCAGTTCTGTTACATCCTTGTGAGGTGTGGAAATGTCAGTTTCCTATGCATCAGTATCATTTCACTCATGAATCTTGGGTTCACAGGTGTGAATAATGTCCCTTTCTCCAGCTCCGGTTTGGAACCCTGGTGCAGGAGCCCTGTCAACCCAGGTGGCATGCTTACTCCTCTCAGTGTCTTTCTTTCAGCTACAACTCAAACAATATTGTTTCCCACCAGCAAGGATTATGGCGAAGTTAAAGTTAAAACAATAACGGAAATTCATTATGGAAAATGAGCTAAGTTGTGTGGTTAGTAAGATGTATCTCTGAGTTTTCAGTTTGTTATTTATTTTTTGATATTTTATCTTTATGTATGTGTATGTGTCTTGTCCGGATGTGTGGATGCTGAGTGAGTGAAGGTGTTCTCAGAGGCCAGAAGAGGGCATCTGGTGCCCCAAGGCTGTAGTTACATGTGGTTGGGAATTGTTTGCCATGGGTGGAAGGAATCAAACTCCAGCCTGCACACAGAGCAGGAAGCTCACATTAACTTCACCTCTCCAGGTTCTGGGGATTTTTTTTTTAAACAGGGTCTTTCCATGTAACCCAGTTTCCTAGACAAGGGAGAGGCTCTGAGAGATTATGGACATTATTCAAGGTCTTGGTGAGAGAAGAACAAAGGTTGTTTTCTCCCTTAGGTCTCACGAGCCTCAGGACTGAAGCTTCCACAGTTCCCCCACATACCAACTCCCACTTAAAAGAACAGCTCACAACTCAGGCCAGTCAGTGTGGCCCAAGGGTGTCAGTAGATAGCAGCTTGGCTTGTGTGGAAAGTGCCAAGCTAGCTGGAGCTTCTGTGAGGCACATCCTTCCGATAACTGCAGAATCCACTGGGGAGGGTTAAACGGCAGGCCTTCCGGAGACAGGCTGAACGCCATTAACAAAGAACGTCCCATTCTGTGCTACCGAAGACATTTAGATGAACACTTTGGAAAGGAACCAAGAAGGTAAATATAAGCGGGGAGGCATTTTCTCTGTGCATCTCAGATCAGGTAATGAGAGAAAGCCAAGCACAGACAGCCTTTCACTTCCAGATCCTTTCTGTGTCCCTGTGGCAGCCTGAAAGCAGTGCAGCACTGACAGCTGGGGAAAGATTTTTTTGCCATTCCAGATGCTGGGAATTCACAATGCTACCAGTGGAACCCCTCCCCCACTCTCACACATACACAATAAAAATTATACATGTATATAATGCATTCTGATCTCACCCCTTTACTCTCTTCCTCACTCCTTCTCTTGTCAGCCCACACCCCATACACACATACATACACACACATATACACACATATATACACATACATACATACACGTGCACACGCATGCTTATACACACATACACACACACACACACACACACACACACACACATCCCCTTCCTACTTTTGTGTCTTTTGTTATGTTACACAGAGTTTAACCAAGACCATCTGTGTGGGCACAGCTATGGGGATGCCTAGTGGAACATAGGGGATTCACCAGTGAGTTCATTGATGAAGACAAATGCCACAATCCCCTCACTTGATGCCCTCTTCCGTGGATCTAAGCTTATCCTCCAGACATGCAAGCTGTTCTATATGAAATTCAGGACCCCAGACATTTACAAATAGTATTTAATTATTCTTTCTTAGAGGCAAAATTGGTAAAAGGACAGCCAAACTTTGGATGGTGCTCAGGATTCTTAGTGGCTAGGGGCCCCGCAGGGGATAGGAATTCCACAGGAATACCAAGAGTCAACTAACCTTGTCCCTTGGGGACACTGAACTAACCAAAGAGCATACTTGGGCTGGACCTAGCCCCCTATCCAGCCCACACATATATAGCAGATGTGCAGCTTAGTCCTCATGTATATTCCCCAGCAACTAGAGTGGGAGCTGTTCCAAAAGCTGTGGCCTGTCTGTGGAATCTGTTACCCTGGCTGGGCTGCCTTGTCTGACCTCAGTGGGAGAGGATGTACCTAGCCTTGCAGAGACTTGATGTGACAGGGTCCTGGGATGCCTAGGAAGGACCTCCACCCTCTCAGAGGAGAAGGGGATAGGAGTGGGGGAGTGTTGTGGGGGGATGAGGGGCAGTGACAGGAATGTAAAGTGAATAAATAAATTAATTAATGGAAAAAATGTTGTGGGAAGCTTGTCTGACCAGAGGGCTTGAGTTTGAATACAGGAGCTCATGTAAAAAGCCAGGCATGGAGACATGCAAGGGAAGCCCAGTGTGAGGGGCAGGGTAGAGACAATGGGCTATTAGACCTCACCAGCTGACCTAGCAAATCTGTGAGCACTGAGTTCAGGGACTCAGGGACCACCCTTGTCAAAAGATGATAGAGGAGAGGAGAGGAAAGCAGCGGAGGTTGCTTTATAGCCCCCACACAGATCTGTGTGCTCACAGATACACTGCACATGTGCACGTCTACATATAAACAGGGTTAGTAAGGCAGAATTACATGGGGGGAAATTGAACATGTAGCAAACCTTTTGAGAAAGATAAAACTGCACACACCTGCACATGTGCCTTTTACCTGAAAGCCCGACTATTCATCTTCATGAGAAATAAAATGGATGGTGGTTGATGTTGATGAAGGCTGCTGTGGATTTTATTACTAATAAATGACACCAGGGGCCTTATTACAAAATATTTCTAAACACACATAATTCTATAATGGGCCCCACAGGGGCTGGGCCCACAAACAGTGTACTCTGCTGTATACGAATGGTCACATGTTCCCACGGTAACTAAGGCAAGATCACTGGCATGCAGAAATCCCGAAGCCTGCTGACTTTATTTTTAGTGTGAACGGTTCGATTTCACATTTCATCAGCATTAGGCTTGCTTCTGTTGCCTAAAAAAAAACAGTGCACACCCAGGCCTGCTCCACCAGATGTCTACAGTTTATCATGCAAATATTACCTAGAAGTGATTATCGTTATTAACGAACACAATCACCCCAAGTCAGGAGGGATATCGTTCAATGCCAGTTTGTGCTCAATTCCTTATGTTCCAGGCTGAAAAGAGAGAAGAAGGGAAAAGGAAGCTCTGTCTATGGGAAGATGTATGCCTTAACAAAGAATATAGCTCACAGCCTGCCAAGGGGCTGTTGATATGAGATTTCTTTGTATTTTGACAACACTTCTTCTCTCCAAGAACACAGTGTACAAGGTCAGTGTTTGCCAGGATGAGTCATTGCTTACTCTTTATCTGCTGGCTTCTAAGAATCTACCCCAGTCCATCTTCCAGGGCAATGCCAACACGCCTTAGGGTTATAAGTTGTTGGTGGGAAGGGAACCAAGCGGAGTTCATCTTGATTTCTCATCTTGATTTCTTTTGTCTTAGTGTTTGGTCCTCGGCTGCTGTCTGGCCGCCCCCTGTCCTTTTGTTGCTGTACAACAGAGGCCACAGAGGTGGAGTCTGTGGGTCACTCTGGGTTTGCAGGCACAGGTCACATGGCTCATACTGTGTTTATACAATAATAAGAATTAGCTGTCTCAGAAATCAGGTTTCATATACAAACTCGGATTTTCAACAAAGAAAGAACAAAAGAAGAACAGAAAGGAGAGGGGGAGAGGGAGAAACTGGGTGAGGGGGAGAGGGGAGAAGGGGAAGAGGAAGGAGGGAGGAGAAGGGAGGAGGGGAAGAGGAGGAGGAGGAGCTCTGTATTCTCAGTATTCCCATTGCTCCTGACAGGCTGAGTGGCACATTTCTACCTTTTCCAAGCCAGGCAAGAAGATTCCTCTAGTCACTCACTGTCCCCTTTAGATGCTATGCCAGGCTCGTATCATGCGCTCACACATTTGGATCCTTGTCTAAATTCCTGATACACAATAATTCCCTTTCTCCCCTGGGGTGAACAGACCTGTTCCTTAAACCCTAGTACAGTTACTGACTGAATGGGAAGATTACGTGTCTCCCTCTCCCACTTCCTGCCTTCCTGCCTTCCCTCTCTTAAGTAATTACTACACAGTTCCTGAGTTTCCAGCAGCTGTAAGAGAAGTGAGGAAGCTCTCCTGGCTTCTTCTTGTCTTCATGGTATGACTGAGGTGGTTACACGCTAAGCAATGGTCAGCAGAACCAGAAGTCCCTCCACATCTCTCAGCTCATCTATCACCGTAGCCCTGCATCCCTGGAACTAGGAAATTACTCAACATTTGTCTTATAATTGACCATTTGGCAAAAGGCACACCTCCCACCATATCTTCAGAAACAAATTAGCATATTCGTCTCCTTCCTCACAGGAGTTTTGTATCTCTGATGTAACATTAACCAAGGAAACCCTTCCAGATGTACCGAGACTACATTCCAGTGTCTGGGTACGGAGCAGCTCTCCAGAGGGGGTGCTGAAATGGTTTGTACTGATTTGTGGTAGAATCTGAAAAATCTTCCAGTGGATTTTAAGAAAAGGAGGAGAAGGAGAAGGAGAAGGAGAAGGAGGGGGGAGGAGATGGCAGTTTAATTAAATTCACTAACATAATCTTCCAAGAAAAATGGGATAAAGGAATTGCACAAGAAAAGGAAGAAGGAGCTGGGTGTGGTGGTGCACGCCTTTA
>NC_034601.1:3870336-3893754 GCF_900095145.1 Mus pahari | reverse complement strand
AAAAAAAAAAAAAAGAAAAGGAAGAAGGCATTCAACACTGGGAAAGATAATGCACCCCAAAGTTTCTGTATATTTGGTAAGTGTATCTATCACATCTCTTTCCTCAAAAACTTGTATACTTCAAAACTATTTCAGATACTAGGAAAGGTTCTAAATCATTACAGAGAATTCTCAAGGGTTGTTTCATCCCCCTCCCGCTAATGAACACAGCTCAGTGGTGGCGACCACTGATGATCACAGACAGGAGCTAATCCACACATGCCATCTTTGAACTTTATCCATCTTCCTACTTAATGTCTCCTTTCTTTTCCAGGCTCTGACTCAGCTCCTGAGCTGCTTGTTGGTTTTCATTGACTAAAACCTCTGTCAAACCTTTGTCTTTTGTGTTTTATGCTTTTGAACTTGTTTGACAAAACCTCCCTCCATTAGAATTAGCCTGTTATTTCCTCATGGGTAGATGGCCTGTTTACATTTGGAGTAATGATGTCCCAGAAATGATGTGGGCATTTACCAGCATATCACAGCAGAGCAGAAAACATGTCTTATTACTGGAGATGTTCAACACAACCACTTGGTCTGGGCTATTCTGATCTAGCAGGGAGATATTTGAGGCCACACATATATGCTATTGTCATTAGTTATTTTTCCTAGTGTGTAGATATGCTTGCTTGATGTGCATGCATAAATGTGCAGATGTACGTGTGTGTGTGTGTGTGTGTGTGTGTGTGTGTGTGTGTGTGTGTGTAAATCAGAGGACAAACATACATGCTGTTCTTCAAGTGTCATTTCCTTGGTTTTGAGACAGGGTGTCTTACTGCCTAGGATGGCTGTCTAGAGTTTCCCAAGGTTCTGCCTGCTTTTGCTTCCTTAGCACTGAGATTACGAGTGCCTACCACAAAACCTGACCTTTTCACAAGGGCTCTGGGGATCAGACTCAGGTCTGCATACTTGCAAGGCACGCCCTTCTCTCCTGAATTGTCCTCTCAGCCTCCTCTATTTTCTTATTTTTAATTAAATTTCCCTTTTAGGGACAGAGTCTTCCTATTTCACTATGTAGCCCAGGCATGCCCAGAATCCTCAAACTTTCAGCGTTAGCCTCCTGAGTGTTGCTGGGCTGTCACTGGTCTTGGTCCTCTAATCCTGGCATCTATTAACTGCGACTGCCCAACGTTATTCTTTAGTATTTTCATAATGTTGGACATCTTCTGTAAAAATGAACAGTAAGACACAAGGCATTAACTTCACAGGGAGGTTTCACATCCTCTAAAACAATGCATCTTGAGTCTAAGATCAGTCCTATTAAGATTAGTAATCTTCCTTAAGCTTCAACTCAGCCAGTTGTGGATCAAAGACAGACAAATGTACAAGGTCTCTGCTTGGTCTCAGTCCTTTCTGGGCTACACAAGGTCACAAGGTCACACTCCAGGGGCAACATGGCAGGCAGAAAATGGAGACATTTACCACAAGCCTTGACATAGATATGAGTCTTCTGTTTTGCCAGGAAAATATAAATGATTTCATATATTTTATATTATACAAATATAATATATTTTAAGTATATACAAATGACCCAGTTAGAACAAAATCATGTGACACCTTGGAAGACATCTTATGACCTCTTAAACCCTTTGTATAATCCGAGACTATGGTGTCACATGTAGAAAGGTGTTACCTGAAGTGAAGCATGTCCAGCCTTCTCAAAATATATTTTGGAAATATTTTACCATACCTACTAATCATTCCTGTTTCTAAAGCCCTTGCAAAGTTCAGGTAGTTTTGGAGCTGAGAATCAGAGCCTGTTATCCAAACACATTTTTATCACACCAGATTCAACACTCATATTTTTGCAGCTTAAAACTTTGACCAGGTATATAGAAAATGAATTGGATTACCTCAGCCAAGTGGTAGTGTTTCACATCATACAGTCAAAGTTCATGCTGTGAGGTTGCTCCTCTGTCCCCGAGTCTGAAGAATCAAAAATATTTTCTTTGTCCATTTTCTAGGCTAAAATATTAAGCCAGTCAAACAACCCTTTGACATCTGTTTCATTCAGAGGCCACTCATTTGGTTCATTTAATCTGTGCCTCACTGGTCCCTCCTAGCCTAGGCTCCTACCCTATATGAGTAGAATAGTTTAATTTTGAAGTAAATTTATTTGCTGGACATCAACATGTAGAATGTCACTCAAAGAAGAAGACACTGGGGACATGGAGAGGTCTGGGCCAGGAAAGTGATTTATACACAAGCCCAAGGATTTGCTTTCAGCCTGAGCACCTGTGTAAAAGCCAGGTGTGGCCTTGTTGCCTCACCTCTTGGAAGGCAGAAACAGAGGAGTCTCCCGGCTTGCTGGCCTAGCTAGACCTGTGAAGTCCAGGTTCCAAATATTCCTCAAAATATGAGGTGGAGAACAATGGAGGAAATTATCCTACATTGACCTCTGGCCTCCACATGCACATATGCTCACACACATATGTGTGCTTACACATATACATGCACCACACATACACACATGCACACACACACACACACACACACACACATCACATAAACAAGCACATGAGGGAATGGGATGTTAGGGGCATGACCAAGCAGGTGGGCACAGTGTAGGAATTCTAAAGCTACATAACTTGATATTCCAGTATATTACAATTCCATTATATTACAACTGTATAACCAGGTACAAGTTAGCTAGATAGGTTTTTTTGTTTGTTTGTTTGTTTGTCAATTTGACACAAACTAGAGTTACTTGGGATGAAGAAACCCCTTGAGGAATTACCTCCATTGGAATAACCTATGGGGACATTTTCTTAATTAATGATGGATGTGACAGGGTCCATCCCACTGTGTGTGATGCGGTGTATACCAAAGCTACCTAAGGAAGCCATAGAGTGCAAGGCAGTATAGACAAAAGCTAATGGAGCACTCTATGACTCCATCTCTGAACTGTACACCAAGGCTAATCCAGTAACTCCCTTCATAAGACAGGGCTTAAAATGGGATGGATTGACATGGGCATCAGTGTCTAGATTGTACAAAAAACCATCAGAGGAACCCTCAGCAAATATTTGGTGGTGTTGATTTCTTCTAGAAAAGCAATAACTCACCGGGGAAAAGAAACAAGATGGGCTGACAGGCAAACAATGGGCTGATTGAGCGGAGGAAGAAAGCCTTTGTTTTACTTTATTTTTTCTGAGTTGAAGGAAGAACAGAAAGATCCAGCACACACTTCCATCTCAGACCAAGCTGCCATCTCTCGTTTTCATCTTTCATGTCGAGAGAGCCTGAGTCTCCAAAGACAATTGTGAAGGGATTGTGTTTGACTGATCAATCAAAGGCAGCCACCCCCCCTTGCTTGTCTTCTGAGACTGTGAATTAAAACCTCCAGGCAGGATGCTGGGGAGGACGGCATGGCAGGGGCAGGCAGTACTCAGGGTGGAGTAGGCTTTGATGGCAGGGAAGCAGCAAAGATAAAAGGGCTCCTCCCAGCAGAGTGAAATTAAAACAGGAAACATTTCATTAGACCAAGTCCCAGAAAGGAGCCCTGGGCAGCCAGAGGAATCAGAGGGGACAGATGCCACCAGGAGCTCTCGCTATCAGGGGAGAGGGGACTAACAGGACACTTGTAAGTCAGATCTTCCATCTAACCCTGCTGAGGTTGTCAGCCTCCCTGCCATGTGTTGCTTCTTTGCTTTAAGAACACAGGAAGTCCCAAACTTGCAGAGCTGGGCATTCGTAGCCTTTACCTACCTGCCTTCATTCTGTTCCCTGCCTGTATTTCTCCTTGTTTCATATGCAGATTCCCCACATGATTGTCACATTCATGACCTCAACTCTTCCCATCATGTAATAAGCTTCCAGTACTGCTGCTTAGACTGTCCTTCTCCTCACCCGTGTCTGTCAGTGTTCTTCTGTCTATCCTTCAAAATTCAGAGCCAATATCACTGTTTATAAAACAACTTACAACCAGGCTGCTCGGATCTGTCTTTAAGGAGATAACTTTTCCATTCCATGGATGTGCCAGATACTATATAAACTAAACTGCAATTTACAGTCTACCCTGTTCCCCAGACTTGATCAGTAGCACAAAAGCAAGTCACCTGCCTTAGTTTTCATGCCAGAGAACGTTAGAGTTAAAATAACCTCAGATTGTCATTAGTTAAGAAATTGCAAGCTTATAGTCCATGGAATACTATCACTGACCCCCTTTTCTGTGCCATGATGGGCATCATGACTTGATTAGTGTGTTAGTTCAGTCTGGCTTCTGATTCTCACCAACATAGTGTCCTAGGAATCTGTCTTGTTTAGGGTTTTACTGCTATGAATAGACACCATGAGCAAGGCAACTCTTATAAAGACAACATTTAATTTGGGCTGGCTTACAGGTTCAGTCCATTATCATCAAGGTGGGAGCATGGCAGCATCTAAGCAGGCATGCTATAAGAGGAACTCAGAGTTCCACAACTTCTTCTAAAGGCTGGCTTCTATGCAGCTAGGATGAGGGTGTTTCAGCCCAAACCTTCAGTGACACACCTACTCCACCAAGGCCACACCTACTCCACCAAGGCCACACCTACTCCACCAAGGCCACACCTACTCCACCAAGGCCACACCTACTCCACCAAGGCCACACCTCCTCACAGTGCTACTTCCTGAGCTAAGCATATACAAACCATCACAGAATCACACTGATCACCAACAAACTTGAAACATTTTGGGGTATGAGATATATACACACAGTATGCAACCTAAAGTGCTACAATGACCATAGTAAACCATGGATATCAAGTAGTAGCTTGTCTTGTGGTGATCTGGGATCACTGGAGGAGATGGGGAGATAGCTCAGGTGTAGTGAGCATTGACTATTCTTCCTGAGAACTCCAGTTCAAGTCCTAGAATCTACATTATGACACAAACATCCATAATTTCAGTTTCAGGAGATATAACATCCTCTTCTGGCCTCTGTAGGTACAAGGCATGTATGTGGCACACAGATAATACTCACAAACAACACCACACATAAAAGAAAAAAAAATACATCTCTTTAAAAAGTGATCGTAAGCCCTTACACATTAGACACAAGGGTGGTGGCATGTTCATTGATATTGGCTACAAACGCAAAGTAAGTTACATACAAGCAAAATAAATAGAATAGAATAGGATAAAACAAAGCAAATCCAAACCTATTAGATTTGGTATAGAGATAAGACCAGCCCACGATCCCTAGGGCTAATGCTATACCACCTCCATTATAGAAGATGAAAGCAAAATATGGGGAGAAAAATGTGTCTAAGCTGAAGATCTGTCTCCAAAACTCCTTGGCTAGTACCATTGTCATGCACAGGCTGCCTCCTCAAACAGTGTGCAGACATAATAATGCATTTTATATGCATGATGTGGGTGTACCATTAAATTCCAAATGGGAAACACAAGTGCTGAGAGAGAACAACTTTCTTGTGATTTATTTCAGGTCGTTGTATTGAATGTTAACACATGTAGTAAAAACAGGAAGCTCTTAGCTAATTGGTCTAATTGAGCTCCTCAAAACTCAACGCAAAGGTTTTCTGCAACTCTTTCCAGAAGGGGTGGAAAAAAACACAGTGTCTAGCATTTTTTTCAATTCCATTAGTTTATGAGCCTCATCCTCTAGTGTCGATTTCATAGGAATAGAGCCTGACACAAGGCTGGCTTGACTAGAAATGGTGGAGAAACCACTGGTTTTGCAGTCTGTCCTCGGCTTGCATGTTAGTAGTATAACTTATTTGTTGCGTATGTCTGTGCTGGCATCTTAAACTCTCAGAGTTTCAGTTTCTCTAGCTATGAAACCAGTGTAATAATTACAGCATGCAGTAATTTAATGAGCCAATGTCTCCCAAATAACTGAGAGTCGTACATTCTTAATAAATACTAGCTTCCTAGTCCAAATCCTGATGCATGGGCCTGAGAGCTATTTTCTCAACAGCAATGTTAGTCTCTTAAATTAAAATTATGTCTTTCTCCTGTTTAATTGCTGTGTAAACATTTTGGCTCTTGTCCCTAATTTATTCAGCATTTATTCAAAATGAACTTCCTATGCATGCCAGCGATGATAAGATGGATGTCCTTCTGGGAAAGTGGAGAAGCAATATCCCAGGCCCCTCCAGCCTTGTGATTTTCTCATCACTGAAATGGGGTCATTGGAATATATGTGAAGAAAATATGCATCATCTCTAGGCTTGGACCTTATCTGATAATCAGGGTCATCCACTAGGGTCTATAACTTCTGACATGGTAGAGACCATGAAGAAACTTGAAAGCCTTCATCATTTAGGCACCTCTCAGCTGAGCCTTCCCAATGATGACAGGCTACAGATATAAGCATCAGATCTTGAATAAATGAGGGCAAGACAGCGATGGTCTGTAGATTGTTAAATTCCTTAGAGTGTACTACAGGGCTTATGTGTGATTCCTCAGCCTCTTACACCATATTGACATTGTGGGCTGGATAGATTTTTATGCTGTTCTGTGTAGTGTTTGATGCACAACCACAGGTATATAGATCTCAGCTAGAGATGCCAATAACACATCCCCCACAACATGTTCTCTAGGTACTGGGAGATGGGAGGGAGCCCAGGGAGAACCACTGGTTGAGACTTACAAGACCAGTGTGTACTAATGATCCATTGAAATACTGAGCAAATTGACCTGCAAATTTCATAAAATGGTTTCATGTTCAGATGAAATTGGGGCTGTCTTCAGCTATCCTCTAGCTCTCAGCGATGTTATAAGTAAGAATGTTCCATCTCATCCTTAGGGTGATACATCCAAAGGGAAAACAAAGCAAGAGCAGGCCAAAGCTATGGTTTTGTTTTTTATCTTATTTAGGTATTTTTGTCTATGTCATGAGGCAGGGTCTCTAGCCAAGGGTAGACTCAAATTCCCCATGTAGCTGAAGAAGACCTTGATCTGTTCCTCCCATGTCTACCTCCTGAGTGCTGGGATTTCTACTATGCACCAACACGCCTAGTTTTAGGCAGTGCTGGGCTTCTAACCCAGGCCTGCCTGCATGCTGAGCGAGCACTTTACCATCTGAGCTATATCACTGGGCCTATGATCGTATTTTCAAAGAAATGGAAATACTTTTGCCACACGTGAAGCTTGCCATGGCTGCATCAGTCAAATCCTCTCATCACGTGGGTGCCCATGGGGTGTTACTTTGGAGAGAAGCCAAAGCCCAAATTGTTCTTTGAATACAATCAGTATGCTAACTGTCATTATTGGAAAAGAAATAACAAACACGACCAAGCATCAAACAGTTCCAGAATCAAATAATTTGAAAGCACATGTAAAATGAACTGAAACTTGATTCTTCCCTAAAGAATTCCCCAGCACCTTTAATTGAGTCGTGTGTTTGTAACTCCTAAGGAGGGCAGGGAATCAGCCACGTTTTCCCCCAACTTCTTTGATCCTGCTGCGTGTTTGCTGTGACAACATCGGTCTCAGGTTATCAAGTCGGGAAGCATGGGGCTGTCCAGGAAGCAGGAGTGATCCTTGTCATTGGTTCTAGCTGGGCAACACAGCCCCTGGGACTTCAGTGAAGAACCTATACTCTGGACTCTGCCAACTCTAGACACATAGCTAAGCACCATCTATCTTCTTGGTGGCACAGAATAAAACTGCGAGCCATTTAAGGATGATGTGATGGGGTTTGAGGGAAATGTGGAGAAAGCACGTCCTTCGAAGTGAAATAGACCCTGGCTGATGCTCTGATCTTGACTTGGAAACTCTAACCCTCAGTTCCTCATCTGTGAAATGAAGATAAGGATATCTTCCTCAGAGGGGCAAGAGAGCTGTGAACACAGTGCGCACGAACCGCTTAGCACAATCACTGATGCAAAAAGGGCTAGATAAAGGCAGACTATTCCCGTCGTCATCCTTGCTACGGGTGCTGCGTTGGAATCTCTTACAGAAAAGAGTTTTCTTATCTAATTTGCCTAGTAATCAATCAAAAATCCGAAGGGACTGTCGAGTAAAATGTTAAATAAATCCTGAGGAATAACGATGAAACATTTATAATATATGCTCTGCACTAAAACATCTTTACAACTCTCGGAGGGGTTAGTCTTTTTAATGTGATATGTGAGGAAATGCTACAGGGGGGATAATATTGATCTGAAGGCCCTTCGGCAGTGACTTTTAAATATGGGTCTTCCACGACAGAGCTCCTGTTGGAAGTCACTGCTGCAGCAAGGGAAGAAATGGAGCTGGGAATGAGCCTGGGGCAACACTCCCAGGTTGTTATCAGTTGTAATTTCATTACCCTAAACACTTTGAGACCTGCCTGGACACACAAAGCTACACTCCCGACAGGGTTGGAGAGTGTTAATCACACATTGGAGAAGTACAGGCGTCATTGGTGGGGGTGCAGGAGGCTCACCTTCCCTAAAGACATTCTCTCAATTTGTAAGGTTTAACAAGTGGAAATTCAACATGTCACACCAGGATTCCCTTCTTCTTGCAAGCATACAGTAGACTTCACAAACAGGCATGCTTAGTGTGGCTCCTTGGTCATATATAGAGTACAGAACCTTAAAAAGAAACATGACTATTGGTTCTTTGAGCATTTCCTATGATGGGATGGAGAGTTTTGATCATCAGCTTGACATGATCTAGAATCACCAAGGAAGAATGTCTCCATGAGGAAGAGTGTAAGGCTGGTTGGTCTGTACGCATGCCTGTGAAGAGTTTTTCTAATTGGTTTTGTTAAGATGGGAAGACCCAACCTACTGTGGGTAGAATAAACCCTGGGTTTGAGGCTAAACTGCACTGAGCATGCAGGCATTTATTGCTCCCTGCTCTTAATGGTGGATATGATGTAATGAACTAACCTGACTTACAACAGTGGAATGTAACCTGGAATGGTGACCTGAAATAAACCATTTCTTCCTTAAGTTGCTTTTTGTCAGGGTGTTTCATCAGAGCAATAGAAATGGAATGAGGACTCATGGTTCCACTGTTGGTGCTTATGGAGCAGTCAGTGCTCACCAATGGAAAGATCATGGATTCTGCCTCTACTACAGGAGGGAGAATCTCAGCTTACATTAATCATGGCAAGAAGGGAACATGTTGAGAACTCAAAACCTAGAATTTTATAAGGGTCAGCAGATCCAGAGCATTAGAGCAAGTGTATCGGCTGTTTCAATTGGGTATGGGTAGCCTATTCTTGTATTCCCAGCTCTTAGAAGGCTAAGACAGGGGTTTCGTGAGTTTCAGGATAGCCTCAGCTACACAGGGGTATCATGTTTTCAAAGAGGGGAGTATATGGCTTGAGCAAGATTTCTAGTCTACTTCAGTAGATATATTACTACATTTAACACACAGATTAGCTGTCCTGAACCTTACCATATCTGGGGTTCAAATATTTAAATTAAAATATAAGTACACTGTTTTCTTCCTTCCATTTTATCCCTCCAACCCATCCCATGCATCTAATCCTGTCGTCTGTCATATTTGTGGCTTTTATCTGTTAATCTCTCTCTCTCTCTCTCTCTCTCTCTCTCTCTCTCTCTCTCTCTCTCACACACACACACACACACACACACATCTTAATAAATAAATACAAATTGCTCAGTCTATATAAATTTCCTTTTCTGTCTGACCTATTCGATCAATATGGGGGCTCTTCTCTGGGGATCACTACCTCTCCCATATCAGTATTCCTACGGTTGGGACCCCATGAAATCTCTTCCCTTTCTGTTAACATGTTATGGTGTCTCTCCTTGTTCAGGTCTTGTGTAGGTAGCTATGTGGGTGAGAGTAGCTTCCCTGATTTTTTTAAGAAGTGAAACCTCAGGCTGGAGAGATGGCTCAGCGGTTAAAAACACTGTCTGCTCTTCCGGAGGTCCTGAGTTCAATTCTCAGAAACCACATAATGGCCCATAACCATCCCTAGTGGGATCCGTTGCCCTCTTCTGGTGTGTCTGAAAAGAGTGAAACCTCACAGCAAACATCCTTTTCCTCTGGGTTTTGCAATCTTTCTGCCCCCTCTTCCACTGTGATCCCTGAACCTTAGGTCCAGGACTTTTGTTGTAGAGGTATCAGTTGTTGCTGAGTACCACAAGGTCATTTGTTCTCTGCAGTTTGACTGGTTGTGGATCTCTGTAATTAGAGGGAAAGGAAAGATGTAATGTTATCACTTATAGGTAAGTGGTATAAGGCAAAGAAAATGCAGCCCACTTCCAGGTTTAGGCATGAGAATTAAATGAGATAGTAAACTATAGATGGAGACGATGCTCTTGGTGAGTGCCCACTTCTACCTCTATACTTCTCCTAAGCAGAGATATGGGTGTGAGGTATCAAAAAAAATTGTGTGCCTAGTAGTGAAAAAGTGAACAGAGGTCCACTTCCTGTCTTTTTTGTACATTACTTTTAATACTTGGAAATTTGTTTGCTTTTTGTATATAAGTAAAATAAATCTAAGGGCAATTAAATATCCTAATTTATCAACAATTATCTGCCTAGATGCTAACTCAAAAATAGTATCTCAAAGTACTCTTAAATACACAAGATCTATTCAAGGAGAAATCTATGTATTATTTTTATGGGTATTTCATTGAGATATAAAGTGTTCAGGGGAGGAATTGGGAAAAAAATTCCTCGATAATTATTTTCTTCATTGTAAATCTATTGAAACTTAGATTTAAATCCAGCTAAATGTATCTCAATACACTGTGACCTTGAATGGAACTCTTCACTGTCCCTGGATCTGGCTATTATGACATATCTGAGATGTTCTATCAAAGATGGTTTAATTTCATTGGCAGAGATAGACAATGCTTTATTTCAGCAGTAAGAGGATTTATGGAGAGACTGTCTGGATCCATCATGAAATCTTCAGAAACACTAGAAAGGTAGATATGGTATGAGTGTGGGGAACCAGCTGTGGTTCCTCGTCCTCTGTTTCCTCAATCAGGGTGTCTAGGCACCCTGCACACCAGACTGGCCACCAGGATGGGAGGATGATGTGGAACTGGGAATGGGTGGATTCTGAAGGATCCCTGTCCCAGCTCGGAGTGAGTGTGGGAGTGTGGAGTGGGAGGGGTAAGAAGGTCTCCTCTGAGGAGTTTAGTCTTACAGCTCTTTTAGAAGACACTCAATGAAACATCTCTCTTCAATGATTTTTAGTGAAACAGTTGGTATGCATATACTTTATTCAGGGTGACCAAGAGCTTCATAAGGACCCTGCAGTGTGGGAAGGAGGTTTCAGGGTGGATGTAACCATTGGCTGGAGTTTAAAGTATGGTGAATGACTCATTTGTATGGAAAGGCTTCCCAGCAATCCCAGCTAGTTAACTGCTTTGGAGGTTCTTATGGGGAGGGAGAGAAAGATGAAATTGTAGGCTTTTCAAGGACTATGTGACATTCCTCAGGTAGAAGACTGGAATTGGGATCGCCCCATCAAGAACAGAAGAGGAAACTCTGCTGGAAAAGGGTGTCTTCCACCTTGCACCGAGCTCAGAGGAGCTATCCGGACATGGTAGATTGCAACCTTAGTAACATGATGCAACAGGTAGGCTTAAAAGAAAAGCAGGAAATAGGAAGACAGATAGTCCATGCTTCATGGAAGGCTATGGTCAAGATAGAGGTTAGTGACATTACTGACCTAGGTTGATAGTACTGACATCAAACACCAACGACATCTGCTAATCCTGAACTATGATGGTTCTCCCTGAAAAGACCCACTGGGTTGTTATGCTTTCAGAACTAGGTATTAACAGTAGTGACAGGCTCCCTGGGTATGAAGACAGTAGGCTTCTTGATCTCTGGTTCCCAGCACTGGACAAGAGAAATCTGATTGGCTGCATCTAGGTCTTAAGCCACTTTGCTGAGGGATCTACACTAGAGTGCTTTGCCTCCAGGGAAAATACTATGATATCTAGAATTCTGGTTATCATATCAGGGGAAATTATCCATAGAATTCATCAGTACTTCTCAACAACCTCAAATGCATAGAATGGTCGTCTTCTAGAACCAATGACTATCATGTCTAAAATGCCAAGAGGCTAAAGGCCAAGGAATTCTGCTCTTGGAAGCTTCAGTTATGGAACAAGCCCTGACCCCCAGTAGAACCTATGAAAGGAAGTGTTCCATAAACAGCAGGAGAATCTTAAGTGAGAACACAACTCCTCTCCATCTGAACAGATGCAGCTAAGCCATCTTTTGCAGACTTCCAGAATCATCCTAGCTTACATATTTGCTCCAATTCTATCTCAGCCCTTCTGCAAAGCCTTCTCCAAGAGTCTTATAAGTCATCTCAATTAGTTTTTTATTGCTATGAGAAAACATGACCAAAAAGCAACTTGGGGAGGAAAGAATTTATTTCATCTTACAACTCTCAGGTCACACTGAGGGAAGTTAGGGCAGGAACTCAAGTCAGGAACCTGGAGATAGAAACGGATGCAGAGGCCATGAAGGAGTGCAAATCACTGGCTTGCTTCCTCTCACTTGCTCAGTCTGGTTTCTCATAAATTCTAGGACTACCTGCCTTGAGGCGTCACAAGCTACAGTGGCCTGCCTTCCAACATCAATCATTAAGAAAATACCCCCATAGACCTGCCTACAGAAAAATTTGGAAAAGGGGTTTTTAATTGAGCTTACTTTTCCAGGTAATTCTTAGCTTGTGTCTAGTTGACAAAAAGCCAACCAGAACATCAGCTATCTGCTGCTCAACATGGTACCTATGTACTTGAGCTTGACTGAGGTGCCTGTCTTCAAGCTGCTCTACAGAACTCCTCCCCTGAGACTATGTTTAAGAAAAGTCAAAGCCACTATATAGGAAATTCCTCAAAAATGTAACCATACATCTGTGGTTTGACCCAGCTATACAACTTCATGATATTTCCCCCAAGGACCCCCAAGTCAGCCTTCCACAGAGATACTTATTATATATCACAAAGGCAAGATTAAAGGACGAACCTGCACCTCCAACAGAAGAGGAATGCATAAAAATGTATATATTCTATACATGATGGAATTTTTCAGTAATAAGATAATTAAAACTATGTCATTTGCAGGACACAACTGGAAATAATCATACTAAGTTTTTACATTACCTTTATAGAGACAATTATTATGCTTTCCTCGCATTGTGGTTCCTAGATGTTATAGGATGTGAAACTATGCATGTCAAAATGACAGGAGATTAGATGTGAAACTGTCTAGAAAACAAAAGAGAAAAATGGGAGAAAGAGGGGTAGAAACTTGTGGGGGAACAGTGTGTGTGTGTGTGTGTGTGTGTGTGTGTGTGTGTGTGTGTGTGCATAAAGATGAAGATGGTCTTATGTACACTGTATGTATGTATGTATGATAATGGGTTTCTTCCTTATTGTTAATGATTTTTCCTAAAGAAAGCCAAGTCCAGATATCATTTACCTTCTTTCATGGATTCTGCAAGAAGGTTGCCAAATCCATAAGAAGAGAACAGCTCAATGATGCTGCATGGGATGTCTTAGAACTTAGCTCAGTGATATTGCATGAGACATCAGTTAGAACATAGACCAATGATACTTCATAGACTGTCTCCCAGAGAATAGCTCAGTGCTACTGTATACAATGTCTTGAAACATAGCTACCCATGATGTGGTGTACATTTCTGATCATAATACATGTGTGAGGTGAAGGTAGAAAGATAGGGAGTTCATGGTCAGTGTGAGTTGCATAAGGAGTTTGGGCAGAGCTGAGGCTATATGAAATCTTGTATCCAAATACCAAAGACCATGTAATACAACTATATCTAACCCCCAAATCATCTTTAGGTGAAACTACAGTTCAGATGGCCCAGAACTCCAGACAATGAAGCATTTCTCAGTTCAGTGAGCCTCTTGGTGTCATCTCAAAACTGCAGCTGACACTTTAATATTTAAACAGAACAGAAGAGATGTGGATTATTTATTTTCTTTTACTTTAATTTTACTTCTCAACCAGCTTTCTTTTTTTTTTAAACTTTAAAACAACACAACTCTCCATTCCAACAGCAGCTTCTGCTTGAAGTGGCAGGTTATGAATGTTAACCTGACAGTTACAATCCACAAAAGCTTTCTTCAATGCCATTGTCCCCATTCCCGCTTCCAACCCTCGAAGAAATTACATTGAAAATATTTTTTGCTCTGGGCAAAACTCGTCATATAGAATTTGACTATGATCTATATATTTATGGGGGAAAATTAATCTTCAATGCTTCAAACTTTTTATGCCTCGTAATTTTATCAAAAATGTCCAAACGCATCATAATGGAGCTGCCAGACACATGAATAATGTTCCACTTTCTTCTCGATTCAAAAAAAAAAAAAAGTCACACATTCAGGATGCCTTTTAGAGGCATTGCCTGGTTACGTTGTTTTATGAGCCACTCGGTGACTATAGAAGAATCTGATGGAATTTGTAACATGTGGAAGGAACTACACAGTTGCCTGTTAAAGGTCAGGCATGAATAGATCTAGGTCTGCAATGCTACTCTTTTGTCCTCAGCAACTATAAACCTGCTTATCAGTTCCAAACATCTAAATTTATATGAGCTTGAAATAAAATAGAGCTGACTTATATCACAAGTGACAGAAATCTAAACTCATACATAAATGAAGGAAAAATATATATGTATTTGGATTGATGCCAGTAAATGTTTTGGGATATCAATGGGTTAGGCTCATCTATTTTGTCCAAAACAAAGCATTCACTTCTATCACTGTTCAAATGTGCCATGATGGCATTAATTTTAAATGTCAACTTGCTATAATTCAGAATCACTTGGGAAGAGAGTCATAATTGAGGAGTTATTGTCTTTATCAGGCTGGTCTCTGGGCAAGTGTGTGAGGGATTGTCTTGACTATTAATTCTTGTAGCAAGAATTGGTCCACCGTGGGCAGAAACATTCACTTGGAAGGGCCTCCTGAGCAACATGGGACAGGAGAATGCTAGCTAAGAGCAAGAATGTAGCACAGGTACATTTATCTCTCTCTCTCTCTCCTCTTGACTGTGACCATGATTCCTTAAGTTTTGATTTAACTTATGTCCAATAATGAACCATAACTCAGAGCTGTAAGACAAATAAACTTCTTCCTCCCTTGAGCTGATTCTTGTCAAAAAATTTTTATCACAGTAACAAACATGAAACTAGGATGTGAGCCTATGCTTGTCACAAAGAAAAACATTTCTTCTGCCCAGAAGTTGCCATTATGATCTGAAAATGAAGAAGACAAGGGCATGATGGAGCTAACCCCTCTCACTTGGCCTTCTTTACTTCCTGCCTCATTTGGAGCAAATATATCTCAGACAATACTAGCAAATTTATACACACCACATAACTTTCACTGACAAAAAATAGAGTGAAAGACAAAATAAATAATAAAAAATATTTTTCTCCCAGTTACTCCAAAATAGTAAGCCATTTCAAAAACATTCTCCCTATTTCTGAAGTGTTTTTCAAACACTGACATACTTGAATAGGTTATTTTTTGGAAGGAAAAAATAAAAAAGTTCAATGTTATTAGTTTATTAGCTTTAAGTGAAAAGGGATCATAGATGTAGATAGATCACTAAACAGTTTCAAGTTTCAAAATAGCCACGTCAAAATGTTAGCTTAAAAACTGAAATTTGCATCTGGAAGGGTAATGTATGACATGGTCATGAGTAAGATGGTGATGTATGCCACAGCAATGTATGCCATGGTGATGTAAGCCATGATGACATATGCCATGGTCATGAAGGCCATGGTAATGTATGCCACAGCAATGTATGCCATGGTCTTGGATGCTCTGGTGATGTATGTCATGGTCTTGTATGCCATGGTGATATATGTCATGGTCATGCATGCCCTGGTGATGTATGCCATAGTCATACATGCTTATAATCCCAAAGCTAGAGAATCTGAGGCAGAAAGATTGTTGCTAATCCAAGGCTTTCTTGAGCAATAGAGTAAGATCCTGTTTTCCTCAGAGTAAACGTAAAGAAAAACAGAAGGGAGATGAAGAAGAAAGAGTAAAAGAAATAAAAGGACAGAGAGGGGAAAGAGAAAAGAGGAAAGAAAAGAACATTCATGCTTTGTGGCATTTCATGAGAATGCCAATTGTGTTTTATTGTGTTATGTTGTGTGGGGTTTCCTTTTCGCATCTAGGGATTGAACACAGGAGCGTACACATGGTGTGCACTTACTCCCCCATGGAGCTTTATTGCTTGGATAAACTTATAAGAGATGCATATTTCCCATCACTTGGTGCCTAGTGTCCACTGATTTCAGAAAACTCATAAGGCAAAATATTACACTGAACTTTTGTACTTTACTCTCTTTTTACATATGCTTATAGTCCTCTGAAAATTAGCTAGTTCCATACATAGTTTTCTGCACACCACTGTTGGAGAAGGAGTTTGGTTCCTCTACAGATAGAAAAGCTTGCTGGAAAAACTCACGTATCTACTGCACACCCTCTGTTGTCTGTGGCTTTCAGGTTGTGAACAAGCAGCAACAGCTCTTGCTTGTTTGTTTTGTTTGTGAATGAACCCCACACCCTATGATAACGATGTACCTTGACATCAAGGAGTCGGTCTCTACCATCTGAAGTTGGGTAAATCAGCCAGACTGGCCATAGTATCCTTGGGAAATTGTCACAGATGCTGAAATGAAAGCCTTCTTGCTTGCTTTCTTGCTTGCTTTTCTTCAGTAGGATGGATTGTACCCAGTACAGGACTGACAAGCATTCTGTTACTTTGTTAAATCTCCAGACCATTTTATACTTGTAATTTTGACTTGTAAAGTCTAATTAACTTTCCCAGGCTGAACTTTAACTCATTCTGTATTTTGTAAACTTGCAATTCTCCTGCCTCAGTCTCTTCAGTGGCTGGGATTGCAGATCTGTGCCAAAAAGCTTGGCTAAAACCTTGCTTTCTTAAGCTTCTTAGGACCAGACCTTCTATGTGACCATGGAAGCCTTTGATGATAGGGTCATCTCTCACCATGCCTAGGGTGGGCCAGTTGGGAGATAGAACCAAATGCTAGAGTTGGAAAGATGTGGATAAAGCTTGGAGATCTTCTGTGAGATGTTTCAGTTAGGCTGAAGTACAATTAGCTTCCTGATCTCCAAGGTGGATACACTCGTGAGTTCTCTTCTTCATAACATTTTAAACTGATTTAAATAGGTTTTCTTCCACATAAACTGAAAGCAAGCTGACCATTTCTGCAATTTCTACTAGCCAAAAGATCCACAGGTTAGTGACCATGACAAAAGGATACAGATTACTCAAGGATATTTTTACCACAACAATGTTAATACTAAAAGTCTGTTAATATACACAGAACCAATTATTACATAAAAGCTAGTTATTGCATGAATCACCCAGGGAGTCAATTACCACACAAAGAACCAATGCTCACATAGAGTACAGTACTACACTAGCAATAAATTGTCACAGAAAATCATGACTATACATTTATTCCACAGGAAGTCAATTATTACCCATAGTCTATTATTACCAAGTCTCACAGGAGTTAATTATCAGAATCAAGTATTACACAGAGTCCATTATTATACTGAGACTCAATTATTACATGGTGCCCTTTATTGAACAGAATCAATTGCTACACAGCTATTCCACTAAAAGTTGGTTGTTAGTCAGAGTTAATTATGATTCTCATATTCAATTGTTCCCAGAACAAGTTATAAAACAGTAAATCCCAGTGATATATAATATCATACAATCACTGTGCTTTTGAAAACCCTGATTGTTTATCTAGCTGAACTGTGCATGTTACCTTTCTGTTGCTATGATCAAATATATCAAACAAACAGCAAATTAGGGAAGAAAGTATTTGTTTTGGCTTACACTGCATGGTAGGAAAGACTTGGTGAAAGGAGGAAGAAGCAGGCTGATCCCAGTATATTCACACAAAAGAAGTAGAGAGAAAGAGATCTGGAAGTGGGCCAGCCTGTAAAGCTTCAAAGCTAGTCCCCAGTGACATACTTCCTCCAGCAAGGCTCCACCTTCTAAAGGTTCTATAACATTTCCCAAACAGCATCACCAACTGAGGACCCATATTCAGCTCATGGAGGTATTTCTCATTCCAACTACCACAAACCACAAGGTCACAGTGCCTCTAAATTTGGTAATTTCTGATAGTACTCTTGATAGCACTAAGAACATCATCATCATCATCAACAACAACAAAAATCGGCAGTGTCTTGAGAGAAATTGGTGTGCAGGGAGAAGATGTAGAGATTGTTTTTGAAAATGAAAATAACCATTCAAAAAGTCTAGTGGAGGAGAATCAGGTAACAGAACTACATTGATATATAGGACATCCTTAACCATGTAAGTATAGATTTTTTGCAATGAAGTTATTGTGTATCTCATGAACACTCACATGCATGCATGCATGCATGTAGATACACAAAAACATTTGTACAAAATATAATTATAATCAGATATTATTGTGTGTTTATGTACAAATATACTTTACAAATATACCCTGGGGCAGTGTCCTTGCTACTTCTCCATACTGTAGGAAACAGTACTTGCAGCCATATTAGAAACTCTTTATAATCCTTGCCAACCAGTACAGTCAACACCAGTTGTGTGTGGCTACTAAGTTCCTATATTGTTACTACAGGGCCTCAGAACTGCACTTCTTATTTTGGTAAACTTTGATTACTTTCAGCTTGAGTAGCTACACCTGACTAGTGGTTCCTGTCCTCAAAACTCCAGCTTTAGAGTCTAGAACCATGGTGTCTAGTTAGGACTTCTATTGCTGTGATCAACCACCATGACCAAAAGCAACTTGGAAAAAAAAGGGTTTATTTCATCTTACAACTTGCAGTCCATCCCCCAGGGAATTCTAGTCAGAGATCTGGAAGCAAGAACTGAAGCAGAGGCCGCAGAGGCGTGCTGTCCCCTGGCTTGCCTGATGTGGCTTACTTGTCCTACTTCCTTATACATCTCAGAAATGGTACCATTCACAGTGGTCTGGCATTAATCATTAATTAAGAAGAAGGCCCATAGACTTGCCTACAGATCAACTCTGGGGGAAGAATTTTCTCTTTTAGGATTGCCATATGAGGGCTGGGGCTGGTGGTATGGATAAATCTCCCTGGAAAGGGGAAATAAAATAGATTTTGTGAGTAAGTGGGAAGGGAAACAGGAAGAATCAGGTTGGCTGAGGGGAAAAGGATGGAAGGAAAAATACTGGAGAAGAAAACTGAAATTGGGAGCATTTGAAAGATGATGTGGAAACAGTACAGTAGAAACTCTCTGGAATCTACAAGGTTGACCCTAGCAAATACTCCTAGTAATGGGGGATATGAAGCTTGAACCAGCCTCTTCTATAACCAGGAAAGGCTTCCAGTGGTGAGACTGGAACACCAACCAGTCACAGAATCTTCAACCTACAATCTGTCCTGCCTCCAAGATGTGCTGGGTAATAGGAGCATAGAACTTGTGAGAAGAGCCATCCAATGACTGGTCCAATTGGAGGCCCACTCCATCAGAGGAGGCCCACACCTGACACAGTGCCTGGATAAACAGGAACCAGATGCTGGATATCCCAGAGAGCCAGGATAGAACCAAACATATCTAAGAAAAACAAAACAAAACAAAGCAAAACAAAACAAAATACCCTCAATGAAATGATAGCTAATGATACTCTGCTAAACTCATATATAAGTGGCTAGCCCAATTGTCATCAGAGTAGTGTCTCCAGCAACTGATCAGAACAGATGCAGTGACCACAACCAAGCACTAGACAGAGACAGGGGTATCCCAAAGAAGAGGGGGAAGGATTATAGGAGCAAGAGGGATAGAGGAGGACCCTGGGACTCAGGAGAGATAGCCATTTTCTCTATGGTGACTCTTTAAGGCAGGTCCACTCAGGAGTGCACAAGCTGCAGAAGCAACAGAGCTTCTGGGACAGGGTCCTATGGTCCTATATTTGCAGCCAGAAGGTGGGGCTGTTCCGCAGCTCTCTGAGCACTGGTCTTGCCAGGAGAGAGTTGGTCTCCCAGGGGTGCTGATACAGGCTTACAGACTCACAGGAGGAACAAGCTCCAGCCAGAGACAGCAAGAACATCTAACACCAGAGATTACCAGATGTTGAAAGGCAAATGCAAGAATCTTACCAACAAACACCAAGACAACTTGGCATCATCAGAACCCAGTGCTCCCACCACAGTGAGTCCTGGACACCACAACACACCAAAAAAGTAAGATTCAGATATAAAATGATATCTAATGATGCTGGTAGAGGATTTTAAGAAGGACATTAATAACTCCCTAAAAGAAATACAGGAGAACACAGCTAAACAGGTAGAAGCCCTTAAAGAGAAAACACAAAAATCCCTTAAATAATTACAGGGGAACACAGATAAACAGGTAGAAGCCCTTAAAGAAGAAACACAAAAATCCCTTAAAGAATTACAGGAAAACACAACCAAACAAATGAAGAAATTAAAACCATCTACGATCTAAAAATGGATGTAGAAACAATAAAGAAATCACAAAGGGAGGTAACTCTTGAGAGAGAAATCCTAGGAAAGAAATCAGGGGCCATAGATGCAAGCATCACCAACAGAAGAAAAGAGATGGAAGAGGGAATCTAAGGTGCAGAAGATTCCATAGAAAAAAACATGGACACAACAATCTAAGAAAATGTAAGTTGATCCTAACTGAAACATTCAGGAAATCCAGGACACAATGAGAAGACCAAACCTAAGGATAATAGGTATAGATGAGAATGAAGATTTTCAACTTGAAAGGCCAGTAAATATCTTCAACAAAATTATAGAAGAAAACTCCCCTAACCAAAAGAAAGAAATGCCCATGAACATACAAGAAGACCACAGAACTCCAAATAGACTGGACCAGAAAACAAATTCCTCCCGACACANAATAATCAAAACACCAAATGAACTAAACAAACATAGAACATTAAAAGCAGTAAGGGAAAAAGGTCAAGTAACACATAAAGGCAGACCTGGACAGGTGTCCTACAGACCCTAAGAGAGCACAAATTCCAACCCAGGCTACTATACCCAGCAAAACTCTCAATTACCATAGATGGAGAAACCAAAGTATTCCATGAAAAAAACAAATTTACATAACATCTTTCCACAAATCCAATCTTTCAAAGGATAATAAATGGAAAATTCCAACACAAGGAGAGAATCTATGCCTGAAAAAAAAAGCAAGAGCATAACCTCTCAACAAACCTAAAAAAAGATAGCCACATAAACAGTATTCCAACAATAAAAATAACCAGAAGCAACAATTACTTTTCTTAATATCTCTTAATATCAATAGACTCAATTCCCCAATAAAAAGACTAACAGACTGGCTAGTAAACAGGACCCAACATTTTGCTGCATATAGGAAACCCAATTCTGGGACAAAGACAGACACTACCTCAGAGTAAAAGGCTGGAAAACAATTTTCCAAGCAAATGTTCCCAAGAAACAAGATGGAGTAGCCATTCTAATATCAAATAAAATTGACTTTCAACCTAAAGTTATCAAAAAAGATAAGGAGGGACACTTTATGCTCATCAAGGGTAAAATCTACCAAGATGAGCTCTCAATCCTGAACATCTATGCTCCAAATGCAAGGGCATCGACATTCATTAAAGAAACTTTAGTAAAGCTCAAAGCACACATTGCACTGCACGCAATAGTGAGAGACTCCAACACTCCACTTTCATCAATGGACAGATCCTGGAACAGGAACTAAACAGAGACACAGTGAAACTAACAGAAGTTATTAAACAAATGGATTTAACATATATCTATAGACCATTTTATCCAGCACTTAATGGTTTGTTCTACAAAAATGACCATCTTGGTCACAAAACAGGCCTCAAAAGATCCAAAAATATTGAAATAATTCCATGCATTCTATCAGATCAACATGGAATAAGACTGATCTTCAACAACAACATAAATAATAGAAAGCCAACATATACGTGGAAGCTGAACAACAATATCTACTCAAAGATAACTGGGTCAAGGAAGAAATAATAAAAAAAAGAAATTAAAGACTTTTTAGAGTTTAATGAAAGTCAAGCCACAACATGTCCAAACTTATGGGACACAATGAAAGCATTCCTAAGAGGAAAACTCATAGCCCTGAGTGCCTCCAAAAAGAAACTTGAGAGAGCATACACTAGCAGCCTGACAGCACACCTAGAAGCTCTAGAACAAAAGGAAGCAAATTCACTGAAGAGGAGTAGACCACAGGAAATAATCAAACTCAGAGCTAAAATCAACTAAATAGAAACAAAAAGAACTATACAAAGAATCAACCAAACCAGGAGCTGGAGCTTTGAGAAAATCAAGATAGACAAATGCTTAGCAAGACTAACTTGAGGGTACAGGGGCAGTATCCTAATTAACAAAATCAGAAATGAAAAAGGAGACATAACAAAAGAATCTGAGGAAATCCAAAAAATCATCAGCTCCTACTATAAAAGGCTATACTCAACACAACTGGAAAACCTGGAAGAAATGGACAATTTTCTAGACAGGTACCAGGTACAAAAGTTAAATCAGGACCAGATTAATGATCTAAAAAGTCCCATATCCCCTAAAGGAATAGAAAGAGTCATTAATAGTCTCCCAACCAAAAAAGCCCAGGGCCTGATGAATATAGTGAAGAGTTCTATCACAGTTTCAAAGAAGACCTAATTCCAATACTCCTCAAAATATTCCACAAAATAGAAACAGAAGGTGCTCTACCCAATTCATTCTATGAAGTCACAATTACTCTGATACCTAAACCACACAAAGACCCAACAAAGAAAGAGAACTTCAGATCATTTTCCCAGATCAATGCAAAAATACTCAATAAAATTCTTGCAATGAAATCCAAGAGCACATCAAAACAATCATTCACCATGATCAACTAGGCTTTGTCCAAGGAATGCGGGGATCGTTTAATATATGGAAATCCGTCAACATATTCGACTATATAAACAAATTCAAAGAAAAAAAAACACATTATCATCAGATTAGATGATGAGAAACCATTTGACAAATCCAACACCCATATATGATAAAAAGTCTTGGAAAGATCAGGAATTCAAGGCCCATACCTAAATATAATAAAAGCAGTATGCAGCAATCCAGTAGCCAACATCAAACTAAATGGAGAGAAACTTGAAGCAATTCCATTAAAATCAGGGACTAGATGAAGCTGCCTATTCTCTCCCTACCTATTCAATATAGTACTTGAAGTCCTAGCAGAGCAATTAGACAACAAAGGAATATCAAAAAGATACAAATTGGAAAGGAAGAAGTCAAAATATCACTATTTGCAGATGATATGATAGTATATATAAGTGACCCTAAAAATTCCACCAGAGAACTCCCAAACCTGATAAACAGCTTCAGTGCAGTAGCTGGATATAAAATTAAC
>NC_034601.1:3867857-3869283 GCF_900095145.1 Mus pahari | reverse complement strand
CCACATACCTATGGTCATGTGATCTTTGACAAAGGAGCTAAAACCATCTAGTGGGAAAAAGAAAGCATTTTCAACAAATGGTGCTGGCTCAAATGGCGGTTATCATCTAGAAGAATGTCAATTGATTGATTCTCATCTCCTTGTACAAAGCTCAAGTCTAAGTGGATCAAGGAACTCCATATAAACCAAAGACACTAAAACTTATAGATGAGAAATTTGGGAAAAGCCTTGAAGATATGGGCACAGGGGGAAAATTCCTGAACAGAACAACAATGGCTTGTGCTGTAAGATCAAGAATAGACAAANGGGACCTCATAAAATTACAAAGCTTCTGGAAGGCAAAGGACACTGCTAAGAAGACAAAAAGGTCACCAACAGATTGGGAAAAGATCTTTACCAATGCAAAACCTGATACAGGGCTAATATCTGATATATACAAAGAACTCAAGAAGTTAGAGTCTAGAGATCCAAATAATCCCATTAAAAATGGGGTACAGAAGTAAACAAAGAATTCTCAAATGTGGAATACCGAATGCCTGAGAACCACCTAAAGACATGTTCAAGATGATCCTTTGTAGATGCCTGCCTCGCCAGCAAGGAAGACACCACACAACGGGATTCTTCTGCACACGTTTATTGGGGGAGCTTGATTGCTGTGGCGAAAGACCCCGAGCCCTAGAACTAGCGCTGCTTTTATAGGCCTAGGACTGGCGTGGCCATGTCTGATTGGTTCTGCTTTCAGTCCCAAATTTACATGCCCCGGGGCGGGCTGTGACTTGGCTCGAAACCCATTTGCACCTCTGCACATTGGTTGTTTACCTGAAATACACAGGCGGTGGCCAGTGGTAGCCAGTGCCATCTTATAATGGCGTTACTTGGCTTCCCACAATCCTTAATCATCAGGGAGATGCAAATCAAAACAACCCTGAGATTTTACCTCACACCAGTTAGAATGGCTAAGATCAAAAACTCAGGTAACAGCAGATGCTGGTGAGGATATGGAGAAAGAGGAACACTCCTCCATTGCTGGTGGGATTGCAAACTGGTACAACCACTCTGGAAATCAGTTTTGGTGGTTCCTCAGAAAATTGGACATAGAACTACCAGAAGATCCAGCAATACCACTCCTGGGCATATACTCAGAAGATGCTCCAACATGTAATACGGACACATGCAGCACTATGTTCATGCCTTACCTATAGTAGCCAGAATGTGGGAAGAACCCAGATGTCCTTCAACAAAGGAATGGATACAAAAACTGTGGTACATTAGTACAATGGAATACTATGCAGGTATTAAAAACAATGAATTTATGAGATTCTTAGACAAATGGATGGATCTGGAAGATATCATCCTAAGAGAGTGTCTTAGTTAGGGTTTCTACTCCTGCACAAACATCATGACCAAGAAGCAAGTTGGGGAGGAA
>NC_034601.1:3861460-3867657 GCF_900095145.1 Mus pahari | reverse complement strand
AAGCAGGAGCTGATGCAGAAGCCATGGAGGGATGTTCTTTACTGACTCGCCTCCTCTGGCTTGCTCAGCCTGCTCTCTTACAGAACCAAGACTACCACCCCAGAGATGGCACCACCCACAAGGGGACCTCCCCCCTTGATCACTATCACTAATTGAAAAAATGCCTTACAGCTGGATCTCGTGGAGGTATTTCCCCAACTGAAGCTCCTTTCTCTGTCATAACTCCAGCTGTGTCAAGTTGACACAATACTAGCCAGTACAGAGAGGTAACACAATCACTAAAAAACACACATTATATGCATTCACTGATAACTGGACATTAGCCTACTAGCTCAGAATACCCAAGATACAATTTGCAAAATACATGAAACTTAAGAAGAAGGAAGACCAAAGTGTAGATACCTAGATCCTTCTTAGAAGGGGGAAAAAATACCCATGGAAGGAGTTACAAAGTTTGGAGTAGAGACTGAAGGAATGATCATCCAGAGACTGCCCCACCTGGGGATCCATCCCATAAACAACCAACAAACCCAGATACTACTGGGGATGCCAACAATAGCTTGCTGACAGGAGGTTGATATAGTTGTCTCCTGAGAGGCTCTGCCAGTGCCTGACAAATACAGAAGTAGATGCTCACAGCCATCTATTGGACAAAGCACAGGCTCCCCAATGAAGGAACCAGCGAAAGTACCCAAGGAGCTGAAGGGGTTTGCAGCCCCATAGGAGGAACATCAATATGAACTAACCAATACCCCTAGAACTCCCTGAGACTAAACCACCAACCAAAGTATACACATGGTGGGACTCATGGCTCCAGCTGCTTATGTAGCAGAAAATGGCCTAGTTGGTCATCAGTGCGAGGAGAGGCCCTTTGTCCTGTGAAGGTTCTATGTCCCAGTATAGGGGAATGCCAGTGCCAGAAAGCTGGAGTGGGTGGTTTGGGGAGCAGGGGGAAGAAGGAAGAGATAGGGGATTTTCAGAAGAGAAACTGGGAAAGAGGATAACATTTGAAATAAACTCAAGTGTAAGCATAAGGTTGGCATTGACTTAAGGTAAATGTAACTTAGCAAAGCAGAGCAGAACAGAGAGGAGCAGAGCGCTGAGGAGTGGAGCGGAGCAGTGCAGAGCAGTGCAGTGCAGTGCAGAGCAGAGCAGAGCAGAGCAGAGCACAGAGCAGAGTAGAGCAGTGCAGTGCAGAGCAGAGTAGAGCAGAGCAGAGCAGAGAACAGAGCAGAGAGCAGAGCAGAGCAGAGAGCAGAGCAGAGAACAGAGCAGTGCAGAGCAGAGCAGAGCAGAGAGCAGAGCAGAGAGCAGAGCAGAGAACAGAGCAGAGCAGAGCAGAGCAGAGCAGAGCAGAGNGCAGAGCAGAGCAGAGCAGAGAGCAGAGCAGAGAGCAGAGCAGAGAACAGAGCAGAGCAGAGCAGAGCAGAGCAGAGCAGAGAGCAGAGCAGTGCAGAGCAGTGCAGAGCAGAGCAGAGCAGAGCAGAGCAAAGCTAAGCAAAGCAAACAATCTCACCTAACTTTCTCTAATAAGCTGCTTAGTTTCCTTGTGCTTCAGTTTCCCTCTCCCTAAAGCAGGGCTCACAAACTGTCCTTATCTTACACGCCCATGTCTCTCACATATGGAGACATAGAGACCCACAGTTCTTTTCTGTGTTTCATTCCAGTTTTGATTACTTTTTGCAGGTTAACAGACATGTAGCCATGAACTTCCTGGCTTCAAATGAGAGAAATGTTACCTCGCAGACATGAAAGGGAAAAGTAACTGAGCAGAGCTAGCCTCTTCTATAGTGTAAACTCTTCCCTGGTTTCTCATGGTTTCTGTAGGTGTGTGGCCATGAGTCGCATTTTGTGGTTTACAGACACATCATCCCCATCTCAGACCACCTTGGTGTCTTTTTTCCCCTGTGTTTCTTGCTGGTCTACATTGTACCAAACAGTACACCCATGGAAATAGGACCTAGATAGTTTCCTTTATTTTCTTTTTTTAAAATTATTTTTATTAGATATTTTCTTTATTTACATTTCAAATGTTATCACCTTTCCTCATTTCCCCTCCTATCCCCCCATCTCATTCCCCCTTCCCCTGGTCACCAACACACCCACTCCCGCTTCCTGGCTCTGGCATTACCCTATGCTGGGGCATAGAGCTATCACAAGACCAAGGGCCTCTCCTCTCATTGATGTCCCACAAGGCCATCCTCTGCTACATATGGGGCTGGAGCCTTGAGTCCCTCCATCCTCCTTACTCCATACTCCGTACTCCTTGGTTGATGGTTCAGTCCCTGGGAGATCTGGAGGGGGAGGGGCAGTTTCTGCTGCATCTCCTTCCTCAAGCATTTTTTTCATATAGTCTCCTGTCTTTGGGCATACATTTGCCCTTGAATTTCTTAAACTGACTTTATTCTCATACTTTATAGGAACATATTTCATGGCAGCCTTCTTCCAAGTAATGTTAGATTCAAACATTTCAATGATAACGATTTAGATTAGGACTTGTTTTTGTGATCTTGCATTAGTTTATTTTATAATCTTTTCCATAAGAAAGTTACATTCTCTTTGTGTTATTCCACCTTTTATTTAGAATACAAAGTATTGGATTTTATCGTGATACTTCCATACTTGTCTACTAATTTTTTCTTTTTAGATGCCTTCCACTGTCTCTTATTATCCCTCCTCCTACTTGTCCCCTTAAATAATCACATTTCAGGTTTCAAGGTTTCATGTCACATATATCTATCTCTATCTCTATCTCTATCTCTATCTCTATCTCTATCTCTATCTCTATCTATCTGTCTATCTATCTATCTATCTATCTATCTATCTATCTATCTATATTTACACATGAGAGACAAAATACAATTTTTGCCCTTATTTAAGAAAAGTATTATATTATACATTTTCCCTTTGTAAACAACAACAAAAAATGTTGACCATGTGAACTTTGTCCACTTTCCTTGTATAACTATCCATAATTCCTTTTGTTTTCTGCAGAGCCCTGAGGGGTCCATTTCTTCTTGTGGTGGGATATATGTAAATCTCCATCGTCATTGCCTGGATGAAAAGACTACATGATAAGTCTTAATGCAACTGCAGCCTCTGAGACCAAGACCTCATTCTAAACAGCAGATGGCATTAACCTGCATTCCCAGGAGTGCATTAGGGTTTTCAAAATACAGTCAATTTCTCCTTGTATTGCATGCATACAAATGGGACTCAATTTATTGCAAATGGTGTTTCTGAGCACAATGGCCACAACATAATTAAGAAATGTATTCAACCCATTATTAATTTAACACTGTTTAGTGTTCTTATAAAAAGAAAGAAAGAAAGAAAAAACACCAAAAGTTCCCTCTGTTGCCCCACAGATCTATGCATTGCAAATATAAATATATTTTATTCATAGTGTTTTCTTGCAACTTTAATTATGCAATAAGTATTTATTTGGAATTCATTCTCCTCACCCCTCCCCCATTTGATAGCCATCATTAATTCATGGGAAACTGATTAAGCTTCTTGTAAGGCTCCAGCAAACACCTTGGAAAACAAACTCAATTTGTAAGGACAAAATTGTTATCCTGATTATTTCAAATAAAGGAAAACAGAAAACACCTCTGGATTGGTTACTTTCAGAGCTGATGCTTAGCAATAAATAAATAAATAAATAAATAAATAAATAGGACAAGAATTAACTCAATGATTTCTGTAGTGTTGATTCTGTTATTATAATTAGTTCCCATCTCCTCTTTGGCTGGAATTCCAAATGCCAGGTATTTAATTGGTTGCTTTAACATCCATTCACATAGCATGCTTATATTAGTTGTGTCCTCGTTGTTCTGACAAAATACCTGCACGAAGTAGCTTAGGAAGAATAGAGTCTAAGATGGAGAAGACATGGTCTCAGGAGCGTAAAGTAGCTGGTCACATGACATCAATCGGGAGGCAGGGAGATACGGGCTTATGCACAGTTGCAGTTTGCTCTCTTCCCTGTTTGTTCAGCCTCTGACTCCAGCCCATAGGGCGATATCACCTACATTCAAAGTAGCTTTCCCTCCTTGAGAATACAGCTCTGTGAATTCTTCACCCAAGAGGATCTCCTTTCAAGACTTTAAACAGACCAAGATCATTACCAAGTTATGACATTTGCACTTGTCCTGAGTCCCTAGCCTGAGTTAATTACACACAAATGTCTAGACAGTTTATCTTCTAAGTGTTGTTGCTATCTGATAGCACCATTATTGGCAACCTGAAACACACTCATCCCCATCTTACCCAGAGCCATCTATTTTTCTTTTGATACAAAGACAAGCCAACCCAAAGAAGTCTCAAAAATGAAGAGGAGCTATGTCACATAATGATTCTAGAACTGGCAAATTCAGCTGCTCTTTGGTGGCATCAGAGGCCCAGACAGGTCCCACTGTTGCCCCATTTCTTTATAGCCATGAAAAGGCTGCAAATATTTTCAAATGAGGATAATAAAGTCCACGAGAGGAAAGACTGCTGCATTCATGTGTGTTTATGAAAAGATTAGAAAAAACTTTGGGGATGAAGTTTGCTCAGGCAAGGATTTTACCATTTCACATGGGCTAGAACTGGATTATATGACCATCATTATAAGGCCATCACTGTAAAAGAGGGCAGGTTTCTGTAAACAACTGAGAATTAGAATATATCCACCTGCTGGCTATGTATACTAAACAAAGTAAAATCTTTTAAAAAGTTAGAATGCTAGAGATGTTGCCTTGTAAATTACATTTGCATGGTTTTCTATTGTGTCTAATATATGAAATATATCTGTTTTGTTGTATGTACACACTTTCCTAACATACCCACCCACCCACAGCCAGACAGACAGACAGCCAGCCAGCCAGACAGACAGACAGACAGACAGACAGACAGACAGACAGACAGATAGGGTGGGGGCATATTGTTTGCCTTCTTCACCACAGTATCCTTAATCTGTGACACAGTGCACTGCATTCAACAAATGCAAAGGAAAGGCTGATGTGGCTCAGCAGTTGGGTGTTTGCCTAACAAGTAAAAGAAAAGCACAAAGTAAATCTTATTTGCTGAATAACGATTGCCAAATCATTCATCTCAATTCAACTTCTGTTTTTTTCATGTCTTTTGAATACAACCTAGAAATGTTCCCCAGCAACTGAAACACAGGACAGATGGTATGAGGCAAGAATGAAGTAGTGAATGAGACAGACATGCTCTTAAACATTCTCCATCTAAAGAGGAAAATCGGCCAATGAGAAAACCAAAGAAGAACAAGTGAGAAATAAGACAGAAAGGTCTCACTTTCTATCTCTAAGTACGTGAGAGTTAGGACCACAGGTTCTATGCCAAAATGATTTTCCTAGGCTTAGAGTCTCAGGCAATATAAGAACTCAATGGAAACTTTTGGATTGTTACTTTGAAAAATGCATATTATATCTGTATTCATCAGGATTCTCTAAAGAAGCAATCAGTAGACTATATATCTCTCATATATATGAATGTATATATGCATATATGTAGATATATACATATGTATATCTATTTGTACATTCATTAATATATATATCCATAATAAAAATTGATATATACGTGTGTATATATATATATATATATATATATATATATATATATATATGATAATACATATCATAATCCATGATTAGGAAAGCCTGGAACTGGGAAGTCCTGGGCTTCAGGGCAAAAGTCCATAGATACCTCTCTTTTTCTATCTTTTCCTCAATTCAGCCTCAGAGAAGGATGTTTGCTTTCCTCGTCAACCATTTTGGTTTTGATGTCAAAACCAACAGGAATTTCTGTATCCTTTGAACTTTAAAAGAATACAGAGAAATATCTTTAATTAATGTTGTAGCCTATTCCCTTGATCTCAGCTAACAGTTTCTTTAGAAGAGTCCATTTCTTTGAGAGTGGCCATTGGCAGAGCATGCTCATCCCATAACACTGCACAATAAAAACAGTAGAACTCAAGGAAGGAATAGTGTGTGATGGGGTGACCTGGAAAGGTTAGTGAGCATGAAAGGGAATGGGCGATTCCAATTAAAACAGAGACCCAGGTTAGCCTGAATTGAGGAATAGGAGGAGGAAGAAGAAGAAGATAGGGAGGAGGAGGAAGAGGAGGAGGAGGAGGAAGAGGAGGATTTAGTAGGGTGAGTGTGTGTATGTGTGTGTGTGTGTGT
>NC_034601.1:3830777-3861455 GCF_900095145.1 Mus pahari | reverse complement strand
TGTGTGTGTGTGTGTGTGTGTGTGTGTGTGTGTGTGTGTGTACATGTGAGTATGCCACAGTGTATGAAGAGGTCAGAAAACAACTTATGGAAATTGAATCTTTCCTTCTGCCTTCAGACTCAAGTTGTCAGGGCTTGGGGCAAGTGTCTTTACCTGCTGAGCCATCACAATGGCCCAAGATGACCCTTTTCAAATAATGATGGGATTTGATGGAAATAGGTTTAATGACCTACAGCAGTTACCAAGAAACACCAAGTTGCTTCTGTCTTAAAGATGCCACTACTTTCTGAAGTGCTCAGCCACAGGGCCTGGAGTGGAGGTACTTCAAAGGTCACCATTTGACTGATCATCAAAGCAGGCAATTCGAACACTTGTCCCAGGAAAGGAAGGTGAGAGACAGGAAGCCCCCAGGTCCTCAGCCCTGTCTTCTTAAGCCCTTGGACTCTCCTGTTTGAAGATCACTCACAGGCAGACTCTCTTGTCATGCAGCACAGGCAGGGGCAGCTGGCAAGCCTCACAGCTTCTCTGAAGTGTTGTCTAAAGCCTGGGACCCTGGCTCTCCTCCAGGAGAAATGATCTTGAACTCTTGTTTCCTGACAAGCATGCTTGCTTCCCAATTCCTCCTTAGTCCTACACACATTATACACACCTGATAAACATGACTTTGTTCAATCTCACAGCACCTTCATAGCTTCTGTCCTGATCAAACAGCATCAGTACTCCATATTATGGATGCTTGGGCTTCTAAAGAGCCTGACAAGGTATAGTAAGAAATTTATCGATGGTAAACATGCCTATTTGTGTACATCAATGTAGTCCATGATGTGCAACTACAGGAAAAACATGCTTAAAACAGTAAAATCCTGACTTTTACTGTGAATATAGCATGAACACATGTCAAATATTTTATATATTTCTCTAGTTGATGAAGGTTGTAACCTGTAGGATGTTACAAACACTTCAAAGAAGAATCCCAATGGCAGGTAAAAATAAATAGGCATGAGAAATATTCAAAATAAATTATAAATAGGTCTAAAATTGGCCAAACTGGCCAATATCCACAGGACAAAAACCCATCATATTCCATGGGATGTAATTTGCATTTTTATGAATAATAATAATTTGCATTACTGTCAGTGTCCTACAATTTACAGGACGGTGAAATAGCCCAGAGTCAAGGAAAGACAGAGATAATAAAGAAGAGAGTGCCAGACAGGATGCATACTAATCTTTCAGGTGGATTTCAAAGTGTTTTTCCAGTTTTGTCCACTGTTGTGTTTTGGCTGCTTTATAGAGTACTAAAAACATGCAAGATGCTCTGTGGATGTTTTGTAAAGAAGGAGAAGTTTTCTCAGTATTTATAGAAAGAAAGTTCATTCAATACTTCCTGGGGTGGTTCTCGGTAGTAACCTAGTACACTTTCTTTGGGGCTGTGTCTGTTGTGGCTAACGGACAGAAGGAAAGCTCACCAGGATCCTGGGTAATATCCATCCTCAAAAAATAGTCATCCATCCTTCATGTTTGTCAGGCTGGAGGGAAGGCTCAGGCTGAAAAGTGTTTTGTCTTGCAAGTGTGAAAACTTTAATTCAATCCTTAGGACACACATAAAGTAATCCTAGGTATGCTGGCTTCGACTTGTAATCCCAGTACTGGGTAGGCAGAGACAGGTGGGTCCCTGGGGCTCACTGGCCAGTGAGCCTAGCCTATCTGGTGAATTCCAGTTCAGTGCTACACATTGTCTCAAAGAAGGTGAGTGTTTGAGGAACACCCAGAGATCTCTGAACTCTACATGTATGTGGACACACATATGCTTTTACAGACATGTGCATGTGTTTGTGCTTCCGTCCATTAGCTTTTAACTATGGAGTAGATGTGGATATTAAACACTTCAAAAATACCTCAACACATTTGGCCATCACTTGTCATCAAGTCATCAAAATGCATCAAAAATGCAAACAAAACAAAACAAAACAAACAAAACAAAACCAAATCAACAACAACACAAACAAGTTGCAATCTGTAAGGAAAGGGGAGCTGTTATACATTTTTGGTGGAATATAAACTAATACAGCAACTGTGAAAAGCAGTCTGGAAGTTTTTCAAACAAACTAGAAACAAAACTTGGGTATGACCCAGCTCTATCGCTCCTGGTATAAAGCCAAAGGGCTTTTCATCCTACTATAAAGACACTTGCTCACCCGTGTTCAGTGTGGCTCAATTCACAGCAGCTAGGAAATGGAATCAACCTAGATTCCTATTAACTTATGAATAGATAAAGAAAATATGCTCCATATACACAGTGGAATGTTTCTCACAAAATTTCTAAATAAAATCATGAAATTTGCAGGTAAATGCCTATAATTAGAAAATATTATACAGAATAAGGTCATCCGGGTCTAGAGAGACAAACATTACATGTTCTCTCTGCGACTTGGATCGTAGCTTCAATTATTTTGTTTTGGTTTTATATGTTCAGTCCAAACACTAAAAGTGCACTATTAGGGGGAGGGTGTTTTGAAGGAGAGTGGATATTAAAACACAGTTAAAATGGAAGTAGAGAAGGGAATACTGAAGATAGAAATATTTAACCATGGAGGGTGGTGGAGACAGGAAAATGGAGTCTTGGAAGAAGACTTAACCAAGTGAAGGATGTATGAGAAAGCTATGTGGAAGCCTATTATCTTCCAACTCTAGTAGAAAGAAATTCAATTAAAAGGATGATAGATGTCATGAACAGAGAAGGGGTATATTCAGGTTTAAGCTGTAAATATAGATAGCAAAGCTGGGACAAGGAGAAAGAAGAAAGTGGGTAAGCCAAAACTAAGAATGTGTGGGGCAAGTGGACTGTGCCACCAGACAGAGTTAGGCCAAATCCTATAAAACTTAGCATTGAGTAAGGCAGGCATGGGGCCTGCTCCTTTCCAAACTCTACCTGCTCTGGAACATGTAACCACTACATCCCATACAAAGGATCATGGTATTCAATCATAGTATAAAAACCTGGCATGTTCTGTGCTAATGAGGTATATAGATAGGCCCTGAGTGTTCAGTCAATTAGCTACCCTTCCTGGGAATTCCTTCCTACAAAAGGTATTTAATCCCCAGTTCACCCTGAATAAGGTATATGCATTCACTTTTGCCATCAAATAAATCAATTTGAACCAGCAAAGAGCATCTCTTCATCAAGGATCGCCTGGGGGAGAGGGGAATTCATGGTAAAGAGGTATGCCTAAATCTCCTGGAGAAGGCCTTTTCTCTCCCAGCCCCTCGGTACTTCTGGCACTCACTTGGAACCAAACTAGGTTCCACACTTACCAGCCTCTCCCAGGGGAGGGCAGAACAGGACCCAGTTCCCAACTCTCAGCAATACACCAGGGCTGCCTGGGCACAGAGCTGGGAAACACAGCTATCATCCCAAACTCTGCTGTTTTCCACCCAGGGAAACATGGACTGAACACCCCCATTATGAACCTGGAGAAGGGAAGCAAACATGCAGCCCAAAAAGGCTGCATGAAGAAGCTCTATGAAATCCACTAGTTTATAAGTCTAAGTGTGCAGGAATATGGAGAAATGGATACAGACCTAGAATTGAATCCCATCACCCAAGTGGTATCACGCATCTCTGTAATTCTCGTGCCAGGGGCTCCACTGCCTTCTTCTGACCTCTGAAAGGTACTAAATCCACATGGTGCATACAATCTCATGCAAGCATACAAACACATAAAAAAAAATTAAAAAATCTTAAAGGAATTTTAATTTTAGATTGGGCAGGTTTGAATCTATTCTAACTCATTTCCCAGCCATAATGTTCTTCATTACTTGCTGTTTTTCCTGGCCATGTGCTCATGGTCCATATTTTTTCATGGTGGCCTTCTCCACCTCCATGTCCTTTCTTCTTCTCTTTCTCTTTCTCCTTCTCTTTCTCTTTCTCCTCTTTCTCTTTCTCCTTCTCTTTCTCTTCTTCCTCTTTCTCTTTCTCCTTCTCTTTCTCCTTCTTTGTCTCCATCTCCTTCTATTTCTTCTCATCCTCCTCCCACTCCTTCTTTTCCCTCTTTCTCCTCCTCTGCTCTATACCTCAAACCCCATCACTGGATCCTCAAGTCCTACGCTTTCTCCTTCTGCTGCCTAATCACAGGTTTTAGTCTTTTATTGACCAGTTAAATAGGGGAGCAAGGCTTACACAGCATTACTAGGTGTACATGAAGATCTGCTTGTTGGGGGCAACCAAATCTTGAGAGCTAGCATTTAGCATTAGAATAGAAGCAGCACTAGACCAAACCATTACATATTGGCATGGCTTTTAGTTATTCACCAAGGCTACATGGTACAACTCTATGGTTGACGATACCAGTCACTCTATTGAAGACAGAGAAATTTGATTGATAAGGAGACACTCTCTGTGTTACCTTATATAATACCAGAAGGTGCTATTCAGTCTGCTATGGAAGAAAAGACATCAGTGGACTTGACCAGCACTGAAACCTGTATGCTACAATTCTGATGTGCTGGCAAGATGTGAAAAGTGGTACAATGGTGGCACAGCAGTTATGGGGACATTCAACGCCTTTGGATTGGTTATCAAGTCTGCTCCACAGGAGGAATTTCAATACCTGGTACTGTGAATGTGTTCAAATGCCATAAGGGGGAACCCATGGTTGTTGTTTTGCTAAGTAGTCACACTGTCAAATTGCTTTCTAAATATTTGTTTCTACTAGCAGACTTGGTCTTCTATCAGTTTTGGTTAGAGATGCTTTGTTTGCATTGAGCAGCGGTTAATACAGAGGCTCATAACTTGTCCAAGTGTGGAATAGAAGTCACTCATGGAAGGGTTAGAGAATGAATTTCAGTCAATATAGTCCCTCAACCCATCATCAGACTTCTCATATGGTAGTTGAGATGTGCTGGCTAGTTCTATGTCAAGCTGACACTAGCTAGAGTTATTTTGGAAGAGGAAATCTCAATTGAGTAAATGCCCCTGTTAGGCCATCCTCTGCTACATATGCAACCAGAGACACAGCTCTGGGGGGTACTGGTTAGTTCATATTGTTGTTCCTCCTATAGGGTTGCAGACCTCTTTAGCTCCTTGGGTACTTTCTCTAGCTCCTTCATTAAGGGCCCTGTGTTTCATCCAATAGATGACTGTGAGCATCCACTTCTGTATTTGCCAGGCACTAGTGTAGCCTCACAAGAAATAGCTATATCAGGGTCCTGTCAGCAAAATCTTTCTGGCATATGCAATAGTGTCTGCGTTTGGTTGCTGATTATGGGATGCACCCCTGGGTAGGGCAGTCTCTGGATTGTCCTTCCTTCCATCTCAGCTCCAAACTTTGTCTAACTCCTTCCATGGGTATTTTGTTCCCCATTCTAAGAAGCCAGAAGCTGGAAAGAACCTAGATGTCCCTCAACAGAAGAATGGATACAGAAAATGTGGTACATTTACACAATGGAGTACTATTCAGCAATTAAAAACAATGAATTTGTAAAATTCTTAGGCAAATGGATGGATCTGGAGGATATCATCCTGAGTGAGGTAACTCAATCACAAAAGAACACACATAATATGCACTCACTGATAAGCAGATATTAGCCAGGAAACTTAGAATACCCAAGATACAATTTGCAAAACACATGAAACTCAAGAAGAAGGTAGACCAAAATATGGTACTTTGTTCCTTCTTTCTTGTGGGTTCTTCTTGAGGCAGCAGCAGGGGAAGAGCTTAGGCAAGGGTAGGACTTTGTCTAGATATTTAGGGTTGCTGTATAACAAAAGTCTACTTACCTGAGCCTAAGTTACTATGCTATTGTAGTTGACCCACCTTCTTTGATCCCCTGAGGCCAGAAAGAGCAGTTTCTGGCACATAGCAACTTTTCTTCAACCCACAAAGGAAATAGCCTTGTCTATCTCAGCAGGAACTGCTGGGCTCTAACTTTCAGCCTGCTAGTAGGAAGTCTCAGGAAGAGAAGACACTTAAGAAGTGATTAGAAAGTTTATTACTAAGTTGTAAAAAGTTTCCTATGAAAGCTATCTAAGGGGAATAACAGAAATATGCTAAGTGGGGAAAAGGAAATATTCCCTAAGTGGGGAAAGTGAAAAGATTCTAGTCTAAGTGGGGTAAGGCAAAAATGGTCTCCTCTATTGATGATTCTCTATTGATGATTCTCATGCTTCTCTTTGCCCTCAATACTTTCGCATCTTTCAGAATACATGATCACATGTTATAAAGTTCACGCAAAATAATCAAATCATAAATTGAAATAGAAGTTTACAATGGTGACTATTTACATGCATATATATCCATTAGGAGTAGTTATCTGGCTAAACATCCATCACCTGCCTCAGCTCCACAGGTTCACTGAAGGTTTAAAAACCATAACTAAGTTATTAGTGAAGTTTTGTATAGATAAACCCAGTCGATACTTTATCTTCTGTCCTAACACCTATAATAAAGTGTTAGTTCCCTTGCATTGTAAATAAAGTTCACTGGAGGTCTTGAAGGTTTAGGACAAAAGCCTCCAGCTCAACAACACACAACAGGAAACTGTGTTAAACTGTGTGCTTTTTGTAGCACAAACACCAACAATAATAGAAAGAACACTCCAATCAACAAAACAATTATCTTCCTTTCCCTTTTTTGAAAAAAACAAACATTATAAAATTGTCATAAGAGTTGATTTGATTCAAGAGAAACAATCAAAATAATTTGCAACTAAAAGATGTGAGCAAAAAGGATCCTGTAGGCGCCTGCTAAAGAGGTAATAATGTGAAAATGTATAATTTCTCTGAATTCTATGATATTTGTGTTGTGGTAAAAATATGTAGTTTGAAGGTTTTTCTTTTCATTCTGAGTTCATTTTATAACACATTTTACTTACCCAGGATGTGCTTTTCCTTAAGGATGGCCTTGCCAGGGGTTGGAGGGGGGCAGGATAGAAATAGATTAGCAGGTAAAGGCAGTTATTGCCTGTGATGGCTGGTCTTTGTTGTCACATTGACACACCTGGGTGAAAGGAACCACAATTGAAGAATTAAGGAATTGCCTCCAACAGAGAGGCCTGTGGGAATGGCTGTGAGACATTTTCTTGATTGCTAATTTTCTGAGTACTGGTGGTATCATTCCTAGTCAGATGAGTGGATCGAACTGTGGCTGCTGACCCCTATGCACTGAACTGCTGATTTCCTGATGATTCGCATAGGATTTGAACCAAAGAACAATTTCTTTTCTTTTTTTTGAAGATCCCTTTCTTTTTTCACTTTTTATTGGTTATTTTATTTATTTACATTTCAAATGTTATCCCCTTCCCAGTTTACCCTCCACAACCCCCCCTGTGTTCTCCCCCTGCCTCTATGAGGGTGCTCCCCCACCTGCCCACCCCCTCCTGCCTCAGTGCCCTAGCATTCCCCTACCCTGGGTCATCAAGCCTCCACAGGCCCAGGGGGCTCCCCTCCCAGTGATGCCCAATAAGGCCATCCTCTGCTACATATCCAGCTGGAGCGATGGATTTCCCCCATGTATATTCCCAAAGAACAATTTCTAAACAGGTACACTTTTCCCATATCCCATATCCTAATAACCTTTCTTTTCCACTACCTCTGGTGGGTGGCAGGCTAGAAGGAAGGTTAATGCATTTAAGAACCATTATTAAAAGTATGGTGAAAAAAATTTAAGCTTACATTCAACCATCTGTAACTCCAGTTCTAGGGAGTTCTACATCCTCTTTAGGATCTATGGGCACTAGGCACACATTTATTGCACATATATACATATAGGCAAAACACTTTGAACATAAAATTTAATCTGAACATTAATTAAGAACTGCATAAAGAGTGTTTGAAATGATTCACCCCCAAGCTCTCTGGAGTTCTCACCCTTGCCTTGCCCACAAAAAGAAGCGCTTTGTTCCTAACACCAATCCTTTCCAATCATAGGCGGACCCTTGCCTTTTTCCATTACTTACTCTAAGAAGTAGGAAGAAGTAACCCCTCTAGCACTCATTTCATTTAACTCCATATCTCTCCTGAACCATCTCTTTGCCACACTGAGATGAGTCAAGAGGAAATTCCTGAACAACTTAAATAAGGAAGGAAGAATGTCCTGCCCTGAATGCCCACAGCCTGATACCTCAGTCTGGGGACAGCTTTCCTTGCAAGGCAGTGAACTTAGAATCAACACAGTTGATCAGCTGGACTTCAGTTGGGAGGTCATCCAGCTTTATCTAGCTGGGCTGAAAGAATTCTTAAATTGAAAGAGGGATACCAAAGGAATATGAAAAAAGAAATGACTCAGAAGCAGAGAGAAGCTTTATAATGATGATCATGGAAATGGAAGGAAGGACAACATTGGGCATCCCCCCAAAAGACCAAATTTAGGAACTGTGTTCTCTCTGAGAAGCTTCCAAAAGCATTACAGAGCACTAACACCTTGGATTTTAGCTCAGTACAATATATCTAGACATATAATATACCACTGAATTATATCCACAACCATACTGTTAGAATTATCTTCGAATTTATGTATTTATCTATGCATATATCTGTGGGTTAAAAGGTGGACCATGTCTGCTCGGGGCTTGGGTGGCTGGTGGAGGTGGGATGAGGGAGTTTGTGACTGTTTATCTCATTGGGATATGAGAAGCCGGGAGTGGGGAGCATAGACTGAGGTCCTGGGGACTGTTGGGGCCTACTCAGGAGTCCTGAGGCCTGTGTAGGGGTTGGGGCCGTCAGGTTTTTAGACTCTAAAGTCACCCAGACATGGCTGAGATTGACAGAAGAGCTGAGAACAGAGTGGGGGCCCATGGACTGGATCTAGCCTGGGACCAAAGGAGAAAAGATGGGTGCTCTAGCTGGGTCCTGCAGGGAGGAGAGTCTTGTTCCGAGGGTGGTTTGGCTTGGTGAAGGCCATGGCTAGAAGTACTGAGAGGCCTTTTGTGGAAGACTAGAGCCAGCTTTTTAGATAAGACTATTGTTTCCCACAGTGGATCCTGATGAAAAGAGACAGTCTATGGATTTAAAGTATTTATTGTCATGGCAGAGAGTTGTGATGAATAAAACTGTACCCCACTTTCTCAGGGCATGCCTGAGGTTCAATATCTTTTGTAGCGGGGAGTGTCTGGAAAGAAGAGCTTAATTGACTAAGCCCCTCAGGCCTTTAGGTGCCTAACTAAAATGGAAATCTGTCCTGAGGCTACATGACCTGTGGTCACTTCCTCTGCCTGTAGAGGGACTTGGGGTGTTGCCCTTATGTGACTGATGGCCACAGAAATATAGAGAGCTGTGGTCTTGTGTCAGGGGCCTGGTGTCTAGGAGGGTGGCAAAAATGCCTACTATTCCTTGCAGGGTCACCTGCAGGGTCACTGGGTTTCAAACATAGCTCAACCAGAAACCAGGCTGCCTTTCATGGTTCCACATCTATCTATCATCTACCCATCTATCCATCCATCTACCTATTTCAAAATTCTGACCTACAGTTACCAATCCATGGGTATTGTTTTTGCTTCAGTAAGTTTGTTGTCTCTGTTACAGCAGACATAGGGAGCTGATACACTAAACATCACTGAGACGAGGTCAAAGATATGGCTTAGTTGGCAAAGTACCTTCTTTGAATTCATGATGACTCAAGTTCAATCCAAGCAGTAAGGTAGCAAAAATGTCAAGTGTGATAGCATGCACCAATTATTCCTGCACTAAAAGGGTGAAGGTAGAAACATTCTGGGGAATGGCTGGCCAGCTTGTCTAGCTGAATTGTCAAACTTTCAGTTCAGTGAGAGATTCTGGCTCTAAAATTAAGGTGGATAATGACTAAGGAAGGCACTTGATGTTGATCTCTGGCCTCCACACACATGTGCACACGCAGCCTCCCTGACACACATGAATACATACACACACGATGATTCAGGATCATATGAGTCTTTTAAAACTTCAAAGCCACCTCCAATGACACACCTCCTCTAACAAGGCCATACCTCCCAGTCCTCCCCAAACAGTTCTATCAACTTAGGACTGAGTATTCAAGTATATGAGCCTCTTGGGGCCAGTCTCACTCAAACCACCACAGCATAGAAAATGCAGATAAAACATAGGCACAGGCACAGGCACGGGCACGGGCACGAGCACGGGCACAGGCATAGAACCACTATCACTGATTTACTAGTAAAAGACCTGCATTGGCTATCACGACAATAATGACTATACTAGATCCTGTGTCAAGAACAGAGCAGTCACTGTGGCCAGGGAGATGGGATGATCTAAGTGGTTTGGCCATGCCCTGAGTTCCAACCTTTCAACTAAGGAGCAAGTCAGAATCACCCTGTTAGCAAATGAAAAAGAGGTTTGATTGGGTTGGGAGGAGAAAGGGCCAATGGGCAGCAACAGGTGCCCATGCTCAGTAGCTTATTTTCTCATTTTCCTGTCTGCTAGTTTATAAAAGGCAGAGCCCAAGCCTTCCGAGTACAGACACATGAAAACAGGCAGGAGGAAAAAAGTGTTTAATTCTGATGTCAACACACAGATCTTTCATCGGTGAATTGCTTCTTACTGTTTGTTTTTACTTGCTTTTAACCTTGGTGGAAATTCTCTAGTACTCTGCCAAGAGCTTGATGAATAAACCTTCAAGAGCTGGCTGCCTTGAAAGGCTCTGTCTGAGTCTCCTTCAATGCTCTTGTGTTTGCTTTTGTAGCTTGAAGACCACCGAGTCAGAGTTCCTTTTCCTGATTTTCTTTCACTAAACGTTCAGTTGCTGTTAGATCGCAATCTATTACAGAAAATAGGTGATTTTTCCCCCTTGTGATACCATGAGCCCTGAGTTGTGTGTGTGTGTTTTTTTTTTATTTTTTATTAGTACTCTGTACATCTGAACACATCCTGGGTCGGCAGCTGCCAGGATAAGGGATTAAGGGGCTAAGTGAGTCTGACTAGAGAAGGAATTGCTCAAATCTGTGCCTCTCACCCAACTCTTATGAAGGTGATTTTCTGTTATAACACACACACACACACACACACACACACACAAGCACACATGCTCCCCACACCCCATTTGTGACAGTCTGGTGACAAAATAATTATATTTCTCAAGACCCTTCAATATATATTATGTTATCTTGAAAACAGAAAATATACAGATACAACATATGCAGTCATTCAAATAAATATCTTTTTTAACTAGTAAATTTGCTGTCCTATGCATATAGATATGCCCAAGTATATACTATTTGCCTGCCTACCTAACCAACCATCTATCCATTCAGCTGTTCATTCACTTATCTGATTGCTTAATTATCTATCTATATCCAGGTGTCTGTCATCTAACTTTCCACCTATAGACTTATCTATCTACTTTTTCTCACACACACACACACACACACACACACACACACACACACACACACACACACTTCTATTAGTAAATTAGTAAATCTGCTATAATCACCCCATTCATTATCTACATAACTATCCATGTCTATCTATAAGTCAACACACATTTGTCTTTCTATCTAGTTAACTATGTACTTATCCATTCATTTATCTGCTTATGTATCAATGTACACTTGTGTATATACCTGTCTATGTACTGACTTAGTTAATTACCTTTCTATTTACACATATGCATATTTATATTTTAAATCTGCTGTTATTTGTTTAGATATGTCCCCAATATCTGTATCCGTATCCGTATCCGTGTCCGTGTCCGTGTCCGTGTCCGTGTCCGTGTCCATGTCCGTGTCTGTGTGTCTGTGTCTGTGTCTGTATCCGTATCCGTGTCCGTGTCCGTGTCCGTGTCCGTGTCCGTGTCTGTGTCTGTGTGTCTGTGTCTGTGTCTGTGTCTGTGTCTGTGTATCTGTGTCTGTGTCTGTGTCTGTGTCTGTGTATCTGTGTCTGTNGTCTGTGTCTGTGTCTGTGTCTGTGTCTGTGTCTGTGTCTGTGTCTGTGTCTGTGTCTGTGTCTGTGTCTGTGTCTGTGTCTGTGTCTGTATCTGTGGAGTATATGTGTCATCTGCATCTATGTCTATATCTGCCTCTGCATCTGCGTCCATGTCTGCATCTGCATCTGGATCTGTCTCAGTATCTGTACTATCTCTGTCTCTGTGTCTATTTCTTCATCCATACCCATATCCACATCTGAATCCATATTCTTCTCTGTCTCTGTGTTTGCTTCGGCATATGCATCATTTGCATATATGTTTACATCGGCATCTGTATCTGTATCATTTATGCAGCAGTGGTTTGAGTGAGACTGGCCCTCTGAGTTTCATATATTTGAATATTTGGTTCCCAGTTGATAGAACTATTCGGAGAGGACTAGGAGGCATGGCCTTGTTGGAAGAAGTATGTCACTGGAGGTTGCTTTTAAGTTTCAAAAGATTCTCATTGTTCCTTTTTTCTGCCTCATTATTGTGGCTCAAGATGTAAACTCTCAACTGTCCCTTTGCTCCACCATAATTCAAAGCCTCTGAGAGTGTAAGCCATATTAAATGCTTTCTTTGATAAGTTGCCTTGGCAATAGTGTTTTATCATGGCAAAGGCAAGATAGCTAAGGCATCGACCTATCTATATTTCTGTCTCTTTGTGTATATGTGTCTTTTGTCTTTGTCATCTGTCTGTTTGTCTGTCTAATGACTACCTTTCTATTTATGTATACATACATTTCAATTAGCAAATCTGCTGATCTTTACTTAGAGGTACTCCCAAAATATCTACAATATATAGTAGATATATAGTCATATGATACCATATATATAGTCAGTCTCTGTCTGACTATATATATAGCTCCTCTGTCTCTGTTTCTCTGTCTGTCTCTCTGTCTGTCTGTCTCTCTCTGTGTCATCTATCTATCTGTCTATCTACCTATCTATCTATCTAATCTATCATCTATCTAATATATACATGTATCTGTTTAATTAACTATTTGTCTATCTATACGTATTTATATCTAGAGATTAACTACTTGTGCATCTGTTCTTCTATCCAGACACAAAACAATTCACCTGAACACCAGGTGAAATAGAATCAATTTGACTACCTGAAAACCATTTCTGCCAAAGATGTTTCACACTTAACCTGGGTAATGACCCACTGCACATCCCAACTTGTAAGATCCTGTTGCAGGGAACATTTCTATATCTGAAGGCAAAATATTCAGGGGATTCCAGAGTTGAAGCAAAATCCAAACCTCTCTAATGGGAGCTTCTCTCTTCCATTTTTTATCTGCTCCCCACAAAAGAGGACTAGAAAACCAAAGGTCCTGGCATACATCTGCAAAAGACATGATATTTCAAATTACCATGGCTTTCAATTCTAGGGTATCAGTCAACCACACGTAATGGCTTAAAAAAAAAGTCATGATGACAGAGATCCCAAGGATTTACCAACACCATGAACTTGGATGAGCTAACCTATTAAAGCCATAAATATTCATGCAATCGTCTAATCATTTAGAGTTGAGGACACCCAGTTCTAAAGTATTTAAGAAATGCCCCTACTGGGAGTAGGTTTTTTGGTCTGACCATCATTGGCTTTTGGGGACTGAACCATCCTTTATCATGGGTGTTTTCCAGTGCTCTGTCATACACTGAGCAGGTTCACTTATCTCTGCTCCCTAGATCCCAGAAGGATCCCTAGGGATAGTGGTCCAACAATCTTGTAGAAATGACCACATGACCCCTGGAAATCTCTCAGTTGGAATCAAGAGCTTTATGTCTTAAAAAATGGATTCCAGCTACGTGCTCACTCTTATTATCTTAAAACGCTATTCTCTAACACCATATTATCAATGACTAGTTATGACTGTTTGTATCTAAAACACATCCCTTTATTCAGTTCCAGACAAAAGAAAATGCTGCCTTACCCCTTTCCATAGATCTTATTTTTATCCCTATGCAGTTAGTTTAATCTTTTATAATATGATTTATTTTTCTCATTGAATGCCATATCTCATCCCTTATTTATCCTTCTTTTTCTTCTATTTCTTTCTCTTTCCTCCTCCTACTTATCTTCTTGTCTTTTTTCTTCCTCTTCCTCCTTCTCCTTCCTCCTCCCCTCCCTCTTTCTTCACCTCCATCCCATTTTATAATGCTGGTTGTTAACATCACACGCTATAACTCAATTCAGAAACCTCATGGCCATTCCCAAGCTCTCTCTAATATCTTAATCATTGTATGTTCTGTGGCTCTTTCCTCATTACTAATTTCTTCCCTATTCTCATGTGACACAAATGAGATTGATCCTTCAATGGTCAACATTAATAGACTCTACTTAGTTGCTTAAATATATAGATTATCTGTGTAGAATTCATGTTCATATAGGGTTGCTTGCTTCCCTTTTAAGAATTCAGGGTATATTGACAGTGCACACACAAGATGTATGGATTGCCAGTCTAAAGGATGTGTTGGGTGTCTTCTTAAGGTTGGTGTCAAACACCTTGATCTACATATTTCAGAATTCCAAGATGTCTCAAAATAAGTAAATGAAAGAATGCAGTAAAAGCCAATATAATATGACTGCTAACGATTCTGTCAGAAGGGCAAATTCTCACCCTGACTACTATTCCAAAGTTTAACTCTCCATGTGTCAGTGGTCTAAAACTGGTGATGCTGGTGGGGCCACAATTCCTGGAGAGTCTGTCTTTGAGTATTAGTAATGGCAAAGTATATGGCATACATTCAGATGGCTTTATTTTAAAGTATTTATATGACAGTTGTTGAAATATTGTGGAAGTCCACCATGCCTAATATGTTTTTCATTAAATCCCAAATCTCTAAATTAATGATCAAGTGAAAGTAGTTCTGCTCACAGTCATTCACCACTAACTAAAAATCATTATTTCACCTGTCTGACAGAAGCAAATGTTTAGATTTAATTAATGAAGAAACAGATATCAAAACTTGAGAGACTCATATCTTCTGTAGGCCAATGTATTTATTTCTTGGCTGACAATAGCAGAAACTCATTGCCAAGTTTTATGAAAAGAAGAAACCAAAAGGCTGGGGCATAAGTTAGCACAGTTGGTAATGTGTTTACTATGCAAGCATAAGCACAGGACTTCTATCTACACCACACACAAAAGGGCGAGGTGGGTCAGCCTGCACCTGTAATCCCGGTGCTAAGCTTGGAGACAGAGAGAGAGGGAGGCCAGGCTCACTGGCCAGCCAATTTGGTCAAATCATGTTCAGTAAGTGAGGCTATCTCAAAACCATAAAGTGAAGACTGACCAAGGAAGGTGCCTGCTGTTGACCTTTTGACCTTCAAACACACACCCACACACACACACACACACACACACACACACACGCGCACACACACACACGGGGGGGGGGAGAAACAGAGAGACAGAAAGACAGAGAGACAGAAAGACAGAGACAGAGAGGAAGAGAGCCAGAAAGGCAGAGACAGTGAGGCAGAGAATTGGCTTACCACACAGAGGAGATTCTAGGTTCTAGCAGAAGACTTGAGTGACAAAGTCTCTGTACTGTCGCCTCTCTTCAAGAAACAACATACAATTCAAAGCTCCATTTCTAGCCTTCAACTTCAGAGAAAAGGCTAGTATTGGTTTTAGGGAACATTCTCATTGGTTCATCAGGCTCACCCCTTGTCTAATCGTTAGGTTTAGGTTGGTACGGTGTTTTTTTAACCAATAGCCTGAACAGTCTAATACCAGGTTTTGAGATTTAAAGCCCTTTTAGCACTGTGTGGGATGTGGAAATGGCAGGTCCCTGAAGAGAAGGTTTGATGCTACTTCGAGAAAAAATGGGAAAGAGCTGCTGCTAAGTCGAAAGCCAGATATGCTTGTCTCAGCACACATTTTCATTCCTGACACAGCCTGGCCTGTGTAAATCCTCTCACAGGATGTTCCCATGAAAGGTCAGTCAAAGGTCAACATGCCAGCCCTAAGGTTGAGGTGGAAGTTCTATCTTAAAAGCTGCTGCCTCGTTTCTATGGCGTTCAAAACCCTTCTTTGTTCGATTTGTCTCTTTCCATCTGACTGAAAGTAATTTCATGAAGAGAGAATTTCTCCATCCTGCCGCTCTCCTTCTCCTGCATTCCCAGTGTCTACAGCATCCCTTCCTAGCTTAGCTCCTCCCAGAAAGCTGCCTCACTCACTTATTCTTAGGGTGGTGATCTATCATGGTCTCACTCAGCCTTCATTGATTCATTTTATTCACAATTGTGCCGTCCAATATGGTAGCCTCCAGCATCATCCAGCCATTAAAGATCACACTTATTAAATAGCATTCAGGGGATAGAACATAGAATTCTTCTGATGCTCCAGCCACGTCTCAATTACCTAGAACATATGACATCTCAATTACTTAGAACAGGCATAATTTCAATTACCTAGAACACGTGAATTTTAATTACCTAAAACAGGTGACTTTCAATTACCTAGAACAGGTGACATTTTGATTACCTAAAACAGGTGACATTTCAATTACCTAGAAGAGGTGAGGTGTGGGTACCACAGAGTTAGCACAGTACAGGGAATCCCCATTATCTCACCAAGTTCTATGAGCCAGGGCTGATCTAGATCACAAACTTTCTTACATTAAATATTAAATTCCCATTTTTACATATATTTATAGTCATGCATATGGACCAGCCACAGAAAGTAGAAAACTAATTTGTTTTAGAATGGTAAGGAGTGGGCCTGACAAGGAGACCCACCAAATGAAGTCACTTGCCACCATGCTTGAGGGCCAGCATTCAATGCTCAGAGTCCCTATGGTGGGAGGAGAAAACTGACCCCTATTAGTTATCCTCATGACCATGAGCATACACACACAACATAAATACATAAACGCAATGCTTTAATTATAGGGAATAATAAATGTAGAGTTCTGAAAGCACACTAAAAACCACACACCATTTTAATCTGGCATTCGCTGTTAGCTTATTAAGTACTTCATTGCAAGTTTTAAAAATTTATAATTCAATCTCCATTAAATTAAGCATTCCATTTTTCCTTTTCTGTTTGTCAGCTTTCGCAGGCTTAGCTCCTATTTCTCACCCTCCAGTTAGTCTTCCTTCTGGGCATACTGTTTATCGCTCTTGTTCATATGCTAGGATGTCTTTCTTTATGCAATTCTTGGTCCTGGGAATGATCGTCCTTGCTGTTTTGAATTTGATCACCAACCTCTTTCCTCTGCTCCTGGTTGCGCATTCAGCATCTATGTCATGCCTCTTCATGCATTTATTTAGGAAATTGATCATCCATCATGTTACAATCAGCACTTCATATGTCCTGGACACTGCTCTCCCAACTGAACCTGCAGCACCAGGTCAACTACCTATCTATCAGATTTGCAGTACATGGTTTTTAATTTGAATTGTATTATAACATTATTTAGACCTTGATGTAAAGATCCACAGTGTCTTCCTTTGCTGCCCTTCACAAAGGTGCCTCTTCCTTTCAAACCCTCATTTGCTATTCTCTACAGATACCAAGTGAGGTGGTGTGAATAGGAATGGTCCCCAGAGGCTCACATTTGAATGCCCGGCACCCAGCTGGTGAAGCTCTTTGGGAAGGATTAGGGTGTGTAGCCATGTTGAGGAGAAGTGTCACTAAGCATGGGCTTTGAGGTTTCAAAAGCCCATGCGACTTCCAATTATATCCCTCTGTTTTATGTTTTTGGATGAAGATGTAAGCTCTCAGCTGTGGTTGTAGCATCAAGCCTGCCTATCTGCTGCCACAATGGTCATGGAGTTTAACCTTTGAATTGGTAACTACAAATTAAATACTTGATTTTATCAGTTGCCTTGGTCCTGGCATGAGAAAAGTAACTAAGACACCATGCACGCCCTACTCTCCACATTTTAGCACATTGTTTTTGTTACTGTTCTCACCACTGTGATAAGACACCCAACAGAATCAACTTAAACAAAGCAAAGACTTGCTTTGGTTTACAGTTTGACAGGACAAGCAGGTTATGGTAGTGTGAAGACACAAGAGTACATCCACAGACAGGTGAGCTGGAGACTGATGTCAAGTTTGCTCTCTCTTTTTCCTTTCACGCCAAAAGGTCGCTATCATGGCAGGCCATCCCACTTCATGGAAACCTTTCTGGAAACACACACACACACACACACAGAGAGAGAGAGAGAGAGAGAGAGAGAGAGAGAGAGAGAGAGAGAGAGAGAGATGCATTTCCATGACAATTATAAATCCAGCCAAGTTGCTGACAAAGAGGACCCTCACACAGGGCTGTCTACTGTCAATGGAGAAACCTCTTTTTTCCTCCAAGCCGCATCGTTCATAATCAAGCTTAAATGCTTACTCTGGAAATCTACCTGGAGATTTTTCCATTTCAGGACATAGGTTCTCTGCTCCATTCTCCCTGGTGTTTCATACTGAATACCTCTGCTTTGGTACTTATCACAGCCTGACCTCAGTTGCTCTTAGTTCTGTCCAGAGATGCCCCATTCACTGTGACCTTCACAATGACACAGACTTACTTACCTCTCCTTTCCTCTCGCACTTAGTGCAAGCTGTTCCTCCCATGAATTCTCTTGTTGCACTGAGTTGTTGGACAAAGAACCCTTCCCCTTCAAAAGCCACCAAAGAAAATGAGCAGTGAGCATTCTCCTGAGGAGAACGGCGTGAACTGGAAGACCACCCACTCAGATCACAGGATCTCTGCAGCGGTCTAGGTGTTGCTCCCTGGCATCTCTGAGAGTCCTGGCTTTCAAAAAGGAGATAAAGAATGAGGAGTGAAAGTAAAGGAAGAATGAGGAATGAAACATGAGTAGAGAGAGAGGTTGATTCTTCATTCTATGGCAGAGCTTACCTCAGAGAGGTTAGAAACCATGACCCTCAGCACATGGAATGACTGTATTCTAGACACATAAGTAACTATTGTTACCTGAAAGCAGAAGCCATAATCCTAAATGGTTTAGAAGGCTCGAGTGGATGGGTAATTCTTTCTGTTTGCTTTATTTTTATTTTTGTTTTTGTTTTTACTTTTGAGTCTGAGTCTCTTGTAGCCTAGGTTGGCCTCAAGCTTTATTCATAACTGAGAAATACCCTGTTCCTCCCGCCTCAGCTTCCCAACTGCTGAGAATCCAGATGAGGGCTTCCTGACCTGGTTTTGTGTCTAATATCTTCAATGTCTGGTTCAAATAACGATCTAGCCTTAATCATCAAGGAGAATATACAAGTGTTTGAAGTTATAAAACCTTTTCCACCTTGAGAGGCTGGGGGTGGGTAACAGTCCTCCCCCTCTTATGAAAGCAAAGCCAAGAGCTGCATGCGTTTTTATTTTTACTTATCTTCTTGTTTGTTGTTTTGCTTGTGTTTTTTTTTTTTCAGTTTTCGGATACAGATTTAATTTCATTCCATCACGTTTAAGCTTTGAATGAAAGTAAAAGCATATTGGCACTTCGTGTGCTATAATTCTGTGCGTTTAATATTTAGCATTGATTTACTTGGGAGGTGTGAGTTTTCAATATCTGTAGAAAACAAAACCAAGACAGAAGGCCCAAATTATACTCTACGTTCTCATCTAACCATCCATGAAACCACAGGTGATCCTTTCAAAAGAGATTTTTAAATCCAACTGAGACGCACATTCACTGGTCATTTTGTTTTCCTTCCCAGAACCTCTCAATTTAAGATTATAACAGGCCATGAAGCACAGCTTTTTCGCTACCTCAGCCTGAATCTGAGGACTGTATGTATAACTCCACTCAAAATCCACCCACAGAGCCAGTGATTTCAATAGCACTCTTTGTGATGTTTGGTTGGTTTTTGGAGACATTGTCACCACATCACCCAGGCTGGTTTGAGAATCACTTCTGTAACCAAGGCTGGCTTTAACTTCAGAGTCTCCTGACTCCTCCTCCCAAGTGTATTTACAAGTTTCTGTCACTATCGTGTACTGTTTTTGAAGAATGCAGACATGAGCTCAGAATCCTTTGCCATACCAAGTTAATGTCAAAAACATTAGATCCCAGAAAAAGGAAGGGGTTTTCCCAGAAGATTCAGTGAATCCTTGGGATCCAGACCCCAAAGTTCAGTTCCTTCTCTACACACCACACTGCCCTCTGCTCATTCCTTTCCTGGCAATGATTCTATGATGAACATTTTATTACAGACAAAGCCTGTATGAGAATATCTCAGAATACAGCCCTTTCAATAGGAAACCCTGCAAGGGCTCTTACTGCGTGTGTGCCTCCAATGTGGGAAAACAGTCTTCCTCTCTCTACCACTAAAACATGCTTTCTGGATAGCCCTTCTGTACTCAACACTAAATCATGATGTTTTTCCTGGATATCAGCCTTATTCTCCATTCCAGGATAAGGCTGCCCAGGGCACTCCCTGGCAGGCATCCAATCAGAGCTGAGTTTTGCTGAAAATCTTCGGGTCTCCTACCATCCTGCACGCTGCTGCATCCACATGAAGGTTGCCAGGATAAAGCCTGGGGCTGCTGGAGGGCACTGCGCCTGGGTTCCTGAGGCTTTAGTGCTCTTCTGCTTTTCAGTTCAGTGCAGCTGTTTGCTAAGCTTCCCAGAGGGAGAAGTTGAAAGGGCCTCTTAATAGCCTTGTTCAGAGCTCCAGAGGAGAAATTAGACCTTTTTGCAAATTCAGCATAGAGACGTGTTTGGCAAGACAGACATCTCAGATGGCCTTACTGGTTCTGGAGCTATTTGAGGCTTAACCCCTTCATCCATGAGGGTTATAAACTTTATAAGAGATTGGGAAGGTTGATTTCCCACTGGAAGCAGCTTCCAGCATGCTTGGTTTTTAATGGAGCCCCTCACTGTGTAGTGAGGCTTTGTGTTTTGTCACAGTGCTGGAGGTCAGAACCAGGACTTTGTGTACACTAAGTAAGTGTCCCCTCACCAAGTCACACCCCAGCCCTGAGCCTTGGTATTGGGAATGCACTAAGTCATAGCAACCTGCCACGGTTCCAGAGGTGGAAGACTTACTTCAGTGGAGTCACCTGAACCACTGGTTTCTGGCCTACTGAGAAGCTACCATGATGGTTCTAAGTCATAGATAAATAGCCAGCTTTCTTCTCCTTCCTGCTATGGATTTCCACTCTAATCAAAACTTTGGAATTGGAACCATTCATGTTTTAAACACACAGAGAGGGCCTTCCTGGAAAGTAATTTTGTAAAGTGAAAACTCAGAATACAGATTGACAAGTGACATCATTTGTTCACTGGAACTTCATTCTTAGTCAAGGCAATTACTGAATGTGTATCATTTTTATTCCCTAAGTATGTTGGAGTTGTGTTTCTGTTGCTAATAATTTTAAAAGTCACAATTAATAAATCTGCTTGTGAAAAATCAGGGTCACAGGGCCAAAAGACATTGGGTAGCTTCAGTTTAATAAAATTAAACACTGCCAGATTCTTCGCTCTGGAATGGAATTTCTCAAATGATTTTTTGTGCTTGCATATGGTCTATAATTCTGTATAAGACAATAGAGTTAAGTTGTGTGGCCTCTCTCTCCCCCTTTGCCTCCCCACCATGTGTGTATATGTGCCATGTGTGTGCCTGTGTGTGTGCAAATGCATGTGCTATGTGTTCTTTTCTCATTCCACTGAAACAGGCTTTCTCACTGACAGGCTAGCTTTGTCCATCCCCAAGCCCCAGCGATGACCCTGTCTCCACACTGGAGTCACATGTGTGGTTGAGACTACTGTGGGTTTTATGTGAGTGCTGAGGTTGTGGCCTCTGGTCCTTGAGCTTCCTCAGTAGGTGTTTATACACACTGAATCAGCTCCCCAAGGCCCTTCCTTCACTTTATCTTTTTTAGAACACTAATTTTAGGTCTTAGCATGTGCAGAACAATATCTTAGAAGAGTCTTCTGTCCATGATTGAATGAAGGTCATAATAGACCAAGTAAAAATTATTGGTAATGTTCAATTTTTGATGTGTAATTTGTGCTCCATGTCTTTTGGTTTTAAAATTATTACACGTGTTTATTTAACTGTGAGCCTGAGGAAGTAAGAAGATGACTTGTGGGGTTCAGCTTTCTCCTTCCACTGTATGGATCTCATTGATCAGGTTGCCTGGGTGGATCACAAGCACCTCTACTTGCTAGACCACCTCATTGGTACTTAAAATATGTCTTATTAAAGTTCATGCACAGGAGGGAGTGGGTGCCTATGAAGGTCAGAAGCAATGGATCTCCCTGGGGCTAGAGTTATAGGTAGTTATTAGCTCTCTAATATAGGACTTGAACTCTGGTGCATGTGTGTGTGTGTGTGTGTGTGTGTGTGTGTGCACGCGCGCGCGCACTTGAGTATGCATGCACTCACGTTTGTGCATGTGGTATGTGCCCCTGTGTATGTGAGAGCTGTTGTATGTCATGCTCCATCAGTCTCTCCTTATTCCCCTAAGACAGGGTTTCTCACTGATCTGAGCTACATTTGTAAGTCAGCAAGCCCCAATGATTCTCCTGTTCCCTACACTGGGATTATCTCTCCAGACTCCCAAAGGCATCACATTTAAGGGATACATAGTATATGTGTTTGGGAGGAACCAAAATTACAGATTTGAATGAGAGCAGCAGTGGTTAATTGTGTTGAATGAGCATCATGTACCAGCCAAAGTGCTTGGCCCATGCCCTACCACAATTGCCTTATCTAGTCAGTACATTTGCAACACCCAAGCACCACAAACATATTAGGAAGGTACAGGCTGTGGTGATGGCTCTATAGTTAGGCACACTTACTGCTCTTGCAGAGAACCTGGTTTCAGTTCCGAGAACACACATGGTGGCTCATCCCTATCAGTAAAGCCATGGGTACTGCATGCATGGAGTGCACTTACATACATGCAGACCACACACTCAAAATAACATAAAATAAATAAGCATATCGATCGATCGATCAATTGCCAGGACGTTAGTTGGCTTACTTGCAACATGGGACCACAGAATTAGGACGTGACCTCAGGCTGGCATAATGTCCTCAGGCGTTCTTCTAGTCTCTTTAAGTAGTCTGTTTTCTCTGTTGGCTTAGATCTGTCCTTGACTCTCTTTGGGATACTGCATTAGTCACTTATCTTTGGTCATGTCACAGGGCACCTAGCAAAGACAAATTAAGCCTTGAAAGATTTACTTTGGTTCACGGTTCAAGAATACAAACAACCATGGTGGGGAAGCATGACATGGGGCACGTGTAGCTGCCAGTTCCACTGAGGCAAGGGAAGGTAGGCTCTCAGCACACATTCTCCTTTTTATTCAGTTCAGGATCTCAGTCCATCATTTAAGCATGTCTTCTGACCTCAACCTCAAAGGGATATCCCGAAACTTATCTCCTGTGATTCTAGATGCTGTTCATTTGGCAATCAGTATAAACTATCAGTCCCAGAGACACAGCAACCTTAAACTTTCTGTTCCCTCCATTCCCTGATCCTCATCTGTGCTTCCCACTAGGATGTAGAGACAGATGCATACCTAGAACCTTTTCTAGTATGTCCAGCAGTGGGCAGTGTGCTCACCAGCAGCCACAATGACTGTTCTAATTCCAGGATCTGCTTCAGCCTGGGAGGGACTCCACTAGTGAGACCCTACCCTTCTGGGACAACCCCAATCTCATCAAAGCTCATCCATTACAGCATGCAAAATCTACAGGCACCGTCTCCTTAGAGTCTTTGTCGCGTTATGGCTGCATTGCAACATTATCTGCCTTTCTCCAATATGGCTTCAGCAGCTTTGCCTGAGTATTGATTTCTAATCAGGACCTTGATGCTTAAGATCCATCTCAGCATCTGCTTCTGTACACCTGTCCTGTAAACGAATTATGTATGGTGTGAGACTTTTGTATTTCTACCTGAGCTCCTCAGAAACATATGCACACAGCTCTTCATGGTGACTAAAAACCATATTTGTGTTTCTAGGTGAATATGCTAGGCAAACAATTAATTAAGTAAGTATTTTGACACATACGAGATGCTATATCAAGAAATCCAAACCCTGAGCTGGCTGCGAAGAGACATGCTTTTGATCTCGGCACTCAGGAGGGTCTCTGAGTTTGAAGCCAGGCTGGTCTCCAAAGTGAGTTCCAGAAGAGCCAGGGCTGCACAGAAAGCCTGTGTAAATGTCATTCCCGGGAGCTTTTCTTTACCCTTTTGCTCCCAAGTAACAACAGGGCTTTTCTAGAGCTGCTGTAGCAAGCTTTAGCTCCTGAATAAATGACACAGAGACCTAATAAATTTATTAACAAGCTGCAGGCACTGTGCTGGGCAGATACTTATTTATTCTAACCCTCTGTGGCTGCCTGCTTCTCAATTGCATGTTCCTTTACCTGCAATCTGAGGCTTGCCCTGGCTCTCTCCATTCCATGTGTATCCTCATGGTGACTGCCCTGATGATCCGCCCATAGGGAATCCTCCTTGTGCTTTTCCTCTTTCTCTTTCTCCTCCTCCTTCCCCTTCTCCTTCCTTCTCTTTGTACTTGGTCTCTCATCTTGACTTCATTGTAAATACTCCTATCTCCTTTCTACTTCTTTTCTCTCCATCTTCTTGGGACCCTCACTCCCAACTGGGTTCAGAACTCCTACCCTTTTCTTTTCTGCCCAGCTAATTGGCTGATCAGCTCTTTATTAATCAGAGTTTGATGGTTATACAATCTTTACACATCACTGAGACAGGAAAAGCTCCAAATACCATGACAATGCTAATGTCTGGACTGAACCCAGATATCTGGGCACAGAAATCAGCATCTGAATAAACAGTCCACAAAACCATCTCCCAACAACCTAGTATTGAAAACCAAAGTAAACAGGAAGGGAGGAAGGAAAGAAGGAAGAAAGGACGGAAGGAAAGAAGGGAGGGAGGGAGGGAGGGAGGGAGGAAGGAAGGAAGGAAGGAAGGAAGGAAGGAAGGAAGGAAGGAAGGAAGGAAGGAAAGAAGGAAGGAAGGAATTTAAATCCAGTAGTTCATTCTGTCTCTGTATGGCTAGTCACAAGGCCTCATGGAGGCAAAGTCACAAGCAAATGACAGCTGGGCAGGTATTCAATTTATAATCTGTGTTAATTACGTTTCTCACCACTGAGATGGAATACTCACCAAAGAAACCTTCCAGAGGAGAAATGTAATTTAGTTTCTAGTTTTCAAAAATGTGGTCTACAGTGTCTAGAGTGGCTTAACCTATGGAGACAGGCAAGGAAAGGGGTAATGTGGCTCAGCCTAGTGATAGGCACTTGCAATGGTGCCACGACCCCAGACTCCTGCTCCCCTACCCACCCACTCCCACTACTTGGCCCAGGCCTTCCCTTGTGCTGGGTCATATAAGGTTTGCAAGACCAAGGGGCCTCTCTTCCCAGTGATGGCCGATTAGTCCATCTTCTGCTACATATGCAGCTAGAGACACAAGCTCAGGGGGTACTGGTTAGTTCATATTGTTGTTCCACCTACAGGGTTGCATCCCCCTTCAATTCCTTGGGTACTTTCTCTAGCTCCTCCATTGGGGACCCTGTGTTCCATCCAATAGCTGGCTGTGAGCATCCACTTCGGTGTTTGCCAGGCTCTGGCATAGCCTCACAAGAGGCCGAGTATCTAGGTTTGGTAGCTGATGATGGGATGGATTCCGGATGGGGTACAGAGACAAAGTTCAGCTTCTTTTATTCTGAGGGATTGCCCAATTTATTCGCATCCATCCTCTGAACTCATCTCTCACCNCTCTTCATCATCCAATCAGCATTCAGCACGCNCTGTACACGAGCCATGCACTCAGACAGGGTATGCGTTGATAGGTCCGTGACTCAATATCATGCTTTATGACGCTATGCGCCAGGTGGGCAGCGCTTGATCATTCAAGTGCGCATGTTCAGGTTCTTGGTAAACAAGCAGGGACCACGGGGCTTGGCAATGAGCCAGGGTGCCATCTTGGTCCATGCAGCCACACCTGCTTCCCACGCAATGGGACTTGCACACACCTTGATGGACCAGGAAGTAAACACGCTAGAGTGGAACCCAGGATAGCATAACTTCCCTGCACTGGCCCTGGTGGCTTGTTTCTGTCAGTTAGGTTCCCTGTTCCAAAGGTTTCATAACTTTCAGATATTATACCAATTGGGGACTGTGAACTCAAACATCTGAGTCTACGCAGGGCACTCACAGGACAGACACTTTCCATCTCTGACTTTTTTTTTCTTCATTCAGCTTCATGTTCCTGAAGCTGATCAATGTCCACATGAGGTTTTAGGTGACATTTGTTCTCTCAACAACCCACTACAGACAAGCTGGTTTGCTGCTCTGCTAAATTGATTGTTCTACATGAAGTTGATGAGCAACTAGATTAAGAATGTGCTCCATTTCATTTTGGCATGGAGGAATGTGTTCCCTGGTGCTGCCTGGCTCTCTCCCAGGCATACATTTCGTGGAATTCTGTAGAAACTTGGAGGGTTTTTTTTTTTTGTTGTTGTTGTTGTTTTGTTTTGTTTGTGATTCCCATAGTTGAAGTCTTGTGTGATTTAGACACTGGTTCCCAGAGCATTCTCAACTTATTGTTATCCCTTCACCCTGTGCCCCAGTCCACAGTTTCAGTGTAGGAATACTGTGGAGTCAGACAGTAAGGATCACATGGTTGTGTCTGGGTAGGGTATGCAGAAGCAGACTAACCAACAAAAATAATGAGTCCATAGTATTATCGTTCAACCAAGATGAGCTTTGCCATACTAGTCAAGGTTATGTAGGACAAGGTTTAGAAAATAGAACCTGGGATGATGTTGTTGTTGTTGTTGTTGTTGTTGTTGTTTTGTTTTGTTTTATTTTTTTGAGACAGGGTCTCATATATCCAAACCAAGTGACCTGAGTTGGTAGAGTTCTTGCCTAGCATGCATGCATTTGTGAGCGACGTCCCTAGTGTTTTATAAACTAGACACAGAGGTAAAACATAAACTCCCACTACTTTTGAGTTAGAGGAAGGACTTCCAGAAGTTCATGGTCATCTTCAGCAATGTAGAAAATTTGAGGTCAACCTGGGCTACCTTACCAGAATTCTAATGTTAATCACATTTATTCATATGTTCTTTAAATCACCATTACCAGATCCCTTGTGAAGCATATTACTAACCAAACTTCCAGTGCTGTCAATAATTGATCACTGCTACATCAGATTTATTTTTGGGAAATAATAGGAAGGAGATGATGAAAGAGTTAATGGAAAGTCTAAAAAATGCTAAACTCTAGAGAGTCAAATGTGAGAGAGAGGCATATTGCTTAAATCTAATTTAAATTAAAAGGATGTTTATGAAACTCAAAATAAATTTTGCTCCACAGTGATTACCAGATGAAACATTTTAGTTAGTAGATGTTGAACTGGCCCATATTTCATGTCTCTAGTCAACGCTTCTTCTTTGCATCACCGGAAGGGCCTGAATAAGTGCTCAGCTGATAAATGCTGTGTAAGTTTCAAAGATCATCTATCACCACCAGAGCTAATGTCATTCTGAAACTTAATCCAAAAGCACTCTGAGAAATGGCATTTTTGCCAAAAAATGTCTGCCAAATTCTTTTTTTTTTTTTTTTGACAGCTCACTTACTTTTAATTGAATATTTTCCTTTTTTGGATTTTTTATTAGATATTTTCTTTATTTACATTTCAAATGCTACCCTGAAAGTTCCCTGTACCCTCCCTGCCCTGCTCCCCTACCCAACCACTGCCACTTCTTCCCCTGTACTGGAGCATATAAGGTTTGCAAGACCAAGGGGCCTTTCTTCCCAATGATGGCTGACTAGGTCATCTTCTGCTACATATGCAACTAGAGACATGAGCTCTGGGGGCTGCTGGTTAGTTCATATTGTTGTTCCACCTATAGGGTTGCAGACCCTTCAGCTCCTTGGGTACTTTCTCTAGCTCCTACATTGGGGGCCCTGTGTTCCATCCAATAGCTGACTGTGAGCATCCACTTCGGTATTTGCCAAGCACTGGCATAGCCTCACATGAGACAGCTATATCAGATTCTTTAAGGTGCTGGTCAGGGTTGATTTCCTTTCTGATGCCTTCTCCATCAGTGATATCTGTGCTGGATTCTGGCACTAGACCTTGCTTCTCTTGGACATTATTTCCTTAACATAGCCATAATGTGAGTCATACAGTAGTATCACAACGTCTAGTCACAGGAGATGATGTTGCCTGTGTCCTAGACATAGTCTACAGTCCCTGAGGGATTGGCCTCTGTGAATGTCTGTGAAAAAATTGTCATTTTCATGATTGTTGATTAATGTAGAAGGGCCGAGCACACTCTGGGCAGTGTCTTCTTTGGGCAGGTGATCTGGTTGATTAAGAAATGTGGCTGGGTGTGAATCTGTGAGAAAGCAAGCAAGCAAGCAAGCAAGCATTGTTCCTTCATGGTTGCTGCTTCACGTTTCTACTTGAGTTGCTGCCCTGACGTTCCTCAATGACATGGCCCGGAAGTGTAAACCAAATAAGCCCTTTCTTCTTCTAAGTTGCTTTTAGTCAGAGTTTCATCACAGCAATAGAGTGGAGCTCTTGGAAACATGCTCCCCGGTGGTAAGGAAGCTCTTTGTAGAAAAACCAAGACAAGAGAAGATAACCAGGCACAACTTTGCAGCAGTGAATGGAAGGAACTGGGATGGGGGTTAGAAGGGGAAGAACCATTTGTGAGCTCCAGAGTGAAATATGAGTGGGGTTTGCCTCATTTCAACAATTTCAATCCAATTATAACTGTATAATCACTAAAGGGTTTCAGTGGTACAGATAGAATCATTACCAATGGATTAATAAGAATTTTATCAGAAACAAGTCCATGGTCATAATTTCACAAGATCATGTATCATCCCTACTGTCAGATTCACTTATCGTAGACAATGTGTAAGTTCTATGTTTAAATAAAACATATTAAACATGATAAGGAAATGAAGAATTTTATGAATATAACCAATGATCCGTCTACTCATGTTTGCTAAACCTAATTTGATTACATTGTCCCTTGGGTGTTTCTCCTATATTTGAAGTTGGTGTGTCACAGTCCTGCAATCCCAGTGATCTGGGAAGTCCAGGCTAGAGGGCTCCAAGGTCTACTGAGACCCAGATGCAATGCGAAGAGTGAGAAGAAGACTACTGATGTAATTGCTGGCATAATGCTTGGCTAGCAGGCACAAGACTCTGTGTGCAACCCTTGGCACTAGCATAAAGAGGAAAGGAAGAATGGCAAGATGATCCCAGAAATTTTATTTTTAAGTATATTCCTCAAGTAAAATGAAGGTATATATTCTCATCAAAAGGTCACATATGAATTTTTATAATCATTTTATGTATTATAATCACAGATGTCTGATAATAACTTAAGTGCCTTTCATGGGAAGAGAGGAGATAATAAATGTGGTACATCTATACCAAAGAATACCACTAGGCAATAGATATTAAAATTGTGATATGAAAAAAACTTAAATGCATTGTTTAATTAAAACTATCAAAGGTGTATGTTGTCTGGTTTCATTTTGATGCTATGTTCACATTGTATTTTTGTGAAAAGCTAATTATATGGACATAACAAATTCTTACTAGGGACTGGAAAGAATTGGGTGGATGAGGAGATGAGGTAGGGATAAGGGGATGGGACAATGAGGGGATGAGAGGGTGAGGAAAGGGAAATGATAAGGGATGGGATATGATGGGGTGGGATGAGGAGATGGGATAAGGGGAGGAGGGGGGAGGGAATGAGGGGATAGAGGATGAGGGGATGATAAGGGATGGGGAATGAGGGTGTGAGGGATGAGGGATGAGCTGATGAGGAGATAAAGGGATGAGAGGATAAGAGGATAAGAGGATAAGAGGATAGGGGATGAGGGATAAGGGGGTGGAGGATGATAAAGGATTAGGAATGAGGGATGAGGACAGAGGAGGTGAAGGGATAGGGGATGGGAGGGTAAGGGAAGGGAGTGAGGGGATAGAAGATGAGGGGATGAATGGATGAGGGATGAGAGGGGCTGAGGTGATGGAGGATGGAAGGATGAGAGATTGAAGAATGGGGGGATGAGGGGTTGAGGAGTCTGTCTCAGAGTTTCATTTCTTGTAGCTGTATTATTGTTTTTATAAAAATTCTCAGAACTCTATTTCTCTTCCTTCCTTCCTTCCTTCCTTCCTTCCTTCCTTCCTTCCTTCCCCTTCCTTTCTTGAGACCATCACACATGTGACTGTGTGTGTGTAGAAATTAGTGAGCAACCTGTGGACATCTACCATGTGGACCTGGTTATCAAATTCAGATCATCAGCCTTGGTACTGTTACTGCTGATCCCTCTTGCCATCCCAGTACCACCTCATAATGTGTCCTTTTATTGTATATATGGTATATATTTATTATATATATTGTATATATGGTATTAATTTCTGTTTCAGTTAGAAAAAATGTAGCTTATGCAATTGTGTGGGTGAGTGAATGGGGTGTGTATATGACTCAAAACTAATGAGACAGCCTAAGAAATACTATACAGAGGAACAGAAGGATGGAGGGCTTGGAAATGGAGGATGATAAGATGTCTCTGTCAAGGCAGAGAGACAGAGAGTTTCAACCTTTTGGGAAAGTGATACATGAGTCAGTATTCATGAACTAAGTAGAAATCCACAAGTCAAAACATCTTATGAGAAAAAAAAATGCACACATACAGTGAAAGCTGTATCTCTCACTAAGGATGGGCTCATAACTGCCTGCTATTGTACTGGGTGTTAAGCACAGTCTCTCGCTGTCTCTCTTTCTCCCTCCCTCCCTCCCTC
>NC_034601.1:3829090-3830446 GCF_900095145.1 Mus pahari | reverse complement strand
CTCCCTCTCCCTCTCTCTCTTCCTCCTCCCCCTCCTGTCCCCCTTCCCCTCCCCCTTCCCCTCTCCCTCTTCTTTTCTACCCCTCTCTCCTTCTCTCTTCTGGTTTATTTCCAATGAAAATTTGTCCTGTCTTGTCCTTGAATTTACTGTTAAAAGCTGTTCTATGGAGCTGTAGGGATGACTTGTTAACTTGCCTGCAGCTTACATTTCTGAAGCTGTCACCTGGGAGTGGAGCCACTCACCCAACACCTCTGCAGGCTTGCTGGAGCAAGTGAACATGCCAGTGGAATTTACTCCACGAAGAGACCTCCCCAACTCTAGGGGCCATGTGCCAACCTCGTGGACTTCCAAAGGCTTCCAGAGATGCTTGGGCAAAAGACTCTGAGGAGAGGAAAGCTTCTGCCTCTGAGGTCAGATTTTTTGTTGTTGTTGTTTCTTTCTGCAGGGCCTGTGTTCCTCTATCTGCAGGGACCAGTGTGTTCTCTGGGTGCAGTAACACCAAGCCGCCTTTTTGGTTGCTTTTCTTGTCTTATACACTGAAAGTCCCCTGTACAAGGTCACTTAAAAAAAAAAAAACCCACACTTTCCAATAATTCTAAAGAAGGGGGGGGTACCTCCCAGTGAATCAGATTTTCTCAAATTTTCCATTTTGTGATCTTGATTGGGTCAAACACTTGAAAATTATGTTAGGAAACTTGGATCAAAGTGAGTCAAATAGAGTTGGATCTAATTCTCTGGAACTTCATGCCACCATCACTAAATACAAAGTCATTTCCTGGCAGGCTAGGAAGGGGAGTTACTGATATTCCTGCCCTGATGAGAAATTGAACGACAATTGGCTGGGCTTCATCTCAGAGGCTGGGGATGGTTTATGATAATATTAAATAAGACATCAGTGAAAAAAGACAGCCAAAATAAACCTATGCTGCTGAAATGTAAAATTACATTAAAAGCAGAGAGCAAGTATTTGTGTTCTAAGGGGAAGAGAGGGAGTGAAAAGCAGTCATCCCAGAGTAAAGGAATAAAGAAATGAATGTGCATGATGCTAGAGGGAAGGGTTCCATGAGAAGCTTCCACACCGAGTGCTTAGAGCCCACACTGTGGAAGAAGAGAAAAGGCCTCTATGGATGCACATCACATTACTGCTTAGCATTCTAGGAAGAAACATTTGAAACAGAAAAGTGTTGAAAAACAAATAAAATGAACATTCATATATGTACCTATTAGAGCTGACAATAAAATTTGTATAAATTTGCTTTAGGCAAACTATTTCGTTTTAGGTGTATATAGGGCCTCTATTCCTCTTTCCTCCCCTCCCCTCCCCTGCCCTCCCCTCCCCTACCCTCCTCTCCTTTC
>NC_034601.1:3827226-3828212 GCF_900095145.1 Mus pahari | reverse complement strand
CCCTCTTTCCTCCTCTCCTTTCTTCTTCCCTCCCCTCCCCTGCCCTCCCCTCTTTCCTCCTCTCCTTTCTTCTTCCCTCCTCTTTCCTCTTCTCCTCTCCTCTCCTTCTTTTTCCTCCTTTGCTCTGTCACTCTCTGTCTCTTTTTATCTTTCACAACCACCAGTAAAGTTGAAGATATCATGACCATCCATTGCTAAAACTCAGGCCCTTCTTCTACATAACTTAAATGGGCTTTTCAAACCTTAGCCTGTAGATCATAAAACTCAAGACAAAAAAAATATTAATTTCAATCTGTGAATTGTCTCTGCTCTGGGATGACTTGGGGAAAATGCATTTTTGTTTTGGTTTTATTCTTGCTATGTCTATTGGGGTTGTGTGATTTATTCTATGGACAGAATATGCAATAGCAACCCTGACACCCCCATTAACCTTACAGGAATGAAAAGGTCTTTCTCTAGGCATGATGTTGAGACTAGAAAGTTATAGGCTGGAGAAATGCCAGCCTAATGAGGTGGTAGGGTCCACAATGTTGGGCTTGAGTTCACACACATTGGTCCAATAGATCCTCTTCAAAAGCCAGCAATGGTTAAAAGGAACATACCTCAGGCTCAGGTGAGAATATACAGCTAGGCCCTGGGCAGAACAGCTTGACCACAATGTTTACAATAAAAATTGTGTGAGCCTCCAGGATGCTTTCTGCTCTGTGGTCACTACTCATTTCCTCAAAGCAAATGTCCCAGGGCAGGAACCCAGAGAGCTGATGAGTCAGCCTTCTGTGATGAACACCTTCTCCTGCCCTCCTCCTCCCCTTCCTTCTCTTCCTCTTCCTCCTCCTTATTCTCCTCCTCCTCCTCCTCCTCCTCCTCCTCCTCCTCTTCTCTTCTTCTTCTTCTTCTTCCTCTTCCTCTTCCTCCTCTTCCTCCTCTTCCTCTTCCTCTTCCTCTTCCTCTTCCTCTTCCTCTTCCTCTTCTTCTTCTTCTTCTTC
>NC_034601.1:3820794-3827175 GCF_900095145.1 Mus pahari | reverse complement strand
TCTTCTTCTTCTTCTTCTTCTTCTTCTTCTTCTTCTTCTTCTTCTTCTTCTTCTTCTTCTTCTTCTTCTCCTCCTTATTCTTCTTCTCCTTATTCTCCTTATTCTTCCTCCTCCCCCTCCTCCACCACACCCTCTTCACTTTCTCCTCTCCTCTTCCTCCTCCCTTCCCTTCTTCCCCTTGCACCTCTACCACCTACCCCTCCTCCTCCACACAGTTGTACCTGTGAGACATTAGTTGGGAAGACTTTCTGAAGTTCAGGAATATGGAATTCTGAACACCCTGTCCCAACTAGGGTCAGTCATTGGAGCAACTGATATAATGTATTTATACATATATCATATGTATATGTATATCATATGTATAAGGACATATGTGGAGAAAGGGAAGAAAGATGAATTAACTTAAATAAAAAGTGTTCTGTCTAGCTTTATGTCAACTTAACCCAAGCTAGAGTCATTTTGGAAGTGGGAACCTCAGTTGGGCAAATGCGGCCACTACGTCAGTCAGTGGTTCTTGCTTGATGATTAATGTGGGAAGGGCCCAACTCTCTTGGCTAATGTCACTCCTCAATTTGTGGTTCTGGGTGCTTTAAGAAACCCAGCAAGCCAAGAGAGACCTCTTGCAAGCAGTACTCTCCACGGCCTCTATATCAGCTCCTGTCTCCAAGTTCCTGCCTTGTCTTCACTTAGTGATGGATTGTGGTATGTAAGTAGAGAAAAAATAAACCCTTCTTCTCCAATTTGCTGTCAGTCATTGTGTTTTATCCCAGCATTAGGAACACTAACACAGAAATTGGCACTGGGTCATGGATATTGCTATGACAGAGCCGGCCATGCACTTTTGTGAGGATTACTGTGCATTTGGACTCTGGGCTGGAGAAGCCCCTGGATGTTGAAAGCTCCATAGGCGGCTCTGTGAAAGGTTTCATGCTACAGATGTTGAGAGCAACGCAGACAGTGGAGGGCTGGCTTTCTGAGTTTCACAATGAAGTTGGAGATTCTTTTAAGGAATTCTTAAATTTGCTGCTATTAACAAGAGACCAGATCCACTGTCGTAAAACCTTTGCTTTTGGGCTAATCATTGCTGGTCAGCTGGAGCTGAGAAATTAGTGATGATTAGAAAGAGACCAGCATCATTGGGTGAAGACTTCTATGAAAGTGTTTCTTAAGTGTTAGCACACAGAAACTGTGGTCCAGAGGTGCCAAGGTTTTTGGTCATTGTGTTCTATAAAGCATTAGAGACTCTAACGAACACAGCCAACACCACGGTATAAGATATTGAATACACTGGTTACAAATGCACATATAATCAATATATAAATTCAAAGGTCCTATTGCTTGGAGCACTGTCAATACTTGATAGTTGTCTTTGTGTATTTCATTTATGTGCATGTGTGTGTTGTGCATTCGTGTGTGCATGTATGCATGTATATGTCTTGCACAGGTAGTCACAGGGCTATGGATTCCTACTCTCCCACTCATGATAAGCATACCTTGCCTAGAAGATAGTGTTTCACAAAGTTCTTCTACATGCTTCAGCCATTACACTCTTCCTTCCCCACTTTTTCATGATGCTCTTTGGGCCTTCAAGAGGGTGATATAGATGATGGAAAAACTTGCATATTTTCAATATATACCTATCATTTAAATTGATCTTCTAAGGCAATCAATAATCTTCTAATTAGTTTGAAGTTTTATTATCTATCTGGTCCCATTGGGACAATATTTCTTTGTGTTTTCCCAGGTCAAGTATTGGAATTTTACATACAATGTGTCTAGATCTTCTGTTCAAAGAATTTCAAAGCTGAAGTCAAAGTGTCACTCAGTCTGATGTCTTATGAGAAGCTGAGGTACAAACTGTAGGATGTTCAAGGAATTTAGTTGTTTTCTTTTTCCTTCATTTTTAAATTGAAAATAGATTTTTTTCATACAATGTATTCTGATCATTTCTTCCCCTCTCCCCTCCCGGGCCCTTCACACCTCCCTATGCATCCAAATCCACATAATTTCTTTCTCTCTCTCATTGAATACATGCAGGTATCCAAAGGATATAGTACTGATGGCCTGTGTTCCTATAGATACCCGTGTGGGCATTGTCTTTCTTTTCTTATACATGGCTGATACATTTTATTATGAAGTTTGCCTGATTAGCTCAGGTTCACCTGATATAAACCCAGTTCAAATCAATCAATATCTTATTCTATTTACAGGTTTCCCTCACATTCAGAGTGATGAAATTATATAAATCTATGGGTCAATGGGAGCTGGAGATTTGGGACACCATCTTAAGAACCTACCCACTGTAACTTACTATTGTTTGTGGGATTGTCAAGATAGCTCAGTTGGTAAAGTAAATTAAGTGGGTAAAACTTGCCTTGTAACTAAAAGTTCCTGAGTTTAATTCCTCGAACCACATTAAAATACAAATATAAGTGTGGTAACCTGCACTTATAATTCCACTACTAGGGAGACAAGAGACAAGAAGATCACTAGGTCTCACTGGCCACCCAGCTTCATGCTTGGTGAGCTCCAGGGCATGGAGAGACTCTTTCTCAAGAAATGGGCAAACAAAGGTTGGCAGATTTTGAGCTAACAGACGACCCTAGAGATAGTCTTCCTGCCTCCACTCATACACAGGTGATATTCCTTATATCTACACTTTTTCTTCATTCAGACTTGACGTTACTCCATCTCAAATTCTAACACCTTTATATTTCTAATCATGATTCCTAACTAGTGTTCCAAGATTCTCTCTCCACATAAGTGAGTACACTGTTAGCAGTATAAAGGTTCTGCTCTCAGATGCCTTCATGGAGCTACCCAGCACCCAGGCCAGCATCTAAAAGAAGTCACTATTTCACCTCACCATCTCTGCAAAGTCTGCTTCCCTTACTTCTCAATTACAAGGTCTGTGTAATAACAGTCTGTGTAGGTACTGTTGATGAAAATAAAATGGGCATGGAATCTTTAACAAGGAGGAGTACACGGGATAAGAAGCAGGGAAAGGTTGTGACCTGGAATTAGTTTAGACCTTGCACCTAATTGAAGTGCACCGGAGCTTCAGTGGGGTTTGCCAGCATTTGCTCTAGCCACAGGCAAATGCTGGGGCCATCTTACCAGTCTATATAAATTGCCAAGCATGCCTGTGTATCCGGTTTTCAAGAATGACAAAGAAATGAACCTATCCAGTAGTTCCTTTTCTCGTTGTTGTGGCAAAACTGCTGACAAAAGCAGCTTCAGAAGTGAGGGTTTCTTTTGGCTCCAGTCCTTCCTAGTGTTCACCAGGGAAGGCATAGAGGCTGGAACACAAGGGGCGTGGTCACGGAGTTTCTGAAGAAATGAAGCAGGGAAACGAATGTGCGAATGTCCGATTGCCTGAATGCTGGTACCCGCATTGTTTCCTCCTTTCTTATTCAGTCAGAGACCCCAGACCTTACTGGTGCTGCCCACAGTTAGGTCGGGTCTTCCCACCTCAATCAACCCACACTAGAGAATCTCTCATTAGAGATTAAAGATTAGAATCTCTCATTAGAGATTAGATTGGCTATGGCTAGAGCTTTGGCCAGTAGGTGGTTCTGGGTCAAGTGAAGTCGACTATCAGTATTAACCACCATATTGACAAAGGAGGGAGGAGAATAAAAATTCTTGCTTGTTGTCACATTTTTTTTTTAAAGTACATTTTCCTGACAGACATTTTCCTAGTTTACCTGGAGCCTGAGGCAGGAGGATTCTAAGTTTGACTTTAACTTCCTTCTACTACAAACGGAGTTTCACACCAGACTGGGCACATTAGTGAAAGCGTGCCTCAACATGCAAAGGTGGAAATCATGCTGGGGACATAGCTCAGTGGTGGAGCATCTGCCTACCACATACAAAGATTCAATCCCAGAACTATGAAGGGAAAAACAGTCGAGCACATTAGCCATTCTGAAAACCTGACTTCACAAGCAGAAACACGGAGAGCCTTGGTAGATATCAGTAATGTTCCTTCTACAAAACTGTGTCCAGGCCTCCTGGAGGTGCTAATGCTCCCCCAATACCCTTCAAAATTAGATTGACTTGGTTACAAACTGCACACACTAAATGAGCAAAACTATTAAATGAGGAGGGCTGCTGAGCTAAATAGCTGAGCATTTAACGGTTCACCGTGGCATTACCATTTTTATGGTCTATTAAAGCAATTGGAAGAATACTAGCTGAACGACGAATCAGGTAATTTATAAATTACCACATGCCTGTGTAAAACACAGAGCCCCCTTCCCACATAATGAGATGTTAGAAAGAAGCCCGCCTGTATCCAGCTAGTGCTTCTGCCAATGGCCATGAGCCTTCCTGCCCCCACTTTCTAAGTCCATGCTTTAAAGAGAATTACAATATTCCAGGTCCTGCCCTTCAGTGTGTCTTTCTTCCTTGATCTATTTTCAATCCTACGGAGGAAGGCGGAGAGTCATTATTAAGAATTAGAAGAACCATTTTCTAGGTTGCTGCCCTTAACTTTGGCAATTTAAGATTGAAAAGAAAGGAGCCCGTGAGTCTCAGGCTGGCTCCATCTCCTGCTAGCCCCTAATGAAGCTTGCAGCACAGACGTCACCTTCCACTGACTCTCTCTCCCCCTGAACTGGAAAAAAAAATCAGGGGAAAGAAAATGTGCTGTTGCCTTTTAGCCAGGAGGCACATGCTTCTGGGAGTTTTAAAGAGAAATGAAGAAGGGCGAGATTAGCCCCTCTGCCTACCTAAATTAAAGTCATTCTGGAAATACCTAACTGCTCCTTGTACCAGCACCCCAATGGCACTCCAGGTAGAAGCTTTTCACAAATGGCTGCTTTGTCACTACAGGGGATATGCGGAGGATGTCACAAGCAGAGTGGTTGGATTCCCGCAGTCCCCAAGAAGCCATATGTTGCATGGCAGCTTCTGAGAGATAGCGTGGGGGTTGGGAATGGTAGCCTAGACATCTGAAGAGAATCGTGGAGCCTTTGGGATTTTTGAAGGAGGGAGCATCAAGATCCCTAAACAAATAAAGTCTTCTGCAGAAAAACAAAGGTTTCTGCCAGTCTGCAGATCTGGAGGATTCCTCCTAATTTGAGCAGATGCTGAAGACACAAAGACAAGACATGCTGGTGAGGACCTCGATTCTGTTTGGTGAGGATCAGACATCTGCTCCTCCTGATCACTTGCCCTGACTCCTTCTATGACCGTGATCCATCTCCTCTCTCTCCCCCTTCCCCTCTGCCACCATAAAAGGAGCCATACACAGCTATCGCTGTATTGCCTCAAACACTCGATTACAGTCCTTTGACTGCATGGCTGTTGTTTAGGAGAACAGGCCGTTCTACTGGTGTGATATCTCAGACAATCTCCTAACACTCTAGGCAAACACACTGTGATCATTAGAAAATAAATTACGCCAGCATTTGCAGTTGTTATATTAGACAGTACTTTCTAAGCTCATTTAATGCATCTACCCCCAGGCTAAGGGATGTGTCAATTCCAGCTTGCCTGCATCTCCATTTAGTTGAAGAGCTATGCCTGTGGAACCAGGCTGACATTTCTTGTTTCATTTGAATTCTTTCTTCTTGGAACTCTATGAGATAGTCAATCTCATCTTTAGTGCATCACTGTGAAAACAGTCAAATATTGGCGCTGGAGTTTAAGCAACTGGGCACTGTGAAGTTAATTGTGTGTTGGTCTCCAAGCATCACACAACAGACAAATCCAATTCTTTGGCTTATGCACAAGAATTGAGCATTTACATTCTTGTGTTCACATCCCATACCACTTTTTATTACCATTAGAATGTGAAATGTCACCCACAGGCTCTTCCTTTGGGTGCTTGGGTCCCAGTTGCTGATATATTTAGAGGCTGTGGAGCCTTTCGGAGGTAGTGCCTGAAGCAGGGTTTTGAAGCTTATGCCTAGCCCTGATTTCTGCCACACTCTTTCTGCTTCCTGGTTCATCTTGGTGTGACAAGTCAGAATCACATTGGCACTGCCACATGCTGGTGCCACTAAGAACTGAGTATTTGCCTTCATTGCCTTGATCTTCTGACATGAACCTAGGTTGCTTCTTGAAATATTTTCTCATGGTGATAGGACAAGTGGCTGTTCATAGGAAGAGATCATGGAGCCTCTCAAACCTGAGATCCCCTGTTACAAAAGAAGGGTGAGAGTATGCATGGTATGGCAGTGTCTTAGTCAGGGTTTCTATTCCTGCACAAACATCATGACCAAGAAGCAAGTTGGGGAGGAAAGGGTTTATTCAGCTTACACGTTCCATACTGCTGTTGATCACCAAAGGATGCAGAACTGGAACTCAAGCAGGTCAGAAAGCAGGAGCTGATGCAGAGGCCATGGAGGGATGTTCTTTACTTGCTTGCCTCCA
>NC_034601.1:3787026-3818604 GCF_900095145.1 Mus pahari | reverse complement strand
ACCTCCCCCCTTGATCACTAATTGAGAAAATGCCTTATAGCTAGATCTCGTGGAGGCATTTCCCCAACTGAAGCTCCTTTCTCTGTGATAACTCCAGTTGTGTCAAGTTGACACAAACTAGCCAGTACAGGCAGTATGCAGGATGCAGGAGCAAGAAGTGATAAGAAACATGTATAAGATCTTGTCTCCAGAGGGAGAGTATGGCTCAGTGAACAGAGTACTTGCTGTACATGCATGAGAATCCAGAACCTCCGTGGAAGCCAGGCATGAGAGAGTACATCTGTAACCCAGTGCACCTAGGGTAGATGAGCGGTAGAGACAGGAGAATCCAAACAAGAAACTGTCTCAAAGAGGGCAGATACATGAGGTTGGCATTTGCCCTCTAGGTGGACCATGGTAAGCTCAGGCTATTTCAACCTCCCCCCCCCACACACACACACAGAGAGAGAGAGAGAGAGAGAGAGAGAGAGAGAGAGAGAGAGAGAGAGAGAACAACTTAGGAATTTGAGTTAGCACATGGTCCCATCACTGACACCATTTATGTAAACATTTTCTTATGGTGCTGTTATGGCATTGGGATCGCACTTCAAAGTTTTTGCCTATAGGGTTTGTGTGTGTCTGTTTTTTTTGTGTGTGTTGTGGCATGTGTATGTATGTGTGTATGCTCATGTACATGTGTGCATGTATGTGGGGCTAGAGGTCACCCTCAGTTGTCATTCATTGGGTGTCACCCATCTCCATTTACTGATCAGGGCATCTTCAGTGGCCTGTGCTCACCACTCCAGGGAAGCTGCTTAGCAGTAAACCCCAGTGCTGAGAGTGTAAGTGCATACTACCATGCTTAGATTTTATGTGTGCATTCTGCGCATTGAATTCAAGTGCCCATGCTTGCAAAGACAGACAGACAGCCATCTCTCCAGCTGAGCCTGTCTTTCTCTGTGTACAAATTTAACAGCTTTACTGCAGCTTAATTTATGCGACACAGAACTCACCCATTCTAGGCACAGACCACAGAGTTTTCACATGTGCAGTCTGCAATTATGACTAAACCTCACAGCTTGGAATTCCATCACCTTAAAAACATCCCTTAGTACCTCCATATAGGTGACCCACTGACCCACCTCAGCCTCGCGCGACCTCTGACCTGCTTTCTGTCTTCACAGCTTTACCCTTTCTAGAAATTTTCACATTGATTTTTCTCCATCATTTTAAATTCCAGTCCATCCATCACTTGAACTGTTTGTTAAATTCCCAGGCTCTGTCAACAGATTTACTTGGTTGGTATTAATTTAAGGGCAGGGACCTGCTACAATTCAGAAACCACACGGGAAGATCAGCAGATGACAAAATATAAGCATCTTTAGGAAAAAAATTTCCAGGATGGTAAGGTTTCTCTCAAGTAAGTCACAATCATTGAGTAGATCTCCCACAGGTGAGCAGAACATACAAGGGAGGCTGGTCCCCTGTGGTGACAATCCAGGTGTAAATCCCCCAACCCATTGTTTCTCCAGAGTAAATCCCTCAGTGGTTTCCCTTAGGCCTGTCAGCAAGCAGCCTTACCCCATGAGAAGGCCCTGCTAGACCCCAAAGACAAGCCTTCTTGGCTCTCATTAGCTTTCTATCACAGGGGAGGAAGCAACCCCACCGCATTTCAGGCTGTTCTTCCTTGGGCCATCCTCAGGGAACAGTCTCAGCTCAAGCTATCCCTGAAGGATTTGTGACTTGTCCTCAGAGAACACAGTCTTCACAGGCCACCATGAGTTTTAGCTGAATAAAGTGACATCCCAGACTCCAGGGTAAGGTTTGATGGGTCCTCAGGGACGTCCTTTGATGTCCTGAGGGTCTCTCTGGCAATATTAATGTCAGGATGGAACTTGCTGATACTGTAGTGATTTCCCAGCTGTGATGTTTCACACCCAAGCCATGTATGAAGCCTGAGGCTGAGCCAGCCTCACTAAGTCAGGTGCAGGCCTGTGGAGAGATGTTTTTTGGAGGAGAGGGCCATGGTGGCTTGCAGAATGCATGCATCATCTAGACTGGACAGTTATGGTTCAGTCATTGCCCCTTGTCACTGTGATGGTGGCAAAAACGACCTAAACAGAGTTGCTGATGCCCTGGAAACCTCATGCATAAATCACACACACACACACACACACACACACACACACACACACACACACACACACAAACCCTATGGGAGCTGAAGGTGGGGGTCAGTACTAAAGAGCACTTGCTGTTCTTACAGAGAACAGGCATTCAGTTCCTAGCACCTACACTTGGTAGCTCACAACTGCCTATAACTCTAGCCTAGGGGATCTAGTGTCCTCTTCTGGCCTCTATGGACATTGCAATGCTCCTACTTAGACATTTACACACATACACAGAATTAGAAAGAATAAGAATAGAACATTAACACACACACACACACACACACACACACACACACACACACACGAACCCCCTGTGATCAATACTAGCCCTTTTGACTACCCAAGTCTCTTGAATAAGAGCTAAGCTGTTCCTTTGGCTGTTTTGATCTTTCCGGAGAATCCAGACTAATGTAAAAATGAAGTAACACAGGTTATGACATCATGTTGCCTTGTAGCTCATCCCAGCTCTGCAGTCATTCAGTTTTATCTTGACTAAGCTTCATTTCCTTTCTTAAACTCACCATTGACAGCATCACAGAGGGACAACAGATTCATATATATCTGCCTTAATTTCGTGTGCAAAAATCATAAGAGCTTTGAGTATTTGCACTTTCTACAGAGATCTTTCAGCAGTCACTGGGCATAACTTGTGTCCCTGTGCTGGCTATGGTGAGTCATGCTGCAATGAAAAATGTTTTGTTGTTGTTGTTGTTGTTTTGTTTTATGTATGTGGGGGGGGGGGAGCAAGTAAAACAAAACCAGCAAAAACTGAGCATGACCATCTTTGAAGAAAATGACTAGAAGACAAGCACTGATGCACTGATGGAAATCCTTCCTTGGGGGAGCAAGATGCATCCAGGAGCACAGAGGCATGAGCTGGGGTCTTCCACAAAGGCTGGGAATCTCCTCAGAGTATGTTTCCTGAGAACAAAAGGATCTTCCTCACGTGAGCTCATTGTCCCAGTCCACAGCCATGGCCTATGGGAAAACATGCACAAAGTGTTTCATAATTAATCTATAGATCACTGTGCAGTCTCTTGTGTGCTTGAGAAACTGAGCCCTCCTCTTAGAAATCCCAGTACTAGGGAAACTGAGTCAGGAAGTGTCTTGTTTTCTGTAACAAAATACTTAGGTAAAATAGCTTAGGGAAGAGAAGGTCTGTTTTGAGCTAAAGTTCTGAAGAGGGCACAGTTCCATCATAGTGGGGAAGGCATGATGACTGCAACATGATGCAGCTGGCTGCATTGCATTTGAAATTAAGGAGACACAAAATAGAAAATGGTTCTGTGCTATACAGCCATAAGGCCCACCCTCCATAGATATGCTTGCTCCAGCAAAACTCCACCTCTTAACTGTTCCATAATGTTCCCCAAAGCACCACTGGCTGGGATCCAAGTGTTCACAACCCTAGTGGGAAGATTTCACATTCAAACAACTTCAGAGCTCAATGCCAGCTTGGGCAAGATCCTGTCTCAATATCATAACAAAAGAGAGAGAGAGAGAGAGAGAGAGAGAGAGAGAGAGAGAGAGAGAGAGAGAGAGAGAGAGAGAGGTAAAGAAGAGAAAAGAAAAGGAAGAGTGAGAGAAAGAAAGAAATGCACTAAAAGGATGCTTTAAGGATGCTTTGTAGATTTTTCTAAGCAAGAAGGAAAGCAAGACAAAACTATAAAGTAAAGCTGGGAGAAGAAAATCTAAAATTGGTCAACAATAAATACAAATGGAAGAAAAAATGAGGCCAAGGTAAGTGGCTATTTACCACAACCACCAAACAAAGGAGGTTCTAGCATATTCTTGCCATGCTAGAAGAAACTTAAAAAATAATCATTACTCAAAGGTAAGATACTATGAAAATGCTAAACATAGCAATGCCAAGCAGCACATGCAAGGGACAAATTAAGGAAAAGCAGGAACATGAAGTGACATTGTAACAGACAATTGCCTGGCCCATAGGAAAACTTTGTTACCTCGACGACATTAATAAAACATTCAAAAAATATATATTCAAGCAGTCCAAGTGATGATAATAGTTATGGGAGATAAACATCAATGACGGAAAATGCAGAAAACAAAAATAAGTGTCCTTGTAGTAAAATATTGCAAATAGAAGAAGAAATTAAATATCTTCCAAGACAGAACACAAGAAAAAGGTTTTGAAAGGAATGAAACTTAATTACATAAACAAAGGACATGGCATTTTCTAAACAAATTTGATTTTAAAAAGTATACACAAGACATATTTTATTTATTTTATCAAGTAAATGACTCTAACTTTTTAAAATTTCAAGAATACAAAAATATACTCTAAAATAAATGAAATCTTATCAGTTCTTACATTTCTGTCATAAGTAATGCTGGAAATTTATGAAGCAAGTTGTATGTAAATGTCATTCCGGTGTATTCCCAGCCAAAGGGAGCAGTGCTGCCATGGCAGCAATGCTGAGAGAATCTGTGAAGAATTCAGGAGGAGCTGGAGATGGAGGTAGGGGCAGAGGATCTGTGGAAGCTCATGGGCCTGCTAGCCAGGTGCACATAGAAGTAGATGACAAAAACCTCTGCCTCAAACAACGTTGAAGGTAAAGACCAACACTAGCCATGCTTCCTGCTGTAAGGTCTGAGTGCATACGTAAACATGCATACAAGTACAATGTACAACCACTGACATCTTACACACATGCTCAGGCTTACACATGTGCATCTGTATGTACACATGCATATAGTCATGTTCTCCCACTCACCACCACATGTGCACGCATACACACACACACACACACACACACACACATACCCTTTTTAACAAAAAGTCAGGAAGGTCCAGAGAGATGGCTCAGCTAGTGAAGGTATTTGCCACCAAGTGTGAAGCCCTGAATTCAATCTTTAGAACCAGTGAGGTAGAAGGAGAGAACTAACCTTAGTGTCTGACCTTCACATGTGCACAGGGCATACATGTGATTAAATATATGTGTATATGTATGAGTATGCGTATATGTATGCTCATATGCATATGTATGTGTGTGTGCATACACAAATAAGTAAGTGTAATTTTAAATTAAAAAGGGAAAGAAAACAGAAACATTTGTATGTGAAGGTCTATAAGAAAATTAGCCCTTACTACTAAAACCGTGGTTTATAATTGCCTCCTGAGAGCAAAGACAATAAGTCAGGTTACTGAGGAACCATGTGTAGTGTTGTAGAGCCGGCCATTCGTACCTATTCCACAGGTCCACTAAAAGAAGCCAGGGAACTTAAGAGGGAAAGAACCACACAGCAGTACCAGGTGAATGTCCAACACAGTCTATGGCTTTGTAGATTCCAGATGTTTGGAAATTATGAAAGTTGTGGCTGCAGAACAATGTAAATCACGACACACTGCACTATGAAAATTAATACGAGCCTAGCTGCACAACTTGCAAAGTGTGAAAAGTGAGTTCATGATCCATGAATGCTGAGAGCATCATCTCTTCTATCCAACCACATTCCGCTGCAAGGAAGGGGGTTTAAGACATCACAATGGTTAGAATTTTTGGATAGTTTTATAGCATGTTTTCTTATATTAAGGAAGACTCTCGCATCACCATGTCTTCTTCAGCAATGACAGCTGTACAAAGGTCTCAGTTAACTCATCAAATTCACAACAGTTCTTATGATTCCAACAAGCAAGTATTACAGAATTTGATTCATTTGGTTTTTTAAAACCTATACTTGTATAAAATCATAGTTATCATCTGACTTTTTCAAAAGGTCTTTACTTGTAGTTATCCCTCTGACCCTTCCATCTTCCGCACCACATAGCTCCTGGTAAGCTGAATGCACCCCAGTCAAAGTCTATACACCCTCTAGTAGACAGTAACACAGATTGTAAATCATGGACTGTTGTTGTTTAAAAGGACACAAAGTTGTATGCATAGGGAAGGGGATGTGTCTGGGAAATCATTGGGAGGAGAGGTGGCTATTACCAAGTACATTATATGAAATTCTCCAAATATGAATAAAAAGGAAAAAAGAAATAAATCCCTGGTAAACAAAAACACAACAATAACTACCTTGATATGCTGAGTTATATATACTTGTTTAGCCGTTTAGTGTTTTTAAGCAATTCCTCACTAAACTAGAAGAACATCCTGGTGCTGCAGCATGCACCTATGATCTTGAGACTGGAGGAGATTGCTTAAGCCAAGAAGTGCAAGACCAGCCTTGGCAATATACTTAGATACTGACTCAAAAAAAAAAAAATAGATGATAAATGGATAGATAGATGATAGAAAGGTAGGTGATAGATGGATAGATAGATAGATAGATAGATAGATAGATAGATAGATAGATAGATAGATAGATGATAGATAAATAGATAGCAGACAGACAGATAGGTAGATAGAAATGAATAAACAAATGGAAGGAAGGAGAAGAGAGAAAAGTTGAGAATAGGAAGAATGATATCATAATACTTGAAGGAAAATATGAAACATGAAACAATCATATTAGATGAAATAAGCTGAACTAGACAAGAATACATCTTTCCTCTCCAATGTGGAATCTAGACTACATGAAAATAAAACACCGAAGTAGAAGCAAAGAGATTTAGAAAGAGGACACGGAACCTCAGTATCTAGCCCTATGAGCAGGAACACCAAGGCTACCCTTCCTTGCTCAGAATCCTTTCCTCTGATGCATCCTGATGATGGTTTGTCCTATCTACATGAAGCCTCTTTACATTTCATCCAACTGCAACACTTGGGGCTGGGTAGGTGGCTCAGTGGTTAGGAGTATGCGCTGCACTTCCAGGAAGCCCGAGTTTGGCTCCCCGTGCCTGTGTTAGGCAGTTCACAACTGCTGTAACTTTCACTCTCTGGTTTCCAACATCTGATTTTGGCCTCCAGGGGCACTGCACACACATGCACACACTGAGAGATACACACTCAGACACATACCTGGAATTAAAGATAAACATTATAAACAGAATTTGGAACAATCAAGGAGACAGGCAGTAGAGGTGTTGCCATTGCCATTGCCCTTCAGCTAATGACACAGGAAGTGGCATAGCACATTCACTATACAGTTTGAGATGGATGAAGAAGTCCAACTTCTTCCTATGGTATGTCTTCTTTCCCACACTTGATCATGGCTCCACTTTTGACTTGAATTTTTAAGTAACCAAAAGGCTGAAAACTCGGCTGACCTTTTCCCAGCAGGACTCAGGAGGAGGCTAATTGAGACTGAAGGTGCTAAGCACTTTCCAATCTGATCTTTGAGTTTGTATGTACATGACTTTTCCATGTTAGAATGTGGCTTAATTAAGCAAAATGTCTTACGTGAGGATTCAAATCCCCATGTAGATTAAATGAGTCTATTTAGGATCCACTAAGACTTTGAAAGTTGGCTCACACTATAGCACATTACATTATACCGCCATACCGCAGGAGAATAAAAGAAAAGTTCAGAGAGAGAGAACCACTGTGTGTTAGAGCCATGTGGGACCTAAGAGACCATTGAGAACAACCTCACATTTCTCCCACAAAATCGACTCACTGTCAAAGAAAATTGGCCCTGCAGAAGGAAGTGCCTGATAGTTTTTCTGAGTGTTCTGAAGTAGATGTCACCCCATGCTAGAGCAGTCAGGTGAAGGAATGGGTTTCTAAGTTGCACAATACCTCAATTTAGGGTCTAACTTTGCCCAGCAAAATATTGAGCAAATCCAGGAAAGTCAATTTCTTTCTATTCTTGAATATCAGTTTCTACTCCATGAAAATGAAAGAATCCTATTAGGAGATGTTGATATTATAAGAGGTCCTGGGTAGGGAATAGTTCCTTCAGCGAAGTTTCTGCTTTGCAGCAATGAGAATCTGAGTTCAAGCCCCGCAATCCAAGTCTAGTATTTTAAAAAGCCAGGTGTAGTGGCATGCATTTCTAATTTCTGTGATGGGTGGTTGGGCAGAGGCAGCAGGTCCATTGCCATTCTGTAACCAGCCAGCATGCCTAACTGCTGGGTTCTAGGCCATTGAGATACTCTCTCACATAAAATAAAATAGCTAGAACCCAGGCATGAAGCCACATTATTTTCTGGCCTCTATGTATGAAGATACAATGTAGTTATCTTTATCTCATCATGTAAGGAGTCATTATGGCAAGAATAACAGAGAAGTCCCCACCCCCCCAAAAAAAAGCTCAATTTCAATCTGGCCATAGATCTCCTCCACTTTCATCTTCTTTTAAATTTAATTTTATTTGTAATTCATTTTTTTATACTCCATATTCCGTTCCCCACCCCTCCCCATCCACCCTCTTGAATGCTCCACATCCCACACCTCCTCCTCATCCCACCCAGTCTTTCATCTTTAAACATAAGTCTCACACCCTGAAGTTCCCAGTCCCATAGTCTTCCATGGCCCCTCCCCCATCTCCACTTCACAAAGGAAGTTACTTAGAAATAACCAATACCACTTCCTCTTTCGTTCCTTCTTTTTTTTTTTTTTTAACTCTTTTCTGTCTATAAAAGCATCTTTCTCGGCCCGGCTCCTCCAAATGGTTATTATTCTATTTAGTGCATCTGATTCCTGAGTCAAAGTTAAGCCAATTAAGATCTGGAAATGAAATCGTTGCAATTTTGTCTTTTGACAGTGGGTGCCCATCAAACTTTATTATGCAGCCGAGGAATGCTGATTTAACAGTAGCAACGCAATTCATTTCCAAGCCGGACTGAAGGAGGTAAAGGGACTTTGGTGGAATCTGAAGCAGGTTCCTGACCTGAGCCTTCTCTGCTGCTCACACTATTGGCACTAATATTGACTTCTAGGAAAATACCTAAGAATGTTGTGCCTGTGGGTGTGCATGTGTTTGCACTTTGGGTATGTGTTTGTGTGACTGCCTGTGGAGGCCAGGGGACAATCGTAGGTGCCATTCCTCTGACACTTTATGCTTCTGAGACCATATAAGCCTTCTGTCTGACCTGGAACTCTGCTCACTAAGTACACTAGGCTGACTGCCCCTTGAGCCCCAGTTGCTCAGATTTCTCCACCTTCCAGGGCATATAGAAACTCTGACCACCATGTCCGGGTTTTTATGTGGATTCTGGAGATGAGACTCAGGTCCTCTTGCTTGTATAGAAGCACTGTACCTATTACTGACTTGTGTCCCCAGCTTGGGAAAATCAAAGCGGTAAAACTACTTCATTGTAAGCAAAGGAACAAGAATCAGAAACGCCACACAGTCATGGGATTTTCTTCCGCAGGATATGCAATGGAGTCTCTGTACACAAGGTTTGCTTGTTCCAGAGAGGGAAAGGCAGCTGACAAAATGTTTGTCTAGAAATTCCAGAGCGACTACAACCTGTATTTATTTTGTATAAAACTGATCTAAGTACCTCAGGAGGCTAGCAATGGGAGAAGGTCAACAGCAGTCTATGTGGTCTGTCTGTCTGTCCATTCTCAGGAGAAAGATGGGAGCAGCAGTGATTGACAGTCTAGGTGGGGTGACATTGCCATATGAAGTATCAGCAGAGTCGGAGGCCAAGGGTTTAGAGTTGAACAAAACTAGCTCTTATCTGGGGAATCTTAAAAAGTATCATAATTTCTTTTGTGATTATGCACCTAATTCTGTGTCTCAGTCTTTTATCCGAGCCTCAAGAAATAAGTCTCATTTTGTTATTTCTTTTATGAAATATTGATAGAATAAACAGTAATGGGGAAAATAAAATAAACATCATAGAGGACAACAGACATTTTAGAAGGCTTTCATGCTAGTACCTCTTGTCCTAGATTTTCTGATTCCTTTTTGGTAGACAAATGGAGAAAATTCCATAGCATTATAGAGACAGCCAGTTTAAATCTTAGCGCAGGTGTGATTAGCAATCTAAATGAAGATGTTAACCTGAAATTCTTGCTGCTGAGAACAGGACTGAGTTGCTTTGAGAGAGAGAAAAAAAATCAAATAGCTATTAGTTCGTGTGACCCATAAATAGGAGATTTATAGCACATTATGGGGTGAGGTGTGTAGGTCAGGGGCAGAAAGGATGGCCTAGCATGTGATTTGTTGCTCAATACAAGAAAAAACAAGTACCAATGGCACGCAAATCATTCGAATTAGACAAAAAAAAAAAAAAAAAATTCTATCAGTCAGGTAGCCAAACCCTGAGACCTCAGGCATTCTGAAGAACTTTCACTTATCTCTGTTCCCTTCAGATGAAAGATAAGTAATCAACTCTACTGTGTACACCAAGATAATAATGTGAAAATCTCCTGGCAGAGAATAATAATCGGAATAATGGTGATTGGGAGGCAAGAATTTAACCACGGGCAATGAGAAGCACAAAACCAAACACAAACATGGTTGAGAAACAGGAGTGGAGCCAGATGTATCTAGGGCTCCTCACATTAGGTAATAGCACAGCAGCAGTCAAGGGGCCCCTTCTGGTCAAAGGGATGAAGTCTCTGGCTTGGATGGAGGGCTAGCATCCCATTGGCCAGTCACTTGGGCAAGGGCCTATCCCTAGGAAGGCAAATGAACTCAAGTGAAGCTAAAGAGGTAGGTGGATAAGATGCCAGGCTGCTGGGTAGCTTTGCTGAATTACTCAGAAAAATCTTAACTTTTTGTCTTTCTTTCTTTCTTTCTTTCTTTCTTTCTTTCTTTCTTTCTTTCTTTCTTTCTTTCTTTCTTTCTTCCTTCCTTCCTTCCTTCCTTCCTTCCTTNTTTCTTTCTTTCTTTCTTTCTTTCTTTCTTCCTTCCTTCCTTCCTTCCTTCCTTCCTTCCTTTCTTTCTTTCCTTCTTTTTTCTTTCTTTCCTTCTTACTTACTTTCCTTTTCTGTATCTGGTCTAAGCATGCTTCCCTATCACTTTGGGCTTTACTGTTTCTCTAAGCCTTCCCTCCTTGGTGTGCAAAGCTCCATGACTTAACACAAATGACTTTTTTCCTCCCTTCTCTTCTTTTCTCTCTTCTCCTCCTCTGGGCAGCTGCTGAGATTTGCATTTTGCCTGCCCTGAGGTGGTTCTTTTAAACTCTAATAAGATTGTCCTCGAGCTTCAGTTTGAATCTTTTCTTAAACTATATTAGTGAGACTAAGAACCCCCAGAGAAGACCTCAATTTTCCTGGGATCATTTGGTAACAATTAGGGATTCCCCCAAAGTTTCTAGCAACTGTAAGGACAGCATAGGAGTTCTTTCTGAAGCAATGTGCTCCTCAAACAAAGGAAGCGTGGGGAGTCATTCGTAAGGCATGCGTATATCCATGTAGTAAAGCATGTAAAAGCTAGCACATGCCTCAGCATGCTCAGGTTAAAAGTCCATTGCCCTGGGTGCTCCCATAAAGGCATTGTTTAAGAAAGAAAGATGGTAGACACATGTTCGAGAATGCTTACTTTAAGTTCAATACATTTGGAGGGTTTGCATGGCAGAGGGAATGTAGGGGCATGTTCACTTTGTATCATAAAACCAATAGACAGGAACCCCACTGAGCATGCTCACCTAATTTATAAAGATGGCTGACAGGATTGCATCTGGGTATGTTCAGCTCATATTACAAAAATGTTGGCTAGGAAAGTATCTGGGCATGCTCAGTCCATGGCACAGAGACGGCGGCTGACAATGTGTCTGGGCATGTCCACATTTCTTCCCAAAGCTTCAGTGCAAAAGAGAAGAGAAGGGGTCCACGTAGGAGCTGCACCCTGCAGATGCTCAGAGGAATGAATGGTGGTGTGGATCTGTTTGCTGCATCCCTGTACTGCCTCCTCTTCTGCGGCCAGCAAGACTTGTCCATTCTCTCCGTGAGTTCCCTCTAGCAGGAACCCCGATGCATGTTGAATTAATTAATTAATTAAGAGAATATGGATGTCCTCCCTAGGGTTAACTGACCAGACTAGATACATTCTCCAAGCATGAGACTATAGTATCAATTTCCCCTAATGATGTTTGTGGTGGCATGGTTAAATTTCCAAGGAAGAGCCCACAGAGAGCCATTGTAAAGACCTGAGTTACACTTCCTGGATACTGATTGTAACAAAAGTCTTCTAGCTGGTGACTACAGATGGTGTCTCTTCTACCATAAAGGTGTCTTGTTTGTTTTCCTTGCTGCTTCATAGGCTATTTGCTGTATTAAGTACAGCAGCACAAAGTCCCACTGGCTGCTTTATGTTGTGTTTAAAAAGTTAATTAAATTGCCAAGTTGTTAAGTTGTTAAATTTAAAGTTTCAAAAAAAAATCTATTAGCAAGTTTCCTCCTGATTAAAGCTGTGAGACCCATGTGTTTGATTTTCAACTTGGTCCTTTCCAGCAATAAACATTAAAAATAAACGAATTCCATTTTATGATCAAGCCCCCGTCAATGCTTTGTGTATGATACATTTGGGAGATAAAAGACAGGCGTGTGTGTGTGTGTGTGTGTGTGTGTGTGTGTGTGTGTGTGTGTGCCTAAATTGCAGTTCATCATCACACACAGAACTTCCCAAGAACATATTTATCTGGGCAGGATGGGATGGGTGAGCAGAGTGAGTTAAAGCAGAACATCTGTCAAAAGTTAGTATGTGCCATGTTATATTTGATAGTCTGCTCTTGAGGCATAGGACAGATGCTTCTTCTTATTTTCTTGATGCTCCATCATCAGCTGGATGGTGGAGTATGTGGATAACATCACCTGGTGGTTTTAGGAGATATGCCAATTGGACTTGCCTTTCTGATTTGCAACTAGGCTGGTAGGCCTTTCTACACTTCCATTCCTCCAGTGACTCAAGGAGACAATTACAATGGATTCCTCAGAGAAAATGACGGAGACCACTGTGCACATTGCCACTTTTCAAAAGTGACTGCATTCAGAGACTGTGTTCAGAGAGACTGTGCTGTGTAGAGACAGCAGAGAGTCCAGCACTTGGTACTTAGGTTCTCATACTAGCACAGCCAGACTGTCATCTTGGAGAAGTTACTCAGCTCTGTTGCAGCAGGTATCAAATTGTTGAGATAAGTCTGATGAGTGCCTAAGAATAACATGAATATCAAATAAATACAATGATCATAAGTTCATAGAAGATGCTTCGCATCATTACTTAATACATAGATAAGTTCTTATTATCATGTATCCTGCAAAATGCATGTTGTGATGTGTGTCCGTGTTTGCAGTGTGCCTATATATTAGCTTATCCCTCTGTATCTATATAGCCTCACAGGGGAAAATATAATAAATTCACACCTTAAAAGAATCTTTAAGGGAACAAGTGTTAGAATAATTGAAGTCCTGGGTTGGCAGAGACCTTGGACAACATCAATTCTACCGTAACTGCTAAGTGAATCTTCCCTGGCATTCTCTGATGGGTTGTCATTGGGAATGTGATGTGCAACTGTCTGTCTTCTGACAGCCTGTTCTGTCACTGGACAGATCGGAGTCTGAACAATCTCATTCTTCTATTGATCTGAAGCCTGCCTCCTTGCCATAGAGGGGCTACACCAAAGACATCTCCTCACTCTTCCACATAACAGCTCTTCAGAGACTTGAAAGCAACAGTCAAGAGTCCCCAGGCTTCTCTTCTACAGGATAAAAAGCTCCCATTTTTCATGAACATGTGTTCAAGAGTCACTTAAAATACCACCACTTTTTAAAAGGGCCCTTGCTCTCCCTGGGAAGTACAAAACCCACTCGTCCCAGGACCCTCAGGCTACTCTGGCCAATGCCCATAATCCACTTACTATGGTGGCATTTTCATACCTTTGCCTTTCCCCTGTTATCTTAGAGGTTTTAGGTTATTTTATTTCTGTATCCTGGTGACGTCTAATTATGGCTAAGAAAGAGCACACGGTCATCATCAGACAAGTAATTATGGGGGCTGGAGAAATGACTCAGTGGTTAAGAACCCATACTATTCCAGCAGAGAACCTGAATGTAACTGACTCTCAGCCTTCACACCAGGCATCTCACAAATGGTTCAGGGAGATTAAAGCTTCGGTCCTCCATGGACACCTGCACTCATGGACACATACCCACACAGGTCACACACACACACACACACACACACACACACATACACAGACACAATTTAAAATAATGAGACAAAGTTCTCCTTAACTAGAAATATAATTTCCATATAGTATGGTAATCCTTTGCGGATATGTAACTATACATCCAAAAAGATTGAGACTGCTTTGGAATAACATCCCTCCATCTATTGATAAACACATTTTTAAAATTGTTGTCTACACCTGTAGCTTGAAGCAGAAGAAAAATCATCTTTGGGCTATACTGAGGTTGAACTTTGAGGAGAGGAGGCTAAGAGAAAGGAGCTAGTCATAAGCTGTCCATTACATTCACCCATGTACTATGTGAAGTACCTCAGAGAGTCAACTGTAAGCACTGAAAATAGAATGGCTGCTATAGGTGCTTCAGTGAAAGGGGAGAGTTAGGATCTTAGTGACCTTAGTGATCTTACTTGCCGTTCTGTAAGGAGAGTGTTAGAGGTTGAGGGCGATGGTTGTGTAAAAACATAAATCTGATTAATATCCCTGATTCACGCACTTAAAAGGGTTAAAGTGATAACTTTCATGTTACATGTGCTCTATCATAATACAAATAACTTTAGAGATTACCGTAAAAATGCATGTATGACTGGGTATATATGTTAGCTAAAATGAGAAGTAGCCAGAATTTTTTTATAGATACTTTGAGTAACAGAAAAAGATAATGTGATGAGTTCAAGGCTATGAAATCACTGATATCCCTATGAAATCACTTATATGGATAACATCATGTAAATTGTTATTTTATTTATTATTATTGTGTGTAGGGGGTGTGAGTGTGTGTGTGTGTGTGTGTGTGTGAGAGAGAGAGAGAGAGAGAGAGAGAGAGAGAGAGAGAGAGAGAGAGAGAGCACGGCAGTGTACAGGTGGGGGTCAGGAAACAACTCACAGAAGTCTGTTCTTTCCTTCGACAGTGTAGATCCTGGAAATCAAACTCAAACCATCGGTCTTGGAAGCAAACATCTCACTTGCTGAACTAGTGCTCAGGTCCTGTAGCTAGTTTCTCACTCTACAGTCACACAGCCTGTTTATCAGGCAATGAAGGTGACTTATGCAGATCTGAGAAGTGGGTACAGACCCCACTCGGGGGTTCTCTTTTATTGCTGCTATCAGCCACATTTTCTGCTTAAACCATATTCTACTGATGGGTTCAACAGCTCTGCAGGTGTCTCTCCAGCCACCAGAGCACATGTCTGGTGGAACCCAGTTACCCACATGCTGATAGCACCTGAATGATCACCTACATTTATAGAGAATGATTTTCTCCAAGACACCTGATTTTCACCTCCCCTCTGTCATGTCAACACATCCTTTGTCATTTATGTCATCTTATAAAATACCAGTTTCTCCATCTGACAAGACATTTCTTTTTGGTCATGTGGACTATACCATGTAATATTTTAGACAGATAAATCTGCCCTTTGTACAACTGCCTCCATTTAATAAATTGTAAACTTGACTGTGTGAAGAAATCCTGTGAGTGTCTGTATTTCCTTCTGTAAAATGGGGGAGAGTAATAGGGATTGCCACAGACTTGATTTAAGATGCAAAGCCATGGCCTTTAGAAGTTGTTGAGGGGGTAAGGAGAAATCGCCTCATTGATAAGTTGCTTGTCTCACACGCATGAGGATCAGAGGTGGATTCCAATATGCCATGTAAAAGACAGGTGTGGTGGCAAATGCCTGCAATTCCAGTATTAGGCAGGGGGAGAGAAGGCCAGAGAGCCTAGTTAGCAGATTAACTGCAGGCTCCAAGTCCTGGTAGGAGACCCCATCTCCAAAATGAAGGCAGTGCTAGGAAATGACTCAGTGAGTAAGGGGCTTGGCTGTGCAGGCATGAGGAACTGAGCTGGGATACCCAGACTGACATAAAAGACAGAAGTAGCAGAATGTGCCTGTAACCCTATGTGTTGAGAGGAGAAGACACAAGAGCTTTCCACAGGCTCACTGACCAGCCATTCTAGTTGAGTGTGCGCACACACACACACACACACACACACACACACACACACACACACACACACGAACCCACTCATACGCATGAACACACAGACCTGTACTTAACCAGGACACACAAAACTCAACTCATTTTTAGCTCTGCTTTAAGGCTCTTTCTGCCATAGATTCCTTGCTTGGAGGAAGCTTGGCAGCCTGGCCTAGAAGAGCAACCAGAAATAACTGTGTCCTTGGTCTGCTTGTGCTGAACGAGGATCAGAGAGCTCCTTTTCTGTGGAGCCAGTAGCTTGTACCAGGAAGGCAGAACCAGGCTGCATACAATTCAACAATCCTCCATGAGGCTTCCAAACCACTCAGCAGACTCTAGTCATCCAAACTTAGCATAGCTTGACTAATACTGACTGTCAACTGGATTTGATCTGGAATTAACAATGAAGCACACCTCTGGGGTGGTCTGTAGAGGTGTTTCCAGAAAGGATTTAACTGGGGGAAGAATTCCCTTCCCCAGAGATGGAGGGCCCTTTCTCAGAGGCCTTAAGAGGTCCAAGGAAAGATGCATGGCTTTGCCTGCCCATCTTACCCTCTCGCTGGTGGTGTGTGTCTACTTCGTTGTTATCAGCATCCACTACTGACATCAGAATGGCTTATTCATCCTTTAAACTTGGAAGGAAGACCAGTTGTTCTCCAGGAATCCTGCACAATTACAGAACTAGCTCTACAGGGCTAAGACACTCAATCACTTAGTCAGAGCAACTACCACGTTCTCAGTGTCTTCAGAATGGAGGCTACCCGGGTACTGTTGGACGACCCAGACAGTTTTGTAAATTCAGTTTCAAATTATCAGTTCCATCCAATCAGTTCTGTCCTCTGGTAGCCTGCAGGTAACTCTCGGTTCTTCTGTTTTCTCTCAAGTACGCCATACCCTTTCAATCTGAAGGGCTGCAACATCCCCTGGTATCCAGGGAGCTTTCTCCATTCCCTTGGGTACATACAGCATCTGGTTGTAGAGCCTGAGCCCTCTACTCTGAGCTTTACTTTTTGCTTTTTTGCTAGTATATAAAGATTCGAGGACAGCATTTGTATTTCTGTGGCCCTGGGAATTAAAACTGTGACATGCTTGCTATGCAAGCCTTCTACCAGTGAACTACGTGCTTGCTATGCAGTGAACTACCAGTGAACTACATCCTTAGCCTTTTTATAGCCTTTAATTTGGAGACAGAGTCTTGTTAAGTTGTCCAAGGTAGCCTTGAACTCACTCTGTAGTCCAGACTGGGTCTTAAACTTCCAATCCCCCTGCCTCTGCCTTTGGAGTCACTGGGATGACAGAACTGTACTACCATACCTGTTTTAGCCTAATAAGATCACAGGAAGTCTCTGGCTTCTAGATTAATAGGCACGCCCATTCCCTATGCCAAGGTGTTCTAGGCCTTATTTATGAAACCACCTCATGATCTTCTTCTACATGAGCTTGGAACACACCTCCCAAAAGCCTGCCTGCTGCCAAATCACAAGTTGGGCACATGGGCCTCTGGTGTAGAGCAAAAGGGACAAGACAAAGTGGCTATCTGGGTGTCTCTCTTTTGCTGAATTCCTTATTTACATGAGGCAAACATTTACTCTTCACTCTGTGAACCATCAACTGTGGCTACACGGTTGCCTGTAACTGGATTCCATTATGGAAATGTTGCTAAAGAGGACCACAGGCTCCAAAATCCATTAAACTGTTTTCTATTGGTTTACATATTCTTCTGTGATAAAAATAGTCTGATATTTGAATTTAAGAAGCCTCTGCCTAAAGGGTAACAGATGGATATTAAGAAGCTTATAATAAAGAGGGGATTATCAGAAAAAAGAAAATGGGAGTTGGGGAAAGGATGGCTCTCACACTTAAGGCAAATCAGTTTTGGGGGTAAAGTGCTTTCCAACGTCTGATACGACCTTCTTAGGAAGTAAAGCCCCTCGGCGGCTTGGTCACACCACAGGGGTCTGCAGTAGTGCGCTGTGAGTGTTTAAGTCCCCAGCATCTTCTCTCCCACTGCCTATGGCATGTGTGTGTGCAACATTCTTCTCTGAAAACACAATGTGTCTTCGGAGGTCCCCTTACAGTATTTGATACCTAAAAGAACCACTTTGGGTTGGGAAAATGGCTCAGTTGGTAAATCATTTGCCACCTGCTCTCCAGAATCTTTATTTAAAGTTCTATATGTGGACCTGTGAGTGGGTAAAGGTACTTGCTGACAAGCCTGGTACTTTGAGTTCAAATCTAGGGACCCCCAAGGATAGCAAGAAAGAGCATTCTCCACACAGCTTACAGATTTCCTCTTACATAAACACTACAGCATGCATAAAACACCAAATTAATGGAGAGATAACTGTAGATTTTGTTTTTTGTTTTTAAAATGCCAGGTGTGGTGGCATATACTTGTATAATCCTAGCATTGGAGAGGAGAGGCAGAAACAGGTGGATCCCTGGTGCTTACTGGTTAGCCAGTATAGCTGAACTGGTGGTTCTAGACTAGTGAAGAACATTATCATATAGACAGAGGCATGAGGCTGGAGATATGGCCCAGAACTTAAGAGTAAATCTGATCTTGCAGAGGTGCTGAGTTCAGTGCCCAGCACTCATTGTGGACATTTTAATACTGTCTGCCATTCCAGCCCCAGGGAATCCAGTGTCTTCTTCTGGCCTCTGTAGCTGCCTGTGCTCAGATCTGCATTCTCTCTCTCTCTCTCTCTCTCTCTCTCTCTCTCTCTCTCTCTCTCTCTCTCTCTCTCTCTCTCTCTCTCTCTNTGTGTGTGTGTGTGTGTGTGTGNGNGAGAGAGAGAGAGAGAGAGAGAGAGAGAGAGAGAGAGAGAGAGAGAGAGATCTTTTGTTTCCATTTTGCCTATTTTCCTCTGACCCATTTTCTCCAAAAGCAAAACCAAAGAGACTGCAGCCACACCCTGCAATCTACTTTCCATGCACTAACAATTCTGCCAATTTCAACACCCTTAAAATTTAGGAAACACCCTTTTTTGGCTCAAATTAACTTTTATGTTAACAAGTTGAAATTGCTGTTCTGAAGTTATGGAAATTTTCTTTTCCAAGTATAACATGGAAGCCCTGTTTGAAAAACTACTAACCATGTCTCTTCAGCTGGCCACCACAGGTCACCACTGACCTTTCTTCTTTGTCCTTTGTCCCAGACACTTTCAACTCTAAGGGGTACACAGAACACTGAAAGACTCAGCTCCATACTATCATTAAAATTGTCCAAATTATCAAAGTGAGGCACAGGCTCCTCATGTGAGAATTCTAATGTATACAACAAAGAATTGCAGTTCCCAAGGATGGAATTCTATGGCAGGATACCTCTCTCGGTGAGAACACTGTAACTCAAGCTCTCACTGTTAATGACCTTGTCGCTCTCTACCTGAACATGTTTGTTTTATTCACAGGTCTTCTGGGTAATGTATTTTCTCAACCAACTCAGTCAGAAAGGTATTTCCTTGCTGGTGAACATGGGCTGTGTTCTGTCTGGTGGCAAATTATTTTTGTTACTATTTTTTTATTTTCATAAGATGTTCAGTATGGAGGCTAGAGAGATTGTTCAACGGTTATGAGCATTTAGCTCTCTTGCAGAGGACCCAATTTTATTTCCCAGAACTGACATCCAGTTGCTCACAGCCATTCATAACTTCAGCTCCAAGTGATCCAATACCTTTCTCTGGCAGCCACGGGCCCCAGAATACATATGTTCACTCTTGTGCTCATGCACATGCACACTCGAATAAATAAGACACTTCAGATGTGAAGTATAATAGGCGATGCACAGAGAACTTTTCTGATTCTCTCTGTCCTGTTGGTGGTCTGTTCTTCTCATTAAAACAGGGTATAATAAATTTTAGGCTTGGTCATTTCAAGAGAGTTCAGCAGTGCAATCTGGGTCTTCTCCAGGGAGATGCGAGCCTTTATGATAACACAGCTACAGTGGTCCTTTCTGGTTTGCTTTGCTTGTTTTCCTCACCGACTCTTTTCTGACTCCCCATTATGAGCCCAATACTCACCAATGTTTGGATTTCCACTTGAACATGAATAAAATGATAAGTTTGTGCACTGTTTTAAGTGTGGCCTTTTTAAACTCAGCATAAGCATTTTAGAATTAATTTGTATTGCTCTACATCACTGCTGATTATTATTATGACTGCCACAGTACATTCTCCCATTCTCCTGGTTATACACAGTCTGGCATTTTCTTGTGTTTGGAGATAGTATTTCATTTTCTTCAGAGCTTCATTTGCATAGCCTGGCAGAATATTGTCCTGTATACATCACAGTCTTTCTTCTGAGGAGTTAACATCATTCTCTAAATATCTGCCTGAATTTGTTGTTGATGTCTTGGTTCATTTTTAAATGTTTTTTATTTATTTTTTTTTTTTTTGAGAAACAGTCCCATCTAGCCATGACTGGCCAGGAACTCACTGTTGTAGCTGAAGAAGACTCTGGACTTCAGATCCTTTATTTCCCAAGTACTAGAATTACAGGGGTGTGCTACCACAACTCTCTGGTTTTATCTTGACTTTCTTCTGCAGTATCTTGAGATGGACTTATTTTTTACTCCATGCACGACTGAGCTGTTTTCATGGGAACAACAAAGACTGCTATAAACTTTTTGTTACAGTCAGAGAGTTGCATAATTACTTCATTTGCTCCCGACAACATCCACGCAAAGAGGGGGCCATTTTATCCATCTCACAGGTCAACAAACTCCTGCTCAAAATGTCAAGGATCAAGAACAGATTCTAATGATTACCACTTCTGAACAGGGTTTATTCTACCGTCTATGTGGTCCTGGAACTTGATTCCTAATGCACGGTGTTCTTATGCTAGCCTCTCACACCCACAGTGGGTCAAGGGCTTACTATGGCACTCAGTAAAAAACAAAAATATAAGCAAAGCCAGGAGTCTCACAATTTTATTTTGGTAAATGTTAAGCTAAATAAAGTTCACTTCGTTTGCTTTAAATACAAGACTTCAACCCCTTAATAGCTTCTGTGCTCTGAAAATCCCCAAGGGGAAGACAGGAAGGATAAAGAGAGTAGCATCTCCTAAATATAGAAGCCTTTAAGAGAATGCATTCTGTTTATTTTCTCAAACTTTTTATTATGAAAAATTTCAAACAAACTGAAGTTTGGGATTATGGAGTGAATTCTCACCTTATCACACAAACTTTGCAATTGATACTTTATTTGCTTATTATCTACCCACCAATCCACCCACCCACCCATCCCACACATCCATCAGCTCTCTACCTATCCATTTGCCCAGCCATCCTTCCATCTATCTATCCACCTACCTATTTACCCATCTATCAATCTATATTGTTAACCAGATTTAAACACAATTTAGAATATACATAGATAAGGATATACATATAGATATTTAAAAGCATAAACCAATCTTTTCATGATTCATTTCCCTTTTTTGAGAATTTGTGTATGTATACATAATGCATTGTGATTATATAGAGTTAAACTGCATAATGAAAAATGCACAAATTTTAAGAATTGCTTTCTTACTAAACAATGACTTCAACACATCATAAATTTGTATCTAAATTCACTAGCTCAGAATACTTCTGCAGCTTCATATAAGTTGACACCCCTCCCACCCACACTCTCAGAGAAAGCTCGCTGCCCTGGATTTTCTCACTACCTCAGACAAAAAGTCACCACTCACAGTTTATTTTCAACAAAGAACTAGTTTGTTTGTATTGTTTGTTTAGTTCTAAATATTTACTTAAATGCAGGACGCTGTGGGATTCCTGCATGTGTTTTTAAGTGTATGTACACTTTCCTTTCTCGAATGCATCACTGTGGGAGGATGCTATAGGATGCATGTTAGTGATTATGGTACCTTGATTTGGGAAAACAATGAGAACTTAAGAAAAAAAAAGACTTTCATCTTTAATATCAAGAAATAACCATCAGTTTTCAGCTTGGTTATATCTTATTTTAACTTTTTTTTCACAAGTATTATATACTGGCCATTGGTTTGGATTATTTAAATGTCTTTCTGGCATCGAAATGGAATATTTCCAAACTAGAATGAAAGAGTGATAATATTTTTAAAACTTATCTCCTGTTTTGATTGGTTCATGTGTATATATATATATATATATATATATATATATATATATATATGCTCACATATGCAAGTACTTTTGCAGACCAACTGTTTATGTCAAGTGTCTTCCTCAGTCTCTCTATCTAAATCACTTTTTGTCCTTCAAGTGCTGAGGTTACATATGTGGGAAGCAGCTGCCCTGTCTTTACATAACTCCAGCCTTTTCAAACTCAGATCCTCATGCCTGTGTGGCAAACATGTTTCCAACTGTGCTGCCTCCAAGAAACCTGGGTTATTTGTAAATAGCATACTTGAATAAAGTATTTCTACAACAACTTCAAGTCAATGTGCATTTGTGTCTCAGTGTCACACACAGTAGCTTGCTTATACCTCACAAACATTGAACTGGACTGTGGTGGTGAACATGTGTTTAGCCCATGGGAACTGACACTATTAAGAGGTATGACTTTGTTGGAGTGGGTGTGGCCTTGGAGGAAGAGGGGGCTTTGAAGCTCTGCCCAATGTGGAATAGACAGTTTCTCCTGGCTGCAGTCAGATCAATATGCAGAGCTCTCAGCTCCTTCTCCAGCACCATATCTGCCTGGATGCTATGTTGCTTTCCTGTCATGATGATAATCGACTAAACCTCTGAAACTATACACCAGATCCAATTTAATGTTTGCCTTTATAAGAGTTGCTTGGTTCATGGTGTCTCTTCATAGCATTAAATCCTAACTAAGGCAAGGAGAATCCAAAATAAAGAGATCTCCAAACTGTAAAGTTCTCCGTGCTTGCTTACTACTGCCATTGGTGATAGCAACATGAATATCAGGGCTCTTAGGGACTTAAAGTCATAATGCTATGTAGATATTACCTAATTCATGGAGCATTTTAATTTATTAATATTTTATGGCATTTTGATTTCTTCCACGTGTGCATGTGGTGTGTGCACATATGCCATGGCATGTATGTAGATGTTGGGGACAACTTTCAGGGTCAGTTCTCTCTCTTCTCACTGTGTAGGGCCCAGGGATGGCACACAAGTCAACACAGTGACAGCAAGAGCCTTTGCCCACTGAGCTGTCTTGCTGGCCCATGCACTTCAAATGAGTGGAGGAATGATGGAGGAATGAGTGGTCAATTGGTCCTGGCTGAGGTAGAATTATAATTGAAATTACTTCAAATATTCTTTCAACTATATCCTTGCTGTATCATAATTATATCCCTTCTAAAAACTAAGTTTCATTGAGATTATTTTAAAATGTCCTTTGAATATTTCTTAATTTTCAATTAAGCAAACTTGAAATACACTTGTAATCCCATGTTGCTATTTGCGCCTTCCAATGTTCTCAAAGGCACTCTTCTAATGAACCACTTAGACAAGCACTTCCTCTGCATTCCCAACTCTCTACTCTTCTCAAGTGACAGGACCATGGAGTGTTTAAGTGTCCCACAGCAAGAGGTTGTTTTCATCTGAGGGATAAACAGTATAGTGGTTAAGAGAAGACTTTAGAAATGTATTGCATAGGTATGAACTTGCCCATTATGGCCTAGTTGGCCATCAATGGGAGGAGAGGCCCTTGGTCTTGCGAAGATCATATGCCCCAGTACAGGGGAATGCCAGGACCAGGCAGCTAGAGTGGGTGGGTTGGGGAGCAGGGCTGGGGGAGGTGGTATAGGGGACTTTCGGGATAGCATTTGAAATGTAAAGGAAGAAAATATCTAATAAAAAATAAATTTAAAAAAAGAATTAAATTTTAATAATTTTAAATGCAGAAAGAATATCCTGGATCCAACCTTTCGGTCTGTCTCCATTCCCAGGTTGATCCAACCTTTAGGTCCGCCTCCATTCCCAGGTTGATCCAACCTTTAGGTCCGCCTCCACTCCCAGGTTGATCCAACCTTTATGTCCGCCTCCACTCCCAGGTTGATCCAACCTTTAGGTCAGCCTCCATTCCCAGGTTGATCCAACCTTTAGGTCCGCCTCCATTCCCAGGTTGATCCAACCTTTAGGTCAGCCTCCATTCCCAGGTTGATCCAACCTTTAGGTCAGCCTCCATTCCCAGGTTGATCCAACCTTTAGGTCTGCCTCCATTCCCAGGTTGATCCAACCTTTAGGTCCGCCTCCATTCCCAGGTTGGCCTGTGGGAAAATTTCTTGATTAATGATTGATGTGGGAGGACCCAGTCCGCTATGGGTGGCATCACCCTTGGTCCTGGGTCATATAAAAATGCAGGCTGAGCAAGCCTCAGGGCGCAAGCCTCCTCCCATTTATGTTACCCAGAAATGGAAGATGAAATAAACCCTTTCCTTCCCAAACTGCGTTTGGTCACAGAATTTATCACAGTAATAAAAACCTGACTAGGGTGTTAGCTATACGAATTTGAAAACTCCACCCAGCCTCAGAAGCTTTGCCTATGGAACGATGAGAATAAACATCTATCTTGAGTGACATTTGGTAGATGCAATGAAATCACCTATGCCCTGTGCTCAGCTGTGTGGCCAGCACGGGGGTAGCATGCCATAAACAGAGCCCTCTGGGGAGTGATGGAATTCAATGCAGTTTTGCCTTACACTTCTCTGATGGCTATTGATGCTGAACACTCTTTTACATGTATATTGGCTATTTGTATTTCATCTTAAGGGGAACTTTTTGCTCATTTCATTCACTCTTTACTGACTAGGCTATTGAGATTTCCTTCTTTTAGTTCTTTCTATATCCTTTCGGCTATAAAGGATAAAGTCATATCATTTGCAGGAATACATTTGCAACTGGCGATTATTATATGGAGTTAAGAAGGCAGTCTCAGAAAGACAAGATTTTCATGTTTTCCCTCATTTGAGGGTTCTAGGCTTTACAGAGACATAAAGTTAGACATGTGCAGATGTGTGACAGCAGAATCAAATGCGAGAACAAATGTGGTCAATGGGAGCAGAAGGCAACGTACTGGAGTGCAGGAAGATAAGCTGAGAACACACTGCATACGTTCAGAAGGGCTGGGGTGCTAGCTCTGTGCATCAACCACTTGCCACTCAAGGGCAAGGACCAGAGTTCACATCCCTGGCACTCACCTAATTCCAGATATAATAGAGTACATTTGTAATCCCAGGGCCCCTGTGATGAAACAAGAAAAAAACAGTGATGCTTCAGTGCCAGCCAGCCTGTCCTGCACTACAGGGAAGAGACCCTGTTTCAAATAAGCTGGAAGAGAAAGATTGGCACCTCAGATTGTCCTCTGACCACTGCATGCGTGCCATGGCACACATGTGCTGTGACATATGCTCACTTGGACCTATGCACACACACACACACACATGATAAAAAATTAAGGAAAAATATTGTGTTTAACCTTGTATAGCAAAATAAAAATAAAACAACAGCAACAACAATACTGATAAAGTTGAGTCTTCTACTTTTTGATTTGGAAGCAAGCATAAAGCCCAGATTGGAAGCAGCTTCCTGGGGGGATCCTCCCCACCCCATGCCTCCTGGTGTGATTCAGTGGGGAAGTTCATTTCTACCAGATGAAAAGCAGGAGCAGCAGCTGAACAGCAGGCACTTGCCCCAGCTCTGGGGGGTTAAACAAAGAGGTAACTACTCCTGCGCATTGGGGGTTTTTGTCATCCTCTTTTAAGGTAAACCTTTTTCATCTGCCCAGCAGCTTCAGAAGACATCTCACTGAAGTCACTTAGAGAATCATGCTAGCAATGAGACTTTAATTACCTTTCTCAGACACGAGGGTGCCTGTTGTCTTGAGAGAGAGACAGAGACAGACAGACAGACAGACAGACAGACAGACACACACACACACACACACANAGAGAGAGAGAGAGAGAGAGAGAGAGAGAGAGAGAGAGAGAGAGAGAGAGACAGAGTGATATTTTACATCTTCCTCGACACACACATTTTTCATCTTCCTGCCTTCTTTTCCCTTTCTTTTCCTTTCCCCCACATAGTAAAACCTTTTGTTCCTGGCGTCTTCCATATGCCAGCCTTTAATATTTAATCAGCCCCCACCTCAGCAGAAGACTGCTGGCCTCATTAGATAATTAATGGTTGCCCACATCACAGTTGCTTCAGCTAATACATCTGCAGCCGGCAATTAGCGCCGGAGTTTATTCGTTGTTCTGGCTTCATTTATTGGGGAAGTAATTCCTCCTTGATTGAAGCCGCTGGGATTGGTGGATACGGACAGCTTGCCCTCTGTTCCAAGGAATTCTTTTGTTTATTTATTTTTTTAAAAAAAGCTTTTCTGCTACAGTTTAGCAACACTGCATATCCTGCCCCTGTCTGGAACCATTGGTGGGGAAGATTCCCCTTTTGTAATTTAGAAGATAATTGTGTAATTCTATACCTGAGAACACAGAAGCTGGAGGACTCTCCAACTTCAAGTGGGGCAAGGGAGGGAGGAAGAAGCTGCTGGATCTGACCCAAAAGCTAGGAACCACGTTTAGGACCCTGCTAAAAAAGGCAGAGTATAATGTATGAGGCAGCTGTGTCAAGCAGGGTCCTGCCTCTTGAGAGAAGACTGCAAAAGACTAATGCCCTGCTGCCTTCCATTTCTAAAGTCAACTTGGACACTGCCTCATCCCCTCCTCACTTTTTGCAGCTAAGCAGAACAGTGTCTTCCTTACCTGCTGCAAAGGCAGGCTCTGTGGTGTCTCTGAGAAAACCAGTTCATTCCAGGTGATTAAAATCTTGGCATATCACCAAGATGAAGTCCCTGTTCAGGCCCCACGGGGCTTCTGATGTCAGGAACTAGGAAAGATGATCATTAAGAATGCAATAATAGCATGTTGCTTGGGAGAAGATGGGCTTGACATTTCATAGGTCTGTTGTTGGCTTGGGGATGCGAAGAACATAACTTAACCAACCAAAGTCAAAATTGGGAAGACAAGCAGAGAGGAGCTAAGCAGCGAAGACATACATGAAGTCTTGGATATTTTATTTTGTTATTTGGTTCTTATTGTTGCTGTGGTTAAAATTTACTCTGGGGCTGGAGAGATGGCTCGGAGGTTAAGAACACTGGCTGCTCTTCCAGAGGCCCTGAGTTCAATTCCCAGCAACCACATGGTGGCTCACAACCATCTGTAATGGGATCCGATGCCTTCTTCTGGTGTGTCTGAAGAGAGTTGCAGTGTACACACGTACATAAAACAAATAAATAAATCTTAAAAGAAAAACAAAAACCTCTGACCAAAGCAACTTAAAGGATGGAGATTATTTTGGTCATAGTCCAGGGCATAGGCAGAACTTTATGGCATGAATTTGTAAACAAAAGGTGAAAAGAAGCTGTGCCTGTAGACTGTCTGAGTGATTAGAATTTCAGTACTATGGAGAGATTAAAATGTAGCAAGTTCAGGGGCTAATGTCTTCAATTTACACAATATCTAGCCCCATGGAACACCCACTCTTTGTCCCCTGTATTAGAAGTACATCTTGTGACTAATAATTTAAAAAACAAAAAACTTTTGGAAGCTATTAACTTAGGAAGCCACTAGATTCCACCAATCTAAAAAATCAAAGAATGTCATCTGATAGCATCTTGAGCCCATAGAAAAGCTTCCCTTGTCTTGATGTTTCTGGCTTTCTGCTGTACCCACCAATGTATTTTAAACTTGCTGTGATTTATAACTTTCATTGTTAAAGACTTCATGAAACTGCTTCCATGCTTGGAAGATGGAATTTGAAATAGCCTAAATCTGTGTTCCTGAGCCATGGTCACTCAAAATGGCTTCAGAAGAAGCTCTTATACTTTTTAAACTGAGAGCTGTGGTTTTTGCATCAGCGGATGTCATAGTGACAGAAGGAAAAAGCAGCACTTCATATTGAGTTTGCTGTCAAGATTCAGAGAATGCTAGTTTTCAGATCTATTTCTCCACATATAAGGTCCAAAATTCCTACCCAGGGAATGGTACTGCCAACTGTGCGGCCAGTCTTCAAACCTCAAATATCACAACTAAGATACCCACCACACACACACACACACACACACACACACACACACACACACACCACATGCCTAAAGCGTCATCTCCCAAGTGATCCTAGATTCTCCCAAGTTAACAACATTAACCACTACTATTTCTAATTTTTCTGTCTTAATTTTTAGGTCAGATTCCTAAATCAAAACCAATCTACATATCTGAGATGTCATCTCAAAGAACCAATGATAGAGACAAAGAAAGTCATCATTTATTGAGTATTTTCAAAGTGTCAGAAATTCTACTAGATATAGAATTGTTAATTCCAAGGCCTCCTCACACAGTTCTCATTCGGCAGCAGAGCTGGAAGACCACACATGTGGTCATGCTTCCCTCAGGTTGGACTGCTAGTAGACATGAGTTCATTCACTGAGTTCCATGTATGATTTCATTTATTCACAAATGAATTCTGGGGACTTACTGAAACTGTCAATTGCAATGAGCCACTCTGTGTTAGGAAAGCCATTGGCATCCCAAGACCTTTTCAGGTGTCCCAATGATTAGAAACAGTCAAGATCCACACAAAGACTCAATTAAGGTCGAGTCTCTAATGATTCCATTTCTTTCAGTACCAACATTTGAGATTTGGTGGTAACAGCAACATCCTTGAGATGAAGAACTACCTCATGTTTTCCCTCAAGCCAAGATGTTAAGGTGGTGACACATTTATTTGCTTCTTGACTAATTTTTTCAGAATTGGTTGCTATTTTAACCCTGTTATAAGACTGTCATAAGGAGTAAGCCACACTGTGGTAAAGCAGCAGAGGGTAGACAACTGCTCTTAATAAATTCTAATGCACATGCAAAGCAGGAAGTTTGTTCACATGCAGATGTGGGTAGTGAAGGGGAGAGGATCCAGAGATTTTGAAACTCCAGCCTGAATTTACACTGGACATGCAGTGAGTCTCAAGGGCATCTTCGTTGCAGTGTTGGTGTTCACATTCTGAGAAACCACTTTCTAGATACCACCTTGGCAAATCCAAGTAGCATCTTTAGGGTTCTTGTATTTAGTAGATTTTTCAGTACCTTGGGTGATTATGATAGGTAAAATTGAAGGTCAAATTGACAGAGTCTAGAATCACCTATGAGACAAACATTTGGCCATATCTGTGAGCCAGTTCTAGGTGTGGTTAAGTGACATGGGAAGACCTGCCTTAAAAGTGGTTTTCAATGACCACAGTCCTAGACCAAAGGGAAAGGGGACCAGTTACTGAAGGCTGTCATCCATCTCTCTCTGCTTCTGATTGTGGATTTAATATAACCAGCCATCTCACATTCCTATGCCATGCCTTCCCTGCTGAGATAGACTGTATACTGAGCCAAGATAAACCCTTCCGTGTTTAAATTGCTTTTGTCAGGCGTGTTACTGTAGCAATGAGACGAGTAAGCAACACAGGAGTTCTGCTAGGAATTCAGACTCACCGGCTTAAAGGGAGAACTAAAACCAAGCCAGCTCAGTGTTATTTGAGTGATAGAAGGCAAAAGAGCAGACAAGGCAGGCAGAGGATGTTCCCACTTATAAGACAAGAATAAAAACCCCCTTGACTTTCAGGCACCTGATTATTCCATTGTTCCTTAAATACAGAGCACACAGAGTCTGGCATAATGGTTCTACAGCATAGTTTCTAGGTCAATGTAATACAGTTCATGGCACAGTCTCAACATTCTCTTCTGAAGAAATGTAGCCAACCTCTTACCTGCTGATGAAAGACAATGAGAATGAAAAGAACCAAGAAATGGGCAAGCTCTTCATAATGCCTACAGGGAGTGCCAGCTGAGCCATGACAATTTCTAAAAGCATTACCTTTTGAGAGGATGAGCATTTCCAAGTTAGAAAAGAACCTAAGGTTCTTACAGTAGACCCATTTCAATCCCAGCACCTTCTGAAGTATGAATTTGGCTGGGAATATAGTCCACTTGATAAAGTACTTGCTTCATACATATGAGGACTTGAGTTCGAGCCCCCAAATGTCAGGATGCTGGGTGTGTTAGCAAGCACTTATTGCCCCCAGAACTGGGGAAGCAGGGGTAGGTGAGTCTCTGCTACACCTACCTCAGCTAGCCAGCCTAACCTAATCAGTTATAGACCAGTGAGGACTTTGTCTCCATGAATTAAGATGGGGGCCAGTTAGGTGGCTCAGTGTGGAACTATGCCTCGTTGTCAAGCCTAACAACCATATTCAGTCCCCAAGATCCAAATTGTAGAAGGAGAGATCCAACTTCTAAAAGTTGATCTCTGACCTCCACATTTGTATCATGGCGCATGCACACACACACACACGCACACACACACACCTGCTGTTTATTATTCCCCATATAAACTAAGAAAATTGAAAGCTGCACTGGAAAAGCTATATGTTTCCCAGTACATCCCATTTAGTATTAGTAAATGGGATGACTTTGGGTTGTCTACGGGTAAAGTTTAAAATTACAATGTTCAAATATGTGTGAAAAAATATTAGGGTTTTTGATGCATTTAGTACATAACACAGAAAAAAAAGTCCAAAAGTATGTATACACTTTCTGCCCTACCCCATGAATAATTCCTATACTTTAGGCCATGTATGCTGATGGAGATAGAGTGTGGACATTTCTTTGATGCTGGAAGAACACTGTTTTCCTGGAGACCCAGTGAGCCTTTTCAGCTTGACTGTATTTTCAAAAGGGTGAACATGGTCCCCTTATTGGCTTCATTACATTCTGAAACCTTCAGTAGGAAGGTCAGGGACTTCCGTCATTTTAGGAGAGCATGCTTGCATTTGTTCATGTTGCCTTCTTGCTCTGCCCAGCCCTGAATAGCACACCACGCCTCTGAGACAGTTGTTTATCCCTATAGTGAATTCTGTACCAGCTTACAGACATAAGACACATGGTCCAGTTTTGTTNCTGTTGCTGTCATAAAACACCCTGACCACACAGGGAGGAGAGGATTTATTCAGATTATAATTCCAGGTTTCAGGCTGCCATTGAGGAAGAATCAAGGTAGGAACTCAAGTAGGTAGTCACATCACATCCCCAGTCAAGAACAGAAGAAATTAATGCAGTCATGCCACCTACTTTTGGCTTTTCCTCTCTATTGGCTTTCTCTTATACAGCTTCAGATGCTGGCCTAGGTTTAGCATTGCCCATAGTGGGCTGAGTCCTCCTACATCAATTTACTGTAAAGACTAATCCCACAGGTATGTTCACAGACCAATCTGATCTAGGGTTTTTCTCAATTGACATTCTCTTCAAGGGTTATTATAGGAGATATTAAGTTAGTATTTAGAACAAAGCAGCACACTGTGATAAGAGCTAAGATCTGAGGTCTTGGTGGACATGGTGATACACACTTCTTAATACAATACTCTGGAAGCAGAGGCAGAGAGATCTCCAAGTGTCAGAGGTCAGCTTAGTCTA
>NC_034601.1:3775864-3786716 GCF_900095145.1 Mus pahari | reverse complement strand
TCTAGCTCCTAGCTACAGGAGTGATGTCTACATCTGGATTTGCTGGTACACATCTGAAATCATAAAACTTGTGTTGCAGGGTCAGGAAGATTTCAAGTTCAGGGCAAACCTGGAATGCACAGTAAAATCCCGTTTCAAAGGAAAGAAAAAATGAAGAGAAAAACATGCACATTGCTATGGCTCTTATAGGATATATTTTATTAGGTTGGCATAGGATCCAATGTGTTCTCAGACTAAACTGAGGAAAACTGAAATGTTTCTTGGTAAAAATATTAACAGTCAGATGTCTCATAATGGAAGAGCTGTTAAGCAAGCCCGGACATACTCTGTAATAATACTTCACAGCCGTCTGCAGCAAGGCTGTAGAATCATATTTAACACAAAATATCTTGTTCAAAATACAGTCTTTTGAACACAACAAGACAAATAAAAAGAATAATTCAGTCAAACAACATAAACAGTGCTATTTGTTGAGAATTCATTTATGCACAGGCCACGACATAGTCTCATTTATATCAGTCTTTTGGGCTTTCCCATTTCTTTTCCTCCATGGTTGTGATGGCTTCCAGTTTGTTTAGGAAAGCTTATTCAAATTAAGTTTTAAATGGAGGCTGCATCCTATTCTTAGATGTTTGATATTCTCTCTCTTCCTCTCACAGCCCCCCACCTCTGTGTCCTCCTTTCCCACCATCACCAGCTCCATGTCAGGCCTCTAAATCATGTATTTGATATTTTTGTTTTGATTTGGCTTGTGAGTTGTGTCAGGACATAGACTCACTGTTCCTCTGAACACACCAAGACCCCAGGCTTGGAGCCAATCAGAATAGTCATCCAAGAAGATGCTGGTTTCTTTCCTATGTCTGGACCTCTCTTCTTTCCCACATCCATCACACCAGGGCTGAATTTCCATCTTTCTTACTCCCTGATCTCACCAGGACACAAAGAGCTACAATAAGAATTCCTCTACCTCAACCACCACTAATAGTAACATAAGGTCACAGAGGGAAAGCATATTCCTGTATGGAGACTCCACTGGTATAAAGTTGAAACTATGTCCCCAGAAGTCACATCCTCCGAGACCAACTTTGAGGCTTGGCTCTTCCAGTGCTCATCTGAGTTAGAACTCATCACTGCGGAAAAGGATTGGCTATGTTGTTTGTGGGTCTGGGGTTGTCTGACCTACAGATTGTAAAAGAGCTTTAAGGAATGACTCTATAGAGGAAATCCATGTAGTTCAGAGCTCAAAGTGACAGCCTCTCCAGCCTCTGGTGACAGGACTGTGGAATTTTATCTATATACTCCAAACTTTTCAGGCTGAGCAGTATGATGGGTAGCATGCTCCTAGCTTCTTGGGACAGCCTCTGTTCTTGGACAGCTCCTAGCTGTCTTGGGACAGCCTAGTTCTCTGCAGGTTGGTTCAAATCCCCTGCCACTGTCAAGTTAACCCTTCTTTGTGAGCATTCAGGACATCTTCTTCCCTGTAGCACTGAGCCCACATGAAAGGTGCACAATAATCCTATCTGGAGTCAATGATACTTTATCCCATCTTTAAAATATGAGAGCTCTCTTATCTCTACTGCTGAGAGTCCACTAATGGAAATCTCCTGAATGTCAGTTTCTTGGTACTTCCAATATTAAGCTGTTATTATGGCAAATGAACTTATTTTTACTTTCAAATGAAAATATAAATAAGTAATAAGTAAATATTAGCAGTCTCGGTTCTATAATGAATAAGGATAGAATGGGGAGCTAAAAGAGTATGGACCCATTAGAGAGGCTGGGAGATAACATTTGTTGACATTTTGCTGCTCTTAGCTTTAATGTAAACGTGAGGCAATTAAGTTATATTCACCACATTTCTCTTGTAAATATTTTCTGTTTCTCATATAGTAACCAAGATGTCTTACAACAGTGCTGTGTTAGTGGGGTTGGGAACTAGGAGGAAGCCTCACCTGTCATCTGCTGGTACAGAAATAGAAAGCCTGCATGCTTGAATAATTCAGTGCTGAATCTGTTTTCTCTCCTAGCCACACTGAGCCTCTGCCATTCACTGTTGCTGGCTCATTCTGCTTTTTAAGTTGTTTGTTTGTTTGTTTGTGTTGCTGATCTCTAGGTAAATCTATAAATCTCTTCACAGAGAAGATGAATCACCCAATGTGTGAACGAAATGAAGACAAAACAGGCTTGAATATTTAAACGTGCCGCAGCATCTTCTGTGACGGATTCTTTCAGGTTCCGATTCATTCTTTTCTTTGATATCTACTACTGGTATAAAGTCCCAGTTTATCATATAACATTACAATTTATGGTGTAACCAGCTTGTGCACTGACTATAAACCCTTCATCAATGCCACTGTAAAGGGTTTATAGTCCATAAATAGAAGAGCGAGACTGTCTTCCCTCCTTGTTTTGCCCACGACACAGCACTTCAGACATGTCAGCCTAGTTATTTGTTTTACATGCTGGGTGAGTTACGGGAAAATAAGTGGATGTATTGTTGTGCTCTCCAAAATCCAGAGACAGTTCAGGGTCACAGGGGAGATGAACAGTGTGATGCTGGCTGCAAAGATAGAAGAGAACTAGCCTATTTCTGCCAGGTCATCAATCTAAAGGTAGGAAATAAAAAATAAAACTCCAGCTCCTAGTAATTAGGAACATGTTTTTGCTTCTGAAACCAGCTAACCATGTAATGATGTCACAGCTTAAATTAATGGAGACAGAGAACCCTTCACTGTTTGCTGCTGCTTGGTCACTTGTCTCACAGGCTCATTTCTCTCCCACCAGTTCCCTTTTAGTGAAGAGGACAGACCCTAGAGGTGTGTAAAGAGACATGGATTCAAATCTAGATGAGGCTCTGATCTTCTGTGGAGTCTCAGGTAGGCCCTTCATTCTGACAGATAGATGCCTGGCCCACCAACAAATTCCAGGAAACATTGAGCTGCTTCTTCTCTCTCTCTCTCATTACTATATGGATATTGAGGTGGATATAAATCCCAATGCTTTTGATAGTGACTAACATGGTGATGATGAGGGTGGTAATAATGATGGTGGTGGTGACAGAGCTTCCATGATAACTGTGATGGTGGTGATGGTGATGGTGATGATTGTGAAAGCAGTGCTATGCTGATGGTATTGGTGTTGGTGGTTGTGAAGGTAGTCCTAGGATGGTGAGATGGAGATGGTGATCGTGAGAGCAACTATGAAGATGATGATGATGATAGTGATGGTGTCAGTGATAGTGGAGATGATGAAGATGGTGTAAAGTTGTCAATAAAGGTTACTGTGATGATAATAAGGACAATAAGGATAATAAGGATAATAAGGACAGCACTGGGGGGGGGGGGAAACCACTAATGACTTTGTAACTTTTTAAGCAGTTTTAAACACATTGCACATTTAGTTCCCAGCCAAACTGACAGAAGGGAATTCTGAGTTTTGCTGAGGTTCAGAGGTTTGTCCACAGTCACACATATTCCTCTGTCTTCATCCTGCTACCATGCCTTTCTTTAACAGGAGACTCAAAATCATAACGTAACAACACAAGTTAGGTCTACCCTTCCCCTATCAGCCTAAGAATGCAGGAACCCTCTCTAAGATATCCCAGAGAGAATACCAGGAGTCCAAGAGCAGATATCTCCTTGCCTGTAGCTATTTAGCCTCACTGCCTAAGGAGCCAGCCACCAGCACACCTCATGGTTGTCACAGGAGCCCAAGATGGAGCTGACATTTCTACAAGATGAAGTGGACATTTTCTCTGTGAGATCCTCAGTGTTCTGAAAGCTGCTAATCTCTAAGGGTATCCAGAGAGGCTCTTCTTTCCATCTTCATGGTACCAAAGAGGTGTGAACTTTGCAAAAGTTGAAAATAATATGCTTTCTTTCTCACATCAAACTCTTATAGTCTAGGCTACAAATCAATGCTGCAATCAAGTCCATTCTCCCAGTGCCTTTTACTAATTACTTTTACCAGCTCCAAAATGGAGAAAGAATGTGCCAATGGGTATGCATCAAGGTCAAAGCCAATCTTCTTCCCATGATGCAGTGATTGTCCATCTTTGCTGTGCTTTGTAGCAATGGGAACTCTAATGGACAACTCTGTACTTAGTAAGAACTTTTAATCATATTCTAGAATGTTCTGATACTAACTAGATCTAGTGAGAAAACCTTGCAGGAAAAAAAAAGGGCTAAGTGGAAAATGTCCTTCCTTCCTGAGATACTGAAAGAGGGAGAAAGGCCCAAGTTTAATTATCGACACATTTGAATATCTTCATTCTGAACAAGGCACAAAGAGGCTCAGGTGAACCCTGAGGGATTTCCAGCCAAAAGCTGGCTAATCTCCAGTTAAACAGGGCCATTATCTCTCACTCCCCGGGAGAAAGTCAAGCAGAACTGATTTGATTAACAGCAGATTAACCTCTCTAACACAGCCATCCTGGGTTTTACACCTGTCACTTTAGTATGACAATTTATATTTATTCAAAAAGCCATGAGACAGTAAATTAAACATTGCCCTAATTAGAAGAGTGTCATATGTTACAGTGGGGAAGCCACTTGATCTAATTTTCCAACAGGCCCTGTGCAAAGAGCACTGTCAGTATGGTATTAGCCAAAGGCCTGTAAACACCAGCACCCTTGGAAAGTGTGGGATCAAAACAGCCGCACTTCCACCTTTGCCAGTGAGAGGAGAGATTCAGAACTCAATCCAGTGAGCATTGGCCATGACCCTGCAGAGCACTGGAAAGTGTACTGCTTTTTAGAGTTCAGTTGCACTAGGCAAGATTTGATTCTGGGTGATTCCAAAATCCAGTAAGATCAGTTTCTGCTTCAGTTTTGGTGAGGAATATATACTCATTGCTTCAAAAACAGAAATGAAACACTTCCATTGCAGCCTTGGGAAAAGGGTAGCAAAAATATCATCAAGGAATAGAATTGTGGTAGTTAATCTTGGTTGTTAACTTGACAAAGTCTAGAATCATCTAGAAGACAACCCTCTTCACATGTTTGTCAGTGAGTCTTTAAACTAGGTTGAGATGGGCAGTCCCATAATAAAATTGTGCAACACCATCCCCTGTAGGCTAGAATCACTGCCTGAATCAAAAGAAGAAAGAAACCTAAACATTAGCATCCATCTCTCTCTGCTTCCTGAATGCGGATGCAATGGCACCAGCGGCCTCGCTCCCAGTGATGGACTTCCTCCAGCAAGTCTCAATCTTATAAAGATACTGTAACCTTCACAAATGTCACCAGCAAATTGAAGCCAAGTGTTCAAATACCCGAGATTATGGCAGAGATTTAAGAGTTAAGCTACAACATCCACCCCACCCTCTCTCTTCACCAATCCACCTTCCTCCAAACAAGTGTCCCTTTCACAATTTGGTTTTGCTTTTGGACCCACACACTTTAACCAGAGCCATTCACATGGGCACTGTATAAACAGTTTTCCCGTGGCTATCCCACTCAAGAAAATGACCACCCTTCTCCAAGTAGCCATCAACCATCAATAGCTAACCAGAAAGGGACCAACTGTCTCCAGTTTCTCTGTTTGGCTATTTTTGAACTTTAAACATAGAATAATACAACATAAATGTTTTTTTGACACCAATTATTTATTGTTTTCTGTGTGATATTTTTATTGCATTGGTTTTATTTTTTTATTTCTGGATAACATCTCCCTGTTTGGGGCCACAAAGTTATTTCACCCTGTTCTAATATTCATAAGCAATTGGGTTATTGACAGCTTCAGATATTAAGAATAGAGATAAGTATTCTAATGTATGTCTTTTGGAACATGTCATTGTTCCTTCCATTGAGTAGACATTTTACTTATTCCAAGGAATAAAAATATGTAACCAGCACATTAGAATAGTCTTGGTGGTTATTTCCAGACCACTTTCCAAAATAGTTATCATTGTACATTCCTAGCACCAAAAGAAGGTATTACAGATAATCTCATTGTATATATAATTGACTCATTGTATTTTTAAAAATTTACATAACTGCTATAATTTCAGGGATCATTCTTCTGCATGCCTTATTTATTCACCAATGTTTAGTAGATTTGGGCTTGTTAGTACATATAAATGTAACATGTTCTATGTCTTTAGGTTTAAATTGAATACCTATTCAACATTTTTATACTGATGGACTTTTTATTACAAATTACTTTAGCAAATATTTTACACACCTCTTTGGGCATATGTCTCTTTTTTCTTTTCTTTTTAAAGCAATTGTGTGGGTTCAAAGAATAATGCATTCCAATTCTTTATTCAATATTTTGAAAACCATAACTATGAATTTGAAGAGTATGTGTGTATGTATGTATACATGTGTGTGCATGTATGTACACACACACACACACACACAAAATCACATGAGTGTTGTTTTCTGTATAGGACAAAATAGAATATCAGATCTTGAGTTACAGGTGATTGTGAGCCACTTGATATAGAATCTGGGAACATAACTTGGTCATCTGGAAGAAAAGTGCATTGACTCATTCTTACAGGATCTCCCTCACAAGTTTGCATTAATGAATTCATTAAAAGATAAATAGGGGAAGAGGGAAAAGAAAGAAGAAGAGAGAAAACATGAATACGCAGTATACGATATTGCCAATGTTAAGGACTATTTCATGGTGGTCCCACAATGAGCTAAGATCTTGAATGATTTATTTCTTTTTTTTTTTAATATATTTCCCTGTGTTTTCTTCTTGACATTAAGGAAAAATCAGAAGAAACTTGAAATCAGCTATGTTGATAATCCTATGGTACACTTTAAGAACCCTTGCCTCTCATGGCATTCTTAAAAGAATAAAAGATTTAGATCAAGAAACTATGGGTAGGCATATGCATGTGTAAGTGCATCTTGAAGTCAAAAGTTGAGTCAAGCATTGTTCTCTAATTCCCTATTAATAAGATGAAGCATTTTCGTTTGTTTGTTTTGTTTTTTTTTGTTTTTCGAGACAGGGTTTCTCTGTATAGCTCTGGCTGTCCTGGAACTCACTTTGTAGACCAGGCTGGCCTCGAACTCAGAAATCCACCTGCCTCTGCCTCCCGAGTGCTGGGATTAAAGACGTGTGCCACCACGCCCGGCGAGATGAAGCATTTTCAACTTCTGAATGTTTATTGTCAGTAGTCCCAATTTCCCTCGGCCATGGCCTCCAGGTCTTATGGGAAGTATGTAGTCATACTTGGTGCTTGAGAAAAACCCTGCCATTGCAGAATAAGGTCACGAACATGCACTTGCTCTGATCCTCTGGAGCCCTTGGAGAAATAGGCCTTCCAAATTTTGTTCCACGTCTCAGGCTTTCTATATTATAACTTTGTGCAATGTCTGCACAATACTTTAGAGCTGCTCTGTGGGTGAAGGTCTTGTTTCTGAAGGGAGCCATTTTTCTATTTACACCAGAAAAAAAGTCACATGATACACTAGATTCTTACCCTATCACATTTCCTGGTTACTGTATAAATGACCAATACAGCAGCAATATGGGAAAATCTTGAACTACTGAATAATAGAGGAAATCTGCTTGTGGACGTTGTACATCGTGGTGCGCACTAGGCTCCGCACCACGATGTACAACGTCACAAGCAGAGGGCCATAGGCAGGGACACAGTCAAATAAAAAAATGAGATCAAATCAAATTAACTTTTTTTTTTTAAAGATTTATTTATTTATTATATGTAAGTACTCTGTAGCTGTCCTCAGACACCCCAGAAGAGGGCATCAGATCTTGTTACGGATGGTTATGAGCCACCATGTGGTTGCTGGGATTTGAACTCCGGACCTTCGGAAGAGCAGTCGGGTGCTCTTACCCACTGAGCCATCTCACCAGCCCTCAAATTAACTTTTAAATAATCAGTACACAAAGGTTAAATTTCCTTTATAGAAGTGTTTCTAGAAATAGGTGTAGACCCGTGGTTAAGGGTAACCCCATTATGAACCAAACTCAAGTATTCTATAGAGTCAATAAAGACAGTGTAGTTTATATGCATAGTGTATTGTTTACAAACACAAAGATGGATGAAGTTGTGTAATTTATGCCATCTTTTAAAAAATGAAAACAAAATCAAAAATGAAATGAAGCCAGGTGTTAGTGCCACATCCTTTTGATCCCAATACTCAGGACACAGAGGCAGTAGGATCTCTGAGTTTGATGCCAATTTGACCTACAGAGTGAGTTCCAGGACAGTCAGGGCTACACAGGAAAACCCTGTATTGAAAAACCAATAAGTAGATAGGTAGGTAGGTAGGTAGGTAGGTAGGTAGGTAGGTAGGTAGGTAGGTAGGTACATACATACATACATACATGCATGCATACATACCCATGATTGAGTAGGACACCTGACATCTACCTCTGAATTCCACAAGCATACATGTACTATATACACACATAAATGCAGACTATGGGTGAGAAAAAGAGCCTCACTTCTGGGTGCAGATGTCTCCCTGAGACCATGCAATCATATTCTTTATATGTCTGTCTTGGGTGGATTGGGGCAGACCCCAGCTACCTTCCCACTTTGGTCATCTCTCTACCTGCAGCAACAGACAAATGGACCCAGGCTGTGCTTTAGACATTAAAAGGGACTTTTTTCTCTTTGGCTTTTCTGCTTTTCAGTCTTGTGTACAGGAGAGATAAATAATGTTGGAACATAATAAAAATGCTTTCAGCTCCCCTGAAGCTAAGAGAGCATTTTAATGTAGCTGAGTGATGTTACAAGCCTTTCTTTATCAACATGAAGGGAAAGCTCTTCCAGTCTGGCTGCATTCACTGACTTCTCTGGAGAGGGTCAGGAAGGGGTTTGAGAGAGAAAGACTTGCAATCACCTCGCTGGCTGGACATTCAGGAAGACGAACTGCCCTCACTTCTTATCAAGCTGACTCATGCAATTTCCCACCCCAAGATGGACTGTTTGGATATTTACTTTATGCCTTGCCTTGGTCATCTTACAATGCTTTCCCACATGCTTTCTTCTGATTCATAGTCTTGCATTAAGAATCAGTTCAGATATTTTTTCCTGAAGAATTTGTTCTTTGAGCCCTTTGTCTGAGAAAAAAAAAAAATGACTCTATCATCTGCCAAAATGCACTTGAATAAGTTCATTATGCATATTTCCTTGATCCTCTCTCTCTTTCTCCCCATAGGTGGAGCCAGAAGAGATCTAATATCATAGCTTAATAAAAACAGGATGCATATATCAGCCTTGAGAGATGGTTTAGTGTTTATGAGTAGGTTCTGCTATTCCAGAGGATTTGAGATCAGTTCTCAGAACCTATACCAGCTGACTCCCAACCACCTTTAACTCCAGCTCAAGGAGATCTGATATCCTCTTCCAGCCTTCACAGACATTCACACATACAGGGCATAGACTCTCTCTCTCTCTCTCTCTCTCTCTCTCTCTCTCTCTCTCTCTCTCACACACACACACACACACACACACACACACACACACAAACATATGGATAAACTATTTTTTTAAATATTTTTCTAAAAGATGCAATTATCAGCTGATCCATCCTAGCCATGAAAGTTGCACAAACCTGAGACTGACTCCAAATCGGGCTGCTAAATTTAGAAAGGAAGCTTATCATTGCAGAAGTCAGATGGCCATACAGGGCTCCAAGTGCCTCTACTCATCCTAATTATATGATTGACATGTTCCCAACTCTCTCAGTCATGCAGGTGTGCCATCTTTCTTACTGTCAGTTTTAATAAGGTCGCATCCCTCTTCCCAGAGTAAACTCCAGTGGTTCCCAGTGTTTTAAGAGACTTAAAGATGGTTAAGTTGTACTTTTACAAAAAAATTATTTTTTACTTTTGTGTATATATATATATATATATATGTGTCTGCATGTATAGGTCAAGTGTGTTGTGGGTGCTAATGGAGGCCATAGGACTGTATCAGATGACCTGGAGCTGGACTTATATGTGCTTGTAAGCCAAATGACATAAGACCCAGGAACCACATTTGTATCTTCAGAAAAAGAAGTGCTATTATATATGAAGCCATCTCTGCAGCCCATAAAATTCACTTTCAAATTTTGCTGTTGATGTTTCAATGTCTCCCCCAAGAAGACACATGATGTGTGAAGTCTCTCTACTACAGAGTACCCAGACTTGCCTGTTTTTTAAGAGGTTTGAACCTAAAATGAAAAGAGCCCATGACTTGTGGATTGACATATCAAATTCAATAATGGGCAATTAGCCAGGATGTTGGCTGTCAAAAGTAACTGAAGTCAAGAAATATCATGAAATAGACAAAGTTGTGTTGGAACTGCACCTCGTATGACTGTTATAGAATTCAGTGTGTCAAAGATGTTCAAAGTATTTAGAAGCACACACAAGAAAAACTCTTTATATGTATTATGAAGTGTGGTTATAATCCAATGTCAAATACTGTGCTGTCCACAAGAGAACTAGGGATGAAAAAAGTGAGAGAGCACTGGGGATAATGGAGTGATATTTACTCTTCCAGTATTTAAAGCTTAGCCCAAAGTGCTATTGACAAAGTGACTCCCATGTAATGAGAATAATAAATACCATGAAGATAATGAGCTCAGAGTGAGCCTCCAAAAGGGCCAATTGTGTATTCAATTATTCTAAATTGCTTATCTGCTTCCTATAGATTATGAATTAGGCCTACTTCTTCAGGCATGGCAATGGACTTGAGTTTCCACACACAAGTCAGTGTACATGTTGATGTATTGTTCAGTTTTCTTTTCTTTTCTATTTTTATTATTATCTTTTTTATTGTTTTGTTGGTAGTGGCAAGGATAGTGCTATTTTAGGAGTTAATACTTTTTAACATTTGTGTTTTATGTTTTATTACTATGTGTGTGTGTGTGTGTGT
>NC_034601.1:3766921-3775789 GCF_900095145.1 Mus pahari | reverse complement strand
TGTGTGTGTGTGTGTGTATGTGTGTGTGTGTGTGTGTGTGTGTGTGTGTGTGTGTGTGTGTACATGTTCCAAGAAACCCATATAGAGGTCAGAGAACAACTTTCAGGGGTCAGTTCTGACTTTTCAGCTTGTAAGGTCTTTTTCTTTTCACTGTTCTTATACCATGTACTCCACCTAGGATATCTAGTCTGTGAACTTCCAGGACGTTCTTCTGTCTTTGCCTCTTATCTGCCTTTTTTACATGGGTCTTGGAGGTTGAATTTGGATTATCAGGAATTTGAATTATCAGGCTTCTGCCTCTACCACTTTCAACCTGTAATCCATGTCCTGGGCATGCCTATTTTCAAGTTAATACTTGGTTTCTTGACCAGCTGAAGACTTGAGCAAAGCCCTTTGTGACTATTTGAAACATGTCAGAACTATATAGACAACAGATATCTACAGGTGACAGCAAGCTTTGGACAACAGGCAGAGTTATCCATATTCTAGTCAAGAATGGCCAGGCCCTTACAGTAGGCTGCTAATGAGAAATACAAAGACAATGATGGAGAATAAAACAATGAAACTCTTTTCATTGAAAATCTTTAAATCAAAATCACTTAGGTAGAAAGAGATAAAAAAAAAATATATATATTTTCTAAATTGTTCCCAATGTATAAAAAAAAAAAATATTTGTTATAGATTCTTTCTTCTTCAACCTTTACTTTAACTGTATGTGTGCAGATGTGTGTGTGTGTGTGTGTGTGTGTGTGTGTGTGTGTGTAGACATGTTTGCTATAAATGCTGAGATTAAATTTTGTATTGCTTCCATGTTTACTATAAACAACTAAATAATGAGATCAAATTTTATATAGTTTTGTCTTCTGCTTTGGCTATTGAATCATTATTCTTTATGTCACTTTTAAACAGCTTTGAAATGCAATTATTTACATGAAACTTATTCACCTTAAGCTTCCATTTCAACCATTTTGCCAAATACATTTATTTGTAAAACCATTCCTATCATCGATATTTACTACTAGGTCTACTGTTACTGTTCTCCGTGAACTCCCAACACCACTCCAGACACAGGTGGACACTGTCCTGTTAAAGTAGTTAAAACTTTCATATAATTAGATTCGGTAAGTTGGAGTGTTTCTTATTTCTGTGCTTGTCAGTCTTTCATTCTATCTTATAAGTGTGAAGTATTCTATTGTATGGGTGTAGAATAGTTGTATAGTCATCTGTATAGTGTCCTTTTTGGTTTAGGGTTACTTTGAATAATGGCGATGTGAACACTCACAAATGCAATCTCTGTGTGAATAACTTCAATTTTTAAAGTAAATTCATAGGAGCATAAATATTGGTTTATATCAGTATGCTTATGTGTAACTGTATGAGAACTCAAAAATATTTACAAGTGAAGCATTTCAAATTCCCTGGCCATTGCCAAAATGTGGTGGTGGTGGCTTCTACCTATACCCATGATCTGTAGAGTTCTCTGTATATAGATGGAAGTAAGGTCATATTTTCCTTCTTCCCCTGATCCCTTGACACCTGAACATAGTAAGAATGTGTTTATGCATACTATAAGTTTCTGTTTTACTGTGCAGAAAGGGAAAGCCTAGTTCCCATAACACTATCAAATTTAGAATGGTGAAAAACAGAGTTTATTTTGACCATGTAACAAGATGCTTGAGTTGCAGCTGCTAAGGGCTCTTATATTCTTGTATATACATTGTATGCTTCTTAGATGATTGTTGCTTTCACCCCCCTGCACACCCTACTAGCAATAGGGTCACTGTACCTCAGAGCATTGCAACCACATTTCATGCAGAAGCCTATCAATGTTTTATATCAAATATTTATATTAAAATGTCTGTTAGAGCTATGGATTAGAAACATGGAATATAAATTTATTGCGTATTATATATTTACACTGCTTTTGATAGCTCAGCTAAACAACTTAACAGTTAATGTTATTTCATAATTTTTTCAAAAAGTCGATAAAGTAATACTTTCATAATTGTAAAGCTTTGTTTATACTTTTATTTTATTCTTTAAAACACAACATATAGAACTGGAGAGATCATTTTTGTTCACTTGGTGCTCTTGCAGAGGACTAGGGTTCTGTCTCTAGCACCCATATTCTGTGTCTTAAACCTGACTGTAACTCCAGCTCCAGGACATCTGACAGCCTCTTTTGGCCTCTGAAAGGAAAAGAGAGGAGAGAGAGAGAGAGAGAGAGAGAGAGAGAGAGAGAGAGAGAGAGANNNAGAAGAAGAAGAAGAAGAAGAAGAAGAAGAAGAAGAAGAAGAANAACAACAACAACAACAACAACAACAACAACAACAACAACAACAAATATGTAAAATCAACATGTGAAATTCTGTATATTTCCTGTGTACCATGTAGTCTTTTGAAATTGAAATATATATCTACAAATGAGAAGAATAAGAAAGAATATAAGTACACACACTATGAAGTGACTAATTAGCATCAATGCTTTATGTGTATCATTTTTTTATTTACTTCTTTATTTCTCTCTCTCTGTGAGAGTGAAGATGAGCATGTTTGTATGTATAGGTGCATGTACCTGTGCACATCTGGAGGCCAGAAGAGGAAACTGCTATCTCCTCTACCCCTCTCTTCTTAGTCCTTTGAGTCAGGATCTCCCTATGAATCTGAGGGTTGTTTTTAGTTTTTGCTTTGGTTTTGATTTGTCTAGGCTGTAAGCCAGCAAGTCCAGCAGTGTTTGCCTCCATGTACCTTTTAGATGAGGCGTTAGGGCTGCACAGGTTTCATTGAGTGGGCCCTAGACATCTAGAGTCTCATTGTTGTGAGTCCAGGACAAGTCTGTTTTATCAGCTGAGCTCTTGAGCTCCACGTAGGTGTCATTTGGTGGTACTCACTCTTACAGCTCATTGCTAATCTCTAAGAATGCAATATTTCATTATAAACTAAATTCTCCACACTATGCAGTTAAACCTTAATTATGACTTAGGGTTCAAGGAAAAATCTTAAGGCCTTTAAGTATAAGTGTCCAAAGACATACACAGAGAGAGAGAGAGAGAGAGAGAGAGAGAGAGAGAGAGAGAGAGAGAGAGAGAGAGAAACAAAAGCACACACTCCTCCTTTAGCAAATTTTCTCCCGATTTTAAAACATATATTTATTGTGTTCCTAAGAATGTAGCTACTCTGTCTACTGTGTGATTTTAATTTGGTATTGATCCGTGTAATGTCAAAACTTGACACAGATGACAGCATTATTGATAGAGTGCTTCAGGGGAAAGGCATGTTTGTGGTAGACCCAGGTGTTCTTTAAAGACATGCATGGAAAGGTCTCCCCAGGGATTAATGATTTTATAAAATAGAGTATGTGGGAGCTCAGCCTTCATAAGTAAAGTTGACCATTATTCTCATGTCAGGAGCAGAGAGTAGACTTTCTTGATAGCACCACTGCTGACAAGGACAGAAATTCAAGAAAACAGACTATCAGATAGGGATGCTTCACCTCAAAGGGTGTTGCCTCCTTCATTACACACTGAACCCATCTGCACTGGAAGCCCCTAGTGATGAGGAAGCTAAAACAGCTGATAGCTCTAGTTAGCACCAAAAAGAGACCAAGAGTCATGCTGGTCATAATGGTCAGTGGATAAGGGTGTTTGCTGTCTAGCAATACGAGTCTGATATTTGGGACCTGATGGTGGAAGGATAGAATTTTTTTCCTGAAAATTACATGCCCTGCCATCCCCAACCCAATATATAAATACAAATAAATGTAATTTTAAAAATGTAAAGGTCAAATGAACTCAACATTAATGAGTTAATGTAAAGCAGGAGACAAGCATCATGGTTTTTACTTAGCAACTTAGTTGCCTTACAAGAGTTATAGTGTTGTCTGGATTACATTATCATCCCAGCACCATACCAAAACCCCAAAAGGAAAATGCCAGTCTGGTCAAGACAAGAGACACCCCTTCTATCGGGTTTACTTCATGCTGTCTGGACAAAGGAGCTCTTCCCTGCCTTGGGACTCATAAATCCTAACAATCCCAGCCCAGATCTCACTACAGCACTTTGTAAAAGCCCTTTCCAAACATGAGAGAGTAACTTCAGGGTCAGATGGCCCAGGCATGGTGGTACACACCTGCGAGTCCCACTTGCCCACTTGCAAGAGGCTGAGGCAGGAATGTGGTAAGCTTCTTGTCATCGTGGACCACACTGAGACTGCTACAGAGAATTAAACAAAAGCTGGGTATGTAGCTCAGTCAGTAGAGTTCCTGTCTAGCATGTAGGGAGCTCTAGGTTCAATCCCCAGCACCACATACATATAGACTGGGCATGGAAGCACATGGCTATAATGCCAACACTCAGAAGGTGGAGGCAGAGGCAGGGGGATGAGAAATTCAAGGATATTCTTGTCTACATCACAAGCTCAAGGCCAGTCTAAGCTTCTCTCTCTCTCTCTCTCTCTCTCTCTCTCTCTCTCTCTCTCTCTCTCTCACACACACACACACACACANGAGAGAGAGACAGAGAGAGAGAGACAGAGAGAGAGAGACAGAGAGAGAGAGAGAGAGAGAGAGAGAGAGAGAGAGAGAGAGAGAGGAAATAATGCAAATAATTACTTAAGGAGACAAAGAAGTAAAGCTACTGGAACTGTACCCCTGGATTCCATGGGTCACCATGCATCAGGAATTCTGAATGAACTCCCCAATGGTGGCTGTTACTGCTTCTGGTAAGATTGAGTTGTTTTTCTTTTCCCTTTTAAAGATAAGTATTTCCTGCTCATGACACTATCCCTGTGGGTAAGATGCAGGATCTGCTTCCCAAATACGTCATGTCTCATAAGTAGAACTTATACATATTTGAAGCAGGACTGGAGAGATGGCTCAGTAGGCAAAGTGCTTCCCTTGCAAGCATGAGGACTGGAGCTCAAGCCCCAAGGACTCACGTTAAAAAATGCAGACATGGTAATGTGTGCTTCTAATGGCAGCATTGAGGAGGAGGAGACAGATGTTGCTTCTGGCCAGGCAGCCTAGCTTACTTATAAGCTTTAGGCCAGGAAAGATCATGTCTGGAAATTAAGATGGCTTACTCTAGAGGGACAACAGGAGGAGTTGTCTTCTGGCCACCATATCATCTGTATACACGTGCATACACGCACATACAGAAAGAGAGAGAGGAGATAGAGTCAGAGACAGAGACACAGAGACAGAGACCGAGAGACAGAGAGAGACAGAGACACACGGAGAGAAACAAATCTATTCACATACACAAGTGCACAAATTCTGGCATTTCAGTGTTAATTGATCTATAAAAGTATATAATTCAAATGCCAGAAAGACATAGGAGAGGCTACTTTTAATATCTAAAGAAGCATTAAAAAAATGAAACAACTTTTAGATCTCACCCCTGCCTCTCCCAGCCCAAGCCAAGCAGGATAGCCCCTCACCCAGCTCCTTTTCTGTCTGAGTGGAGTTTTGGCAGATGGACCTCCAATGTGTTTATTTTTGAGATTTGTTGTCTTGCCTGAGTAAGCACAAAGCACAAGGAAACCTCTGTCTCAAGGTGAAAAATTACTTTTAAATTTTCCACTTAGCAAGCTGTGTCTTGGTGTCTTCACTGCAGAATCGCAGGAGGGTAAGCCTTGGGGCTCTGGATGGAACTGAGACAGCTCCCAGCCAGGCCATTATGCAGACAAACATCTCCCTCTCCGTACTGCTCCCTTTCCAGCTCGCCTTGTTTCTGTCTTCTTTCTCTTCCTTTTTTTTCCCCCCATTGGAAGGTCTAAATGACTTTGAAAGCCTTTGGATCAACAGATTTCCTCTGTGATGCCAATTTGCACAGTGCTTTCCTATTGATTTAGCTTGTAATTTATTTCTTTATTTCTGACACACTTCACTTACACTCCCAGGTAAGGGGGAAGTGCTGGAGCCAGAAAACTGTAATTAAATAATCGGGTGGCTGGCAGCCCTGGGAGAGGCTCAGAAGCTGGTGTGTGTTCTCATCGCTCTGCCTGGCTCATTCACTGAAGAGACAGACTTGGGAATGACCAGCGATGAGGAATCAGGCTGTATTTTTGTAAATGATAAAGCAAGTTTGTACATTGAGCTATAGCAGGGTCTTCATAGGGCCATGAAATGGTCTCTGATAAGTCCTGGCATGCCTGATTCACTCAGCTGGAAACTAGGGAAGACACGGGTCCACCATGTTATCCATACCAGAGTCTTTAATGAGATGACTGGGCATACAAACTGCGCACTGCACAGCATTTTTTTCTTAGGCTCAATCTATACTGAGTCGATAGCCTGCTGAAGCCCAAGGTTTCGTGCATTTTTTCAATTTAGCTGCTGTCGATGGCTCCGAAAGTGCTGATCACATCAAACCACCCCTCTCCCACACAGATTTCAGTAACACTAGGAAGAGTGATTCCAGTAGCTAGTGATGACACTTTAATCCAATGGGATGCCCCCCTCTCCCCTCTTCATCTCATCAGAAGGACTTCTCACTGAGAGCGATGCTGACACTGAAGCCCATCCTTGCAAAGGATTGCAAGGAGAGATGCGCACTTACTCAACAAGTAAGCATGGGAAAAAGGACACAGCTCTCAGACCTCACCCCGCCTCCCCCAGCCCAAGCCAAGTCGGACAGGCCCTCACCTAGCTCCTCTTCTGTCTGCGTGGCGTGGACGAGTGGCTAAGGGCAGTGATTTACAAAGAACAGGAACTGTCTTTTAGAAAACAAAAGGCTGGAGAGATGATGGCTAAGCAGTTCAGTGTACCTGCTGGTGTTGTAGAGGACCTGGGCTTGGGTCTCAGCACCCACACGGGAGAACTCACAACCAGAGGATCTGATATCTTCTGGTCTCCCAGTGTCCCAGAATCCATTTGGTGTGGTGTACGAAGACATAGATATTTTTTTTTAAAAAAATAAAATCTTGTAAAGCATCAACAACAAAAGTGAAGTACCAACAAGAAAAAGTCAACTCTACAGATGTGGATTGCTTCAATAAATAGGAGTCTGGGGCCAGCAACCATTCTCTATTCAGACCACAGATGAGATACTCTGTTTTGTTTGTTTGTTTGTTTGCTTGCTTGCTTTTGGTTAAAAATACAACTGATAGGTATAGGCATTGTCCACAGAACCTGTTACAGGCTGTTTCATAACATTTTAAACATGTTTAAGTCTAAAAATACAACAAAAAATCCAGTTTATTTCAAGGACCATACAAAGAAAAGTTATAGTGGTTTGTCTTTTTCCTAAATGATGTTTGGTTGAACTTGACCCTTGGAATTCACTTCATAGTCATGTGAAAACCTTTTGTATATCACTGAGAAATCTTAGGGCTTAGAGAATTCCCCCCTGAGTTTGGTCTCAGCTTTGCCTGATCCTGGTGGGGTCATATGGTGCTTCTCCTTGACATCTCTGAGCTATATTCTCCACTAGAATACATGAATAACACCTGCCTCATTATCAAAGTCAATGGCAGTTGGTTTTGAAAGAAATAACCTTCATTTTTTTCCAGTTCAGTGTTCTAACCCTAATTCTTGCAATAGCATCTGGTATTCAGTATATGTTTAGTAGATAAGATTAGTATTGAAAAGGAATTTATTCTGAGAGAATCTTTTAAAAAAACAATGCCTATATGTTTTGAAAATATGGCCAGTTAAAAGAGTAAGAGAGTACTGGGAAGAAATAGTATGCATTTGCTTCAAGAACGTATTGAAATAGCTGGGCATACCGGTGCATGTCTACAATCCCAACTGTTCTGGAGGCTGAGGCCAGAGAGACTTGCTGCGAATAAACTAAAATAGAATATACAAGAGTGAATCCTTCAGACTGTAACTACAATTAAATTCCAAGACATATTAAAGTAGCTGAATGTCATCAGTCTCTCTGGGTTGTTCTGACTGGGTTTTCAGAATGTTGTGGGCAGAGGTGTTCCTAACGCCTGCAAATATGCTGTGCACACGGAGAATTTAGGGGGCGGTACTAAATGTGTGCCAGTGGTGGTGCATGAATGGAAGGGAGCAAAGGAAACAACTTTTTATAATGGCCACCGAACAGGACAGAAAGAGGGACAGGGCCAGTCACTCTCGAGCGATTTACTGCAGGAGACTGTGTTTCTCCCAAAGATACTCCAAATGCTGTGAATATGACTCGGTAGGTCAGGAGCTCTCTGGGTATGACGACATCAGGTCCCATCTTCAGAACCTATCAATAGATGTGCATGATTACAAACATACATAATCAAATCTTCTATGGGAAGGTGCGGAAGTGAGGAGAGGAGAATGAAGAGAAGAGATTCCTTGACCCTCAGAAGCGAGCCGCCTGGTGAATATAGGGACAAACAGTAAGAGACTTTATTGTGGAAGGCAATGACAGTTAGCCAAGATTGTCCACTGGCCACCAAATGTGCACTGTAACACACAGTGACACACACTGACACACACTTACACACACATGCACACATGCACACACACATGTGCACATGCACATGAGAGACAGAGAGAGACAGAGACAGAGACACAGAGAGAAGAGAGAGATCACACATGAATCAAGAAGAAATGAATTCCAATATGCCCTGTATATTTCTGCGATTACCAACTGAAGCAGCTTTAGGAAGTTATACCGTGCACACAACCCATTGTATTAATACTTCTTTTTGGTTGAATGTGTGGGATGTGGTGAGAAAAGTGTAGAGTAGGGGTCATAAAATGAAAGTTCACCCTTCAATTCTGAGACACAGCTGATATGGGAGGAAGTTTGTCACAGAATCTAAAGTATGTAGAAGAGGGACTAGGAGAGAAGTGGGAGAGGAAAATTAACCAAAATAAGCTCTCTCTCTCTCTCTCTCTCTCTCTCTCTCTCTCTCTCTCTCTC
>NC_034601.1:3764684-3766876 GCF_900095145.1 Mus pahari | reverse complement strand
TGTGTGTGTGTGTGTGTGTGTGTGTGTCTGTCTGTCTGTCTGTCTGTCTGTCTATCTGTTTGTCTGTCTGTCTGTCATGGTCAGCAGCATTGACTCCTCTAGAACTGGAGATATGAATTTCCGTGAGCTGCCTGATAAGAGTGATCCCTGAGATTGTGGTCAGACACTGTTCCTCTACAAAACTAGCATGCAGTTTTAAGCCCTGAGCCATCTCTCCAGCACCCTTATTTATCTTTGTTGTTCTATAAGAAATAGTAGTAGTTAAATGTTGGGACTAAGGGAAAGAGAAGGTGATATAATGAAGGAAGGAGGGAAAGAAGAAAGGAAGGAGAAGAGAGAGAGAAGGAGGGAGGGAGGGAGGGAGGGAGGGAGGAGAAATCAGGTTTGCCCTCTATTCTTATCCATGTATATTGCTCTCTCTAAGCCTTAATTTCCTTTTTTGTAACACATTAAGAGTAATCAAACCTGTCTTGCAGAGCCATTATAAGGTCACTTCTTCTAGTACTTGTAATGGAAAAAACTGCAAAGGCTGTTTATAAATTCTGGCATGGTAGCACACACCTGAAATCACAGCCCTTCAGAAGTAGAGTCCTATGCATCCCAAAGGTTACAAGTAAACAAGAAGCTGCTGGTAAATTTTGAATTTAGACCAATCTTCTCTTATTAATTCTATTTTTGTATAGAGAATAAACACATCTAGCAATGCCAAAGGGTTTACAAAAGAGGGATCTTCTCTCTCTGCCTCCACATACAAGCTACTTGCCTCTCTAAGTGTTATTCCAGTCTACATCTCCTGTATCTCTAGTGATGTCTCTTATCATTCGTTATATCCAGTACTTGTAATAGCTCTTTCCTCCTTTCTCCTTAATTTTCAGAGTTATGCTGATTTTGTCTATCTAAAGGAATCATCTACTTCCTCTACTAAATTTTATTTTCCACTTTTTCATTCTATATTATCTCTTCTTTCTGTATACACTTAGTGCTTGGTTATCCTATTTCCATGTTTCCCAATCCTCAAACTATGAGCTGATACATACATATTATATATATATATATATATATATATATATATATATATATATAATGTATGTGTGTTTATTACATATATTAACATTTAATATGTAAAGAAATATGCATTATGTTTGTTTGTGATATTTCAACTTTTACATTTAGTATTTTAGTTTTAATTATTTTGAAAACGAATGTGTTGAAAGTAATTTTTAAAAATTTAATCTACATTTACAATATCTAATCTTGAAAAACGTACTTTTGGATTAATCATACTGAAACCTAAAAACCAATGTGCTATGAATAACACCGGTGGTCTGAAACCTGGTGAAGATTGCTTTATGGCTGATGAGCAGCTGCTTTATTGCAAGTGTTCTTTGGATGCCCAGAAAGAATTTGTATTCTCCAGTGACGTTAAGTATCACAATCCCCATATCCTAAGGATATGGGGATTGTGATACTTACTGATTCAGAGCATAAATAATTGAAGTAAATATGGGTTGTGACTCAGTTGGCAGAGTGTTTGCATGGCATGTCCAAGACACTGTGTTTGATACCCAGCACCCACAGGATGTAGTACTGCACACCCGTAATCCCAATGGTTGAGAGGTAGATGTAAGAGGACCAGGAAGTGAAGGTCATCCTCAACTATGAAAGGTGTTTGAGGTTAACTTGAGACCTTATCCACACCCTCACAGGGAGAGGAAGAAGAAAAGGAAGAGAAAGAGGAAAAGGAAGAGGAGGAATACAGTTTTTAAAAATGAGGTTGAAGCATCCCTACCTGGTGCATCTTGTTTGGAACCTACATCTCATCCAAACCTCATCTGGTCCATCTGTGGCTCTTGACAGAGAGATAAGCCAAAAGTAGACATCCAGTAAGTGTTCACTGTGACTTTTGTTCACACATTAGTTTGATGGACTGATGGCTTTTGGTCTTTTCTTCTAGAAAAATGAGTGGTTTGAGGTCAAGAACATGTGTATTCCCCATCATCCACAACAGCTGCTCACACAGGGTTTGAGGAATTAAAGGATGCAGAAGGACACATTCAAAGGTTTTCTTTCTTTCTTTCTTTCTTTCTTTCTTTCTTTCTTTCTTTCTTTCTTTCTTTCTTTTTTCTTTTTGCCTTTTTTATTAGATATTTTCTTTATTTACATTTCAAATGCTATCCCGAAAGTTCCCTATA
>NC_034601.1:3758671-3763964 GCF_900095145.1 Mus pahari | reverse complement strand
CACACACACACAGAGAGAGAGAGAGAGAGAGAGAGAGAGAGAGAGAGAGAGAGAGAGAGAGAGAAGCAGAGGCAGATACAGACACAGACAGACAGACAGACACAGACAGACAGACAGACAGACAGACAGACAGACAGAGCTGATTTTGGTTCATCCTTTTCCCCTACTTTTCTCTCAGCACCCCTGTTCCTCCCCACTGGTACTCTTCTTCCCTGAGTGACCCTTTTTGGACATTCATGTTCCATGTACAGTATACTACCTGCCATCTCTTCCATTAAAACCCCCTTTCACCTCTTACAGATCCATTTATAATTTTATAGCCTATCCCACAACCATGAGTGCATGTCCACAAATATATACAATTAAAAGCTTGAATTCACATATGAAAGAGACCATGTGGCAATAGTCCTCTTGACTCCACTTGATGACCTCATTTACTCTGGTAAACTTCCAAAACTACCCTTATTTTCTGCAAATTTTATAATTCCATTCTTCTTTATGGCTCAATAAAATTCCATTGTATATATGTACCACGTTTTCACATCTCTTGATAGGCATCTATGTTGATCTTCATTGTTATGAATACAGCAGAGATCAATTTGGATACACGAGTACATCTAAGGTGAGAGTTTGAATCCTTTGGGTATATAAGTCTGGCGTGATTATCTGGATCTATGTTTGATATTTGGAGAAAGTCCTGAACTAGCTTCCATAGTGACTATACTGGATTATATTTCTATCTACAATCATCAAATGGGAGAATATATTGAACAAACAGTTCTCAAAAGAAGAAGTGCAAATGGCCCCAAAATAATTATAATAAAAGTATTCAGCTTCTGTGGCTTTGGGGTAATTAGGATGTAAACTACTTTGACATTGTATTACATTCCAGACAAAATCCCTATCATCAAGCAACCAGAAGACAAATGCTAGTGCAGAAGGAAGGGAAAGGGGGAGTCTGCTCACAACTCTGTAACTTCTCTTACATCTGATGCTGTACCCTTGGAGAACTGCCTTTTAGTTAGACAGATGGGTGATGATGCTGTCCTTGGTAGGCAGATGGCTCTATAGCTGAAGGTGCTGTCCTGAGCAGTGGCACCAGTCCACTGCAAACCAGAGGACACTCCGAGGTTGGTTGAGTGACTCCTTTCAATTTCACAGGTATCTTGGGTTAATATCATGGGTTAATGTCTTGGGTGCTGGGACCTTATGTTTATTTCCCCGTTCCTTACCAGACAATATACCCAGAGCTCTCAATTGAAAAGAAACTGAGATTTCCTTCAGCATAGAGTCCCCTCAATTGTGGTTGGCCATTTGAGTTGCTCAGTGTCAATGCAAATTCTAGCCACTGGTTCTAGTTGAGGCTCAAGTGGAAGTGATTCATTAATCAAAATCATTTAGCATACACTGATAATACCAGAATCAGACCTGATGCTGGGAGAAAGCCATGTTCACAAAGGTAGGGTGTTTTAGCCCACCCTATAATTCTATCCTTAGGGAGGTGGAGTCAGGAAAATCATGAGTTCAGGGTCAGTCTTGCCTAACAAATGAGACCCTGTCTCAAAAAGACAGAAGAAAAGAAACACACACACACACACACACACACACACACACACACACACACACNACACACACACACACACACACACACACACACACACACGAGAGAGAGAGAGAGAGAGAGAGAGAGAGAGAGAGAGAGAGAGAGAGAGAGAGAGAGAAGAGCAACAAAGAGACAGACACAGAGACAGGACAGGACAGACACAGAAATAAAATGCTAAGTTCATGGTTAAAATATAAATCTACTTCTTCTCTTGAACTAAGATATAAGCCAATTAAAAATGAATTTAAAATGTTCCATGTAAAATCTGCAATGGAAAAAGTTACTGCTAACTTTGGTTTTCAGCTGATCTCTGTCTTATGAAGGTGTTTAGCAGTAGAAAAAAATGAGTAGGTTGAGAGAGAGAGAGAGAGAGAGAGAGAGAGAGAGAGAGAGAGAGAGAAAGAGAGAATGCTTGTTTTATGTAAGATGTCTTCCATGTAAGACAGGAATATTGTGTGAGTGAAAGGAAGTCAGGACAGTCAAGTTCCTGGAGGAGAATCCAGAGGCAGGTTTCCTAAAGAGAAAGAAATCTCTTTATACTCCATTACTGGCCACATAGTAGATAAATGCCACCAACTAAGTAACCAGGAAAACAAAAGAAAGGAACACAGAATGCAGCCCAGCAGATAGGAGTTTCCAATAAGTTTCTGCTTATTGTTCACTGTGCAAAATGAGCCACTTAGCATTCTGCTGAACCTCTTCCAGCCAGACAGGAAGGGCATAGACTAAGGACCTCTTTGGTGCTTCCTGGACTATGTTTCTTAAATGCCAATAGTTTGATACCAATGATGTTCAAGTTGCCAAGGCACTTCACAAGGACTAGGGTGCTGTATTGATTTCACTATTGTTCTTAAGCAGCATATTATAATATTAATAAGGAAAATTAAAACCCCAAACATGGACAAGTATTCAAGAAAGAGCAATCACTTTCACTTTGCCCTAGTATCACAACCAGCCAGTTGTTGTGACAACCCTCCTAGTAGATCCAGATGTAGATGATGGACCATATGGATGGTGGATCCACAGTGCCCTTAGTAATCATGACAGTGAGTATGCAGATAAAGCGTAAATTATAATGTACATTTAGGACCTCTTAGAGCTCTGTATATGGTGGCATGCTCCAGTCCTATCAGAACTTGAGGTAAAAGAGGATGGTGAGTGTAAGACTGAGGCACACAACATAACCCCTTGGTCAGAGAGATGGGGAGGGAGATGTTTGAGAAAGAAGAGAACAAGAGAAAGAGGAAATGAGAAAAGAGGATGTAAAGAAGGAATGAAAAGAAGAGGGGAAAAGGAATGAAAAGAAGAGGGAAGAGAAAAAGTAGGAAAAGAATAAAAGATGATACGAGATAAGAGAAGAAATTGATGAGGATGGGAAGGAGGAAATGGAAGAGAAAGAGGGAAAGGTAGGAGAGTGGCTGGAGAGGAGGATGTTGGAGAAAGGAGAAGGGAAAGAGGACTCAGGAGTGATGAGGATAAAGTGTACTAAACCGTGAGTCTAAATGTGGGTGCATACTTCATCTCCCTGATCTCTACAATTGCAGGAGTGTGGTCATCCTACAGAACTGCCGGAATGGGTATTATTTTAAATGTCTGTTAAATGTAGAGCCTTGCTGATTCCTTGTTGCAAAGTGCCTTAGGCTCATTGAGTTAGTTAGCTTGTCAAAGATAAAATATTGGTTGTTAATACAATTTCACAAATATAAATTCACCAATGCCGAGCCCACTTGCCAATTTGAGATCCCCATAATGCTCTCCTCTTCCAGGGACACTGTTTAAGGCCAATAAGAAGACAAGCATCCTAGGATTGCAGTTTTAGGATGGAATAGCCAGGCTTAATATACAGGAGAGTCTCAGTGGCTCACAATGTAGTTTTTCCAGGATAAGCATCCTAGCTTGGACCTGTGATGACCAAGAGCAGATGAGAAGCTTGAAGCTGAGGTTGCAGCTGAGGTAAGGAGATACTCTTGAATAATAGTCATACACAGAGAAATTGCATCCTCAAGGAAACTCAAGCCCACTTTCAGCAGTTGTACAGAAAGTTTATCAGTTTAAGAATGAAGACCCTGGAGGCAGGCTGAGATGAACTGCTCAGTCCTCAATCTTCAAGCGTCCACTAGTCTTAAGATTCTATGATATCTGACCAATGGCACATCCTGCAGAGGAGGTATATGTGAAAGGAACTGTAGAACCGCCTAACATCTAGTGTGGGTGTCCACTTAAGTTGCAGTGCTTGGAGCAGAGGAGATGCTGCTCTGAGGATAAGGGCCTGATTTATATCCTCGGAAACCATGTAAGATTTGAGGTATTCGTGCGGTGATAGCAACCTTGGTGCTCCTGTGATGAGATGGAGTCTGAGGCAGGAGAATCTCAGAATCTCAGAAAGCACACAGGCAGCTGCCCAGGTGCTTAGAGCAGTGAACAAGAAACACTGTCTCAAACAAGGTGGAAGGTGAAGACCAGCCTGAGGCTGTCCTTTGACATCTACACATGTACCACAGCACCTGCACGCACACACACACACACACACACACACACACACACACACACTATTTGTAGAGCTGTTCATTGCAAATTTATTGATACCATCAAGAGGGTGAAATTAAAGAATGTCACCAGCAAGAAAGAGAAACAATTTGAGCTAACCATGTGGTTAATTCACATGTCAGAGCTATATGTAGCAATGAAAAGGAACAAGAACTAACTCTCTCTCTCTCTCTCTCTCTCTCTCTCTCTCAAACACAAGGTAGAGAGACGCATAGATAAAGACTGATGTGTGTAGAGTTATAGAGGGATAACCCAGTGAACTGAGATGTGAAGCGAAGTTTGAGCTGCTTACCTGTGTCTTCATACTACGTGGGCTGGCTAGAGGATCGCCAGTGAGGGTGGCTCTGGGATCTGACAAGTCTCAAATGGTGGGAGAAGGACCAGGAGAAGACTGAGAAGTCACAATGTAATTAAAAACTACCATTATTTTTTAAAATACCTACAAAAATGTGATCAGTAGCTACATATGGCCAGTCAACACACACAGAGAGTGAATTATTTGATGTCCCTTTACTAGAAGCATACAAAGCCATCTCTGACGTATTTTGGACTCCTCCCTGGCCTCACAAACAACACTGAAGCCAACCAATATCAACCAGGTTTTAAATATTACTATATAAGAAACACTGAGAACAGAAGAATAAAGTATTCAAAATTAATGTAATCCAAAAACATTCAGAGTGTGGGAAATACTACATGACAGATGGTATTTATTAAAACTAGAGCTCAAAGGGTTGGGTGAAAATGAATATTGATGATACTATGATATTTTCTGTAAAAAAGAAAAAACAGAAAAGGCAGAGTGGCATGTTGAGGAAAAAATATTTGCTTATGTGATGATGATTGAGTCTTACTGATAACTTAATCAGATCCATTATACCATCACCCCTGGGCACTGTGACAGTTAATATTGATTGTTAACTTTTGAGGATCTACAGTCATGAAATCTGAGGTATCTGTGAGAAAGCTTCTAGATGTGGTTAACTGAAGCAAAAAAGATGCCCTCAGAATGCAAATGGCATCATTGCATGGGCTGGAGTCATAGATAGGATAAAAAGAGGAAGTGAGCTGAGCTCCAGCATTCTCATTCTCTCTCTCTCTCTCTCTCTCTCTCTCTCTCTCTCTCTCTCTCTCTCTCTCTCT
>NC_034601.1:3754819-3757898 GCF_900095145.1 Mus pahari | reverse complement strand
AGAGAGAGAGAGAGAGAGAGAGAGAGAGAGAGAGAGAGAGAGAGAGAAACATTTAAATTCAGACAGCAAGTGATATTGATCCAGGAAGACCACAGTGGCTAATTTTCTTCAGAGTTAGCATTCTCAAGCACTGACTGGAATGTGTGTCACTGAACTGAGTAGGCACACTGTGGAGACTGACAACAAGCACAGCTACTATCTAACCCTAGGACCTCTCCTGTGGCATGAACTGACGAAATACTTTATAGCTCCAATCTCTAATTCAAGGCAGTCTGATCACATCCACTTCACAGAGGAGAAAAACAAACTAAACCAAGAGAGAACTTATCTATCCTCACCTGGGTTGGAGCAGAGACACTGTGTTAGCTAAGCATAACAGCTTTCGACACCTTCTCCTGTAGCTACACCTATCGTGCTGTGGTTTGAATGGGAAATGTCCTTCACAGGCTCATGTATTTGACAACTTGGTCCCAAGACAGTAGTGCTGTTTGCAAAGGTTATGGAACCTTTAGGAGGTCCAGCCTTGCTGGAGGAATTATGACACAGCTGGTGGGTTTGAGGTTTTATAATCCCCTCTTCTTGTTCTCTATCTCTGCTCCTGGCACACAGTGGAATATTATCACTTTGCTTTCTACTGCCAGGCAGGCTCAGGCTCCCGCAGCTTTGCCTCCTCCACCATGCTTGACCGTGAGCCAAACCCTTTCTCTTCTAAGTCACAGCTTCCTATGCTAGCAACAACAAATAATCTAGTACATGTGGGTCAAAGAAGTCTGGGTTCTGGTGGGAGGTTCTTCCACACTTGGATAGATACCTCATGGTATGAACAGTATCATTTCGCCAGCCTGCTGTGGCTGCAGCCTGTGGGGTGGAGCTCACGGTTCTTGATTGCAAGGTTTCATGTTCCAGTAGGCTATCTTGAACTTAATCTCATGATGGAATCAGAATTCCAGGAGCAACAGTGTTCTCAGTCAGAGCATCCCTCTGGTGACATCCTTTGGGCCAAGACACATTAGAATTCTAGGCAAGATGCCAAAGTGCAGAAAGGGTGGCAGAAGAGATGGCTTGGCAATTAGAGCACTTGCTGCTCTGCTTGAGCACTCAGGTTTGTTTTGTGGGACCCATGACAGTCAGCTCACACAAGCCTGTAACTTCAACTACAGGAGATCCAATTCTGTCTTCTGGTCTCCATGGTCACTGCACTCATGCATACACACACACACACACACACACACACACACACACACTTGCACATACACAAACAAATAAAAAATAACTTTGATTAAAACTAGAGAAAAATGTTCCACCTACTGTTAAAAGAAACTTACAAGTAACATAGTATATGGAGTTGATCCAGAAATCATGAGAAAACCGGAGCCTTTTCTCCTGCAAAACCACATAGGCGCCAGCCCAGCTTTGAGAAATTTGAAAACTATTGCATACCTTTTCCTCCTTTTAGGCTCGACTGAAAATTTGGATTACCTACCTCATCTGAACTTATCTCAATCAGAATTCTCCATCAGGCTAAATTCCCAGTGCTCAGCCCACGTACCTGCACAAGATACCAAAGGTTTGCTGCTGTGGCTTGCCAAAGGAGAGGATTACACTGTGGGGCAGCTAGCTAGGCGATGCCATCAGGAAGAGGAACATTAGCAGGAAGCCCTGGTTCCCAGGTAATGAGAGCCTCTGACAAATCAACATCAGCCACACAGCCATAATAGAATTTCAATGAGATAAATTCCACTTTCTGCCCAAGTTTAGCCACTCATGGAAGAAACAATTACCTTGTGAAAATGGAGCACTCTCCCTATATTATCCCTTCATTAAAATATTCAAATGAAGGTAACAACACAGTTATAAGCTCATTTATAAAGAAAAATAGCATTAATGCATTTAGCACTAATGCACTTACCTCGGAGCGCTTCTCAGAGATGTTAAAATGTGAAGTTTATAAAATGTTCAGTGATGTTGAACTTGAATTACAACCTAATGCTTGAATTGCTACATTTAACATTAAAAGCGTGTTATTAATCTTCAATTTAGGGGAGAATAATTTTCACTCACTGTGCAGAAAAAAAAATAGCCAGTTATGATGGAATTTCATTCAGATCAAATTTGCTTTAATTGCAATTCTATTAAATTAGAAATAGACATTTTATTCTGATATGATTCTTTGATGTCTTCAGTTTTAATGCTAATAAAAGCATTATCGCCACAGGTGTGAGCTGCATTATGTACAATAATTAGGGCTTAAATTAAAGATGTGTCAGGCTACCCAAAAGTAATTTGGGAACCTAACACAAAAGAATTAAGCTAGATGAAACTTTGGGGCATTTTTATTTCTCTGTACCTCTTCTGACATCAGGGTTTTTTTTTTGTTGTTGTTGTTATTTTAGTTTATTTTTTTATTTCTATGGCAGCAATAATGCCATTAAGAGCAATACCTCTAAGCCACAGATAAATAAAACACTAGAAAGCAACTGAGTGGAATATTTTGCAGACAATGAAAGACATTATAGACTATCCAATGAAATAGAAAAATGTAAACAATGACTATTAAGACTATAAAAAGTGTTCTCTATGTATATAGTAGTTCATATCTGCAAAATATGCATAGAAAAATCTGAAAGGAAATGCAGCCAAATGTTAGTCATTATTATTCTTCAAGTGTGGAATTATAGCAGGCTTCCACTCTAAGGTCTCTATCCTATATATTATGTAGTCCTTATTCTTTTACTCAGAAAAAGAAAATATAAAAACTCCAAAATGGATATAGCATGACCAAGCTTGTCACAATTAAAGAATGTGTTGTGCTTCTTAGATAAATCTAAATACTATCTCCTGGAGGATAAAATGATGGGTGCATGGAATGATGTACAGATGGATGGATTCATGAACAAAGGGATGGATGGATAGGACAAATGCTTGGACTGATGAATTAATAGATGGATGGGCAAATGGATAGAGAAGTGGGTGAACAGATTGAGGAATATATGAATAACTGGAAGAATACCTAGACCTTGAGTTCAGTACAAATGTAATGTTTGTACTTGTCTTAGTTGGGATTTCTATTCCTGCACAA
>NC_034601.1:3747589-3754664 GCF_900095145.1 Mus pahari | reverse complement strand
GCTCAGCCTGTTCTTATAGAATCAAAGATGACCAGCCCAGAGATGGTCCCACCCACAAGGGGCCTCTCCTCCTTGATCACTAATTGAGGAAATGCCCCACAGCTGGATCTCATGGGGGCATTTCCCCAACTAAAGCTCCTTTCTCTGTGATAACTCCAGCTGTGTCAAGTTGACACAAGGCTAGCCAGTACAACTGATTCAAGAATTATAATGAATCAAGAATTGAGACTTTTAGGGCTGGCCAGAGGAGATAAGTCAGTCAGGTGACTGCCTTTAAGGCTTGAAGACCTGAGTTTGACTTCCTAGAAACCACATAAGAAAACAACAATAACAAAAACGTGGGGCTGGAGAGATGGCTCAACAGTTAAGAGCCCTGTGTGCTCTTCCAGGGGTCCCAGGTTTGATGCTAATCACCATATGGTATCTTGCAACTGTCTGTCATCTCAGGTTTTGGGGAACCAGGCTTCCTTTTCTGGCCTCCACAGGAAGAAAACATGTGCATGGTACAGAAGCATGCATCCAGATAAAACACATACACATAAGATGAACTTGTTTAAATAAACAAAGCAGAGCATGGTGGCATGGACAGCTAGTCCCAGTGCAAGGGCAGCAGAGACAGACAGATCCCTGGGTCTCACTGACCAGCTGCCCTTGCCTACTCAACGAGCCTAGGCCAGTGAGAGGTTCGGTCTCAAAAGTTGTGGTGGATGGCTCCTGAGCAAGGACACCCAGAGGTGACCTCTATCCTCCATAAGCATGCACGCACATGTATGCATGCACTCTTAAACATTTAAAACTGTTCATCTGTCAACATGCAAGTTCATCACACACACACTCACACAAACACACACACACACACACAGAGAGAGAGAGAGAGAGAGAGAGAGAGAGAGAGAGAGAGAGAGAGAGAGAGCAGAATTACAGCTTTTTAATAAACAAAAATCTCGGAGTCAGAAATGTGATGCTTCTCTAAAAGGTATTGGCCAGGGAGACCCTGGAAGTCCCCAAAGAAACAGAAGCAACTGTCATTGTTCTTGGTTTTCTATCCTAACTAGATACTAAGCCCCAGTTTCTGAAAAATCACACACATACACACACACACACACACACACACACACACACACACACACACACACATTTTGGCTGCAGGATGTAGAGAAAGCAATCTGGAATTGAGCCATAATCTTCCTCCTGACTGGCCAGGTTTCTCAGTCCTTGCACTTTCTACACTATAGAAGGAAGGAGGGAACCCGAGTGAACTGTGTGGTTAAAGTGACCACAGTCGTGTAAAGAGCCCCAGTGCCTTAGCTCCAAGGTCACGGCAGTGCCTTTCTCCAGTGAGGCTAAGGGGGATTGCAAAGCCTTCTTCAGGACAGAGTGTTGATAGTGCAAGAATTCACTGTAGCTTTCTCCTGCCAGATGTTTACACCCCAAAGGCAGATCCCCTACAGAGCCTGGTCCTAAACAGATTAGCTAAACCTGCCTTCTTCAGCTGTACACAGTAACACTGCTCCTTTGTTCATCTACATGTATTAACACAGCTTCCTTCTTCACCTGCATGCAATGGCCCCTAGTTCAAGAATATGTAACAAATGTGCTGAGATTCCAGGTGCTGAAGCTTCTACTGTAAGGGTCCATGATTCACCGAAGAATGATATCCAGAACTTAAACAGTTTGTAAAAGCAAAGAGTGTTTTGTTCTGCAGAAGTACAGCATGCTGGCGTCTCCCATTCCAAGATGGAAACAACCAAATAAGCTCACAGGCCTGATTTAAGTTAGCACATAGGGGAATTTCAGGGTTGGTGACTTTTATGTTGCTCCATCTCTAGGGAGAGTACAGAACCATTACCCAATACCAGGGAGTGGGAGCTGGAAACAGTTGATGCACTGTCCTTGCCTCAGGCCGGGTGGCAGAGTAGCTTCTGGGGTCTGGATTTGCCTGGATTTGCCCAGTTCTTGGAAACAGATTTAGGCCTTGTCTCCTGAACTGCCAGTTTGAAGCCTGTCATGGACTCAGCCTAGCCTTCTTACTCTATAAAAATGCTCACGTTTCCCAATCCCAGACGTTCTGTGTGTGTGTGCACAGGCACATACATAAGTCTTTTCTTCATTCCTTTGTTGCCGCTCATCAAGGTTAAAGGAAGGAACCCATGCCTGAAACCATAAGCTTAGTCCAAAGCCATGGCTGGAAAGTTCATAGGCCATAAGGGAAAGCCTACTATTGTTCCGCTGAATGGTCAGTCATGCTGTAACCTGACTTCTAAATATTTATGTTTCTGCTAGTTTCAGCCCTGGTCTAAAAGCTTCCTTTTGCAGTGGGCATCTGTGAAAGCAGAGGTTTATACCTAATAAAAGAATATGTTGAAGACCAGTCCTAAATCAGGTACACACATGCACGCTCAGGGAACCCTGAGGAAGAGAAGGGAGGGAGAAGAGACCAGAAAGAGGCTAGGGAGAGATGCTGTGAAATATTGACTTTTAGACAAAACCCTGCTGATGTACTCACAAGCTCAGAGTAGCTGTGGTTACCCATATACTGTCGAGCATGTCTACCTTCTAGCATGGACTGGGGAGCAGCTAACAAAGAACCACCTCTATCTGAGGAGTTGGTAAGTCATTGGTGGCTCTCATTGGGAAGGGATAGTCATTTGTCTTTGAGGGGTCAGTCACCAGTATCCTGCCAGTGTTCTTCCAGGCCCCATATCATATGCATACAATAGCAGTAATTAGATTCAGTGAAGGAAGGAAGAAAGAAAGAAGGAAGAGGACATGAAATCAGTGGGGAGAATATACTGGGAAGGGATCCGGGAAGACCTGGGGGAGATGTCATGGCTATGGATGGGATTAAAAATACATTGAAATTCTCAAAGAATAAATAAAACTATGATGTATATAGGAAGAATTGTGGCCTATTCTTTGATTCTTGGTTTTCTTCTCTTTAAGACCTAATCCTCTGGAAGCATATCGGGAGGCAGAGAGATGGTGGTTGTGACGCTAAAACACTCAGCTCTGAAATGAACTAGATTTGGGCACATAATAAACGGAAACAGCCTCAACTCTTGGGGTTGGGGATGAAAATGTCCTTTTCTTCACAGAGATCTAAATTGACCTAGATATAGCAGTGCAGCGTTAGACTTCTGCACTTTTTTCCCCTAACCTTTGTTAAATATTTTATTAATGTCTGCACCCACTCTGTGTCAGGAAGCAACCATATGCCGTTGAAAAGTCAAAAATAAATGAAGACATGTCTTGTGCCCTCAGGGTTGGTTGGAGTAGAGGAAAAGGAGAGGGCTTTGAAATCTCATGCTCCTAGGGTTTACTTCAAACTCTACTGGTTGAGTGGCAAGTGACTCATCCCACTTGAGCCTCGATACCCTCTTGTAAATATTATACTTCTCTACTTTTTAAAAAACAGAACCAGAAGATATGAAAGAATAAGGAATTCAGAATAAGACAACCAGGCATTATAGACGAATAAGACATGTAATAAGCCACAGTATTAATATCATGCAACTCTGTGAGCTTGATGGAGGTGGATTTCCCTAATGTTCATTCCTCTCTAATCCTACCCTTTCTCATTGCTGAGGACAAAAGGGACCTTCTATGGTTACAGAAATTTGGCACTACCAAGCACAGTTTCAGTGACCAGCACTGTGGTACGGGAATGTCCTGGAGAGAGTGTGGACTTGGAGTTCTCCTTTTGTCTTACTCCTTATTCTGAGTCAGCAAGATAATTCTATAATCATTAGAGAGAGAAAAAAAATCCTTCTTAGTTGTTTACTGGCCTGTAGTGAACTGTACTAAAATGTAGAGGCTCAAAACAACATGTATGTGTAAGCTATCAGTTCCTGTGAGCCAGGAGGCAGGATATGGCCAAATGGGCTTTGCCAGAGCAGGTTTTACAGACTGTGATCAGATAAACTAGGATTTCATCCCAAGGATTAACTAGGGAGGGATCTGCTTCCAAGCTCAAGTGCTCATTCACACCGCTTCCGGCTAGATTCAGGTCCTGGCAGGCTGTTGATTAAAAGCTGTCCCAAGTTTCTTAGTGTATGATTTTCCATAAGGCAGCTCTCAAGGGGGCAACTGGCTTAAAAAGACACAGACAAATGAGAGACAGAGGCAAAGAGATAGAATGGAAAGAGAAAAGGAGACAGAGAAGAGAGATGGGATGAGACAGAATGGCAGAGAGGCAGAAAGAAAGAGTTAAGATACTCACACAATGTAAGTTCATGTCCTCATGGAGGGAAGAAGGGAGGGAGGGAGGGACAGAGATGGAGACACAGAGAGGGAGGAGATAACAGAGACAGGGGGGCAAAGAGGAAGAGAGAGACTACTATCCTAGGGAACCCACCTTTTGGTTTTATCTATGCAGTGAAAGCTAGTATTTAGGTTCATCCATAGTCAGGGGATGGCGTTTGAGTCTGGAAGACAATTATAGGAGCACATGAGTACTGGGAAGTAAATGTCATTGGGGGAGGGGGTCCTTCTAGATAACTTAGAACTCAAAGGAATGCCAAGGTGGTGCTGGAGCCTGCCCCTTTAGGGAGAAACAGTGTCAATAGGCCAGAACCCCCTGGAGCTCCCGAGGACTGGACTACCAACCAAAGAATACACAGGAAGGGACCCATGGCGCTGGTCTCATATGCGGCAGAGGTTGGCCTTGTTGGACATCAGTGGGAGGAGAGGCCCTTGGGCCTGAGGCTATTCAATGCCTCAGTGTAGAGAAATGCCAGTGTGAGAGGATGGGAGTGGGTGGGTGAGCAGGGGAGCACCCTCATAGAGGCAGGAGGAGGGAGGATGGGATAGGGGATTGCCGAAGGGGAGAACTGGAAAGGGGAAAACATTTGAAATGTAAATAAAGAAAATATTCAATAAAACAAAAAAGATTGAGGTGTTGGACCTGTAGGAAAAAAATAGATTTCAGGGTCTAAATGTTGACTGTATATTAATCTCATTTTGGTGATTTGACATCTGGAGGCCAAATTCCTTACAGGCATTGAAATGAGTCAGAAGGAACAATGTTGAAGACATCAAAAATGACCTGGACAAGTAACGCTTTACAGATGACCCTCACCCATTCAAATATGGACAGCATTAATTAGATTATGCATGTTATTTTAAAAAATAGAGCAAATGAGAGAAGAATTGCAGGGATGATCAAAACATTGTATACAGGTATGAAATTCTCAAATTATAGATAAATGTATGATATATTTGGGTTTTTCTTTTCTCTTCTCTTTTTACTTACAGGCCCTTTGTTTATATCTTATAGCTTCCAGTTTAGTGTCTTTATAGGATTCCAGAGTGTGCACACGAGTGGCTCTCTGCTTCCTGTGCCTTCCCTCAAGCTCTCTTCTTCCTGTTTGTTTTTTTCCTGTTCCAATGTGTTAGTTTTTGCTTTATCATATTGTATTTTACTATCACCTCTTAGAAGCCTGCTTATGACAGACAGAAAGGAGATGGATCTGGTTGGGAGGGGAGGTGGGGAGGACATGGAAGGAGTAGAGGGAGGGGAAACTGTAATGAGCATGTACTATGTGAGAAAAATCCATTTTCAATAAAAGGAAAAACATACTTCAGGACCACAAAAATATTATATTAAAAATACTTATGAACTACATAGAAGATTTTTTTGAAGGGTAGAGTTGGTTTATTTCTTTTATCAGAAGGTCTCACAGTTTCCAAGACACAGAAAATGCAGTAGGTGAGGACTAAGCAATGATACTTTCTTTTTTCTCAGTGGACACTGGCTAGAACTGCATAGCTTTGCTGCACTACTGTGCAAATTCTGGGACTTTTAGAAGGTGGGTGACCTCAGCCTCCCATATCAAGTCTTTGTACCACTATAGTGAGACAGTAATATCTTCTTAAGGGCAGCTCTGATAAATGCATGCAATCATATACTAACTGTTTACCACTGCATCTACAGAGCGGTAGTTGCTGTTATTGCGTAGGTCTTAAACAGACCACTTTGCTTCCAGTTCACAATTCAACCTTCCAAGTCTGATTGTGAGACATGTCACTCCTTGTATCTTCTAAGGAACAAACATATTCATTAACAAACATGTTTTTAAGATTTATTTTTGGCATCTTCCCTGCCAGAGGAGAGTCAGCCTCCAGGAAGGGCTCTGACCCTGGGACTCAGGTGAGAACACCATTTTCTATCCCAGGTCTCTAAGAGACCAGTCTGGGCAGAGAGCACACAGTCCGCAGAAGCAGCAGAGCTTCTGGGACAGGGTCCCTTTGGGCCTCCATCTTCAGCCAGGAGGCAGAGCTGAGCTCCAGACCTCTGTTCCCTTCCCTGTAGAAGTAGAGCTTGCCTGGAGAGAGTGCTTGGATCACTGGGAATCAGGAGAGAGTTGGACTCCCAGGAGTGCTGACAGAAGCCAACACAATCACAGGAGGAACAAGCTCCAGCCAGAGACAGCTAGAACATCTAATACCAGAGATTACCAGATGGCAAAAGGCAAATGTAAGAATCTTACTAACAGAAACCAGCACCACTTGGCATCATCAGAACCCAGTACTCCCACCACAGCTAGGCCTAGATACCCCCAACACACCTGAAAAGCAAGATTCGGGTTTTAAAATCTTATCTCATGATGCTGGTAGAGGATTTTAAGAAGGACATTAACAACTCACTTGAAGAAATGCAGGAGAACGCTGATAAATAGGTAGAAGTCCTTAAAGAGAAAACACAAAAGTCCCTTAAAGAATTACAGGATCTTTGCTCAGGTGCACTGCTGGGGAGAGGATGGCCTGGAGAAGCATCACAGCTTCTGGGAAAGATCCCCTTTCTAGTTCCAGTCACCGGGTACCTTCCCCACCCAAGGAGGGGTGTCTGCCCGGGAGCAGGTTCAAGGCCTGAGCTGGAAGGAGAGCCATCTTTGCTATGGTGCACTGCTGGAGACAGGGCAGACTAGAGAAGCATCACAGCTTCTGGGAAAGATCCTGTTTCTGGCTCCAGTCACCCGGCACCTTTCTCGCCTGAGGAGGGGTGTCTGCCCAGGAGCAGGCTCAAGGCCTGAGCCAGAAGGACAGCCATCTTTGCTCCGGTTAGCTTGGGCTCCAG
>NC_034601.1:3745293-3746395 GCF_900095145.1 Mus pahari | reverse complement strand
ACAAAACCAAATTCACACAATATCTTTCCATGAATCCAGCACTTCAAATGACAATAAAGGGAAAACTCCAACACAAGGAGGGAAAGTACACCCTAGAAAAAGCAAGAAAGTAATCCTTCAGCAAACCTAAAAGAAGAGAGCTGCAAGAACAGAATCCTAACTCTAAAAACAAAAATAACATGAAGCACCAATTACTTTTCCTTAATAACTCTTAGTATCAATGGACTCAATTCCCCAATAAAAAGACATAGACTAACAGACTGGATACATAAACAGGACCCGACATTTTGCTGAATACAGGAAACCCACCTCAGACACCACCTCAGAGTAAAAGGCTGGAAAACAATTTTCCAAGCAAATGGTCTGAAGAAACAAGCTGGAATAGCCATTCTAATATCGAATAAAATCAACTTCCAACCCAAAGTTCTCAAAAAGACAAGGAGGGTTACTTAATACTCATCAAAGGTAAAATCTACCAAGATGAACTCTCAATTCTGAATATCTATGCTCCAAATGCAAGGGCATCCACATTCCTTAAAGAAACTATAGTAAAGCTCAAAGCACACATTGCACCTCACGAAATATTAGTGGGAAACTTCAACACCCCACTCTTATTAATGGACAGATTCTGGAAACAGAAACTAAACAAAGACACACTGAAACTAACAGAAGTTATGAAACAAATGGATTGAACAGATATGTACAAAACATTTTATCCTAAAACAAAAGGATACACCTTCTTCTCTGCACCACATGGTACCTCCTCCATAATTGAAAGCTGTATGAAATGGACAATTTTCTAGACCGACACCAGGTATCAAAGTTAAATCATGATCAGGTTAAATATCTAAACAGTCCCATATCCCCTAAAGAAATAGAAGCAGTCATTAATAGTCTCCCAACTAAAAAAAGCCAAGGAACAGATGGGTTTAGTGCAGATCTTCAAAGAAGACCTACTTCCAATACTCTTCAAAATATTCCACAAAATAGAAATAGAAGGTACTCTACCCAATTCATTCTATGAAGCCACATTTACTCTGATGCCTAAACCACATACACAACAAAGAAAGAGAACTTCAGACCAATTTCCCTTATGAATATC
>NC_034601.1:3740571-3744583 GCF_900095145.1 Mus pahari | reverse complement strand
TGTAGATGATATGATAGTATATATAAGTGATTCTAAAAATTCCACCAGAGAACTACTAAACCTGATAAACAGCTTCAGTGAAGTGGCTGGATATAAAATTAACTCNAACAATTCAGTGGCCTTTCTCTACACAAAGGATAAACAGCCTGGGAAAGAAATTAGGGAAACAACACCCTTCACAATAGTCACAAATAAAACATAATACCTTGCTGTGACTCTAACTAAGCAAGTGAAAGATCTGAATGATAAGAACTTCAAGTCTCTGAAGAAAGAAATCAAAGAAGATTTCAGAAAATGGCAAGATCTCCTATGCTTATGTACTGGCAGGATTAATATAGTAAACATGGCTATCTTGCTTTAGAGCAATCTATAGATTCAATGCAATCCCCATCAAAATTCCAACCCAATTCTTCAATGAATTGGAAAGGGCAATTTGCAAATTCATCTGGAATAACAAAAAAACCTAGGATAGCAAAAACTCTTCTCAATGATAAAAGAACCTCTGGTGGAATCACCACGCCTGACCTCAAGCTGTACTACAGAGCAATTGTGATTAAAAACTGCATGGTACTGGTACAGTGACAGACAGGTAGATATATGGAACAGAACTGAAGACCTAGAAATGAACCCAAACACCTATGATCACTTGCTCTTTGAAAAAGGAGCTAAAGCCACCCCTGAGGAAAGAAGACAGCATTTTCAACAAATGGTGCTGGCACAACTGGAGGTTATCATGTAGAAGAATGCAAATTGATTCAGTCTTTTCTCCTTGTACAAAGCTCAATTCAAAGTGAATCAAGGAACTCCTCATAAAACCAGAGGCACTGAAACTTATAGAGGAGAAAGTGGGGAAAAGCCTCGAGGATATNGGCACAGGAGAAAAATTCCTAAACAGAACAGCTATGGCTTGTGCTGTAAGATCAAGAATCAACAAATGGAATGTCATAAAATTGCAAAGCTTCTGTAAGGCAAAAGACACTGTCAATAAGACAAAAAGGCCACCAACAGATTGGGAAAGGATCTTTACCAATCATAAATATGATAAGGGACTAATATCCAATATATATATAAAGCTCAAGAAGCTGAACTCCAAAAAATCAAATAACCCTATTAAAAATGGGGTACAGAGCTAAACAAAGAATTCTCAACTGAGGAATACAGAATGGCTGAAAAGTACCTGAAAAAAATGTTCAACATCCTTAATCACCAGGGAAATGCAAATCAAAATAACCCTGAGATTCCACCTCACACAAGTCAGAATGACTAAGATCAAAAATTTAGGTGACAGCAGATGCTGGCAAGGATGTGGAGAAACAGGAACACTTCTCTGTTGTTGGTGGGATTGCAAGCTGGTACAACCACTCTGGAAATCAGTCTGGAGGTTCCTCAGAAATTGGACATAATACTACCAGAAGATCCAACATTTCCTTTCCTGGGGATATACGCAGAAGATGTTCCAACTTGTAATAAGGACACATGTTCCACTATGTTCATAGCAGCCTTATTTATAATAGCCAGAAGCTGGAAAGACCCAGATGTCCCTCAACAGAGGAATGGATACAGAAAATGTGGTACATCTACACAATGGAATACTATACTACTCTGCTATTAAAAACAGTGAATTTATGAAACTCCTAGGTAAATGGAAGTATCTGGAGGATATCATCCTCAGTGAGGTAATCCAATCACAAAAGAACATACATGATATGCACTCACTGATAAGTGGATATTAGCCCAGAAACTTGGAACACCCAAGATACAATTTGCAAAACACATGCAACTCAAGAAGAAGGAGGACCAAAGTGTGGATACTTCATTCCTTCTTAGAATGGGGAACAAATTACCCATGGAAAGAGTTACAGAGACAAAGTTCGNAGCTGAGACAGAAGGAAGGACCATCCAGCGACTGCCCCACCCGGAGATCCATCCCATAAACAACCACCAAACCCAGACACTATTGCATATGCCAGCAAGATTTTGCTGACAGTACCCTGATAGAGCTATCTCTTGTGAGGCTATGCCAGTGCCTGGCAAATACAGAAGTGGATGTTCACAGTCAGCTATTGGATGGAACACAGGGCCCCCAATGGAGGAGCTAGAGAAAGTACCCAAGGTGCTGAAGGGGTCTGTCACCCTATAGGAGGAACAACAATATGAAATAACCATTACCCTCCAGAGCTTGTTGCATATGTAGCAGAGGATGGCCTAGTCGGCCATCGATGGGAAGAAAGGCTCCTGTTCTTGTGAAGACTATATGCCCCAATACAGGGGAATGCCAGGGCCAGGAAGGAGGAGTGGGTGGGTTTGGGAGCAGGGGGGGAGTATAGGGGACTTTCAGAGAGGAAACTAGGAAAGGGGATAGCATTTGAAATGTAAATGAGGAAAACATCTAATAAAAAATTAACATTTAAAAAATTTTTACTTTTTACTATTTTAAATTATGTGTATGTTTTATGGTAGGAGGTTGTATGCAGTTGAATGCTGGTGCTGAAGGAGGCCTGAGGAGTCAGATCCCTTGGAACTAGAGTCACAGGCAGCTGTGAACCAGCTGGAATAGAACTCTGCTAGGTTCTCAGTAAAATCAGCATGTGCTCTTAACAACTAAGCCATCTTTCTGGGCCCAAATGTGTATTCTCATCTCTCCTCATTTTTTTAAGGTGTACTTTTTCATTTTCATTTTGTGTGTATAAATATTTTAAACTGTGAGTGTGTGTGTGTGTGTGTGTGTGTGTGTGTGTGTGTGTAGCATATGGATGTTCTTACCATTCCAGGTGCTTCAAATTCCCTCCTCCAGAACACTGGATTCCTTACAGTGAACACTGGTACCTGTACACCTGCCTTCCACACTGTGGGGAAGTCAGAACTGCACGTGGCAATCAGCCAGTGGAACTCTCCTGGCTTCTTAAGCAAGGGAGTATTTACCATCCCAAAGGCGAGTCTGGCAGTTCTCACCCTAGCTCCCTTGCCTCTGAATTAGGGGAGTCAGAGTCAAATTAGACTTGACTTGGATTGTATTTTCCTCCGCACAAGCAAGCCATCTATATTATAATATTCAGTAGCCAGCGCCAGGGAAGAACAACCGAGGCTTCAAATGATCACAGAGCTAAAATATCAAAGCATGGTAAATGCTTCCCAGAAAAGCTTTCCTCCTTTCAGCCATGTTGCTGCGCAGGAGATGTAACTGCAGTCAGGAGGTTTTGGGTTTGCAGAAAGTGCAAGTGAAATGCAGATGTGTTTCCTCTCTGTACTATCCCAACAGCAGTTATTCATAACGGCTTAATGTGCAGCTTCTGCGTTTCCCAGATGCAATGTGTTGAGGGGTTCTGTGCAGTTAAAATTGGTTTTATAGGCAAGGGAAATGCCGCCAGCTCTGCAGATTGTTGCTACACTTCTGCTTCCCTGAATTTGGACCTCCGGTATGAGTGTTCAGACCCCAGAACTGTTGTTGCCTGGTAATGCAAAATTCTAACTAGTATGTCAGGATTATGCTTTGAAACGCACGTGCGCGCATGTGCGCGCACATACACACACACACACACACACACACACACATACACACACACACTGCAGTAGCTTATATAACGCTATAAATTAAATATGATGCCTCTTTGTGCTTTCAAAAAGTCAGACAGAATCAAAGGCTTCTACAAACTCTTCTTATTCCCCTTGGAGATATCATTGCCCTTGCAAGCTGTTGCCTCCTGGGTCCTGACACTGTTACTCAGTTTTCTGCATATGAACAGTCCATCACCCAATATTTTTAAATTGTGACTTATGATACTTTAAACTGGACTTGTCTCTCCAAGTCCAAATGGCATGGCTAGTTATTTATTAGAAGATGAAGAAGTGGGTGACAATTATTTTTTAATTTTTTTATTATTATTTTCTTTATTTACATTTCAAATGCTATCCCGAAAGTTCCCTATACCGCCGGCCCCACCCCTGCTCCTCTACCCACCCACTCCCACTACTTGGCCCAGGTGTTCCCTTGTGCTGGGTCATATAAAGTTTG
>NC_034601.1:3726148-3739606 GCF_900095145.1 Mus pahari | reverse complement strand
CAGCCAGACTGATTTCCAGAGTGGTTGTACAAGCTTGCAATCCCACCAGCAATGGAGGAGTGTTCCTCTTTCTCCACAACCTCGCCAGCATCTGCTGGGGTGACAATTTTTAAATTAACTTTTATTTTATATATTTTCAATATGTGTGTTTGAGAGTGTAGGTGTGCACATACCATAGTGTTCATGTGGTAATCAGAGAATTGTTATTGGATTCAGTTCTCACCTTCTACCTCTTTTTGTGGGCAAAGTCTCTCTTGTGTTTGCCATGATATCCTTCGGTACTGTTGGCTATCTGTTTCTGGCTGATTCTGTAAGGGTGTTGGGATTACAGATACTACATCTGGATCTTTACATGGAGTTTGGGGACTGAACTCTGGTCATCAGGCTTGTGTGGTGAAAACAGTTGCCTGCCGGGCCATCTCTCCTTCCTCTGTTTTCTTTCTTTCTCCTTTAAGTTCAATGTGACTCTTTAAAAGTGGTTCATTTGATTGCTCTGCTTACAGACCAGAAAACAAGTAAAGTTGTTGCTAATAGACTCAAAGATTCACTGACCTACACAGTGTACACACATAGACAGACACACATGCCCCCCCACACGCACATACACGCACACATGCACACACATGCACACATGCGAGCACACATGTACACACACATGCACACACATACACACATGCACACATGCACACATGCGAGCACACATGTACACACACACGCACACACATACGCACACACACGCACACATGCGCGCACACATGCACACACACGTGCACACACACGTGCACACACACACACACACATACAGTTCTTTGACTTCTCATGATTGCTTCTGAATGCACAGTCTGATCTATTTTCATAGCTCTACACTCTCTTCAGACCAGAGACCTTGTTGGCCTGTGTTTTCTGCAGTAGCTTTATGTTTAGGATTAAGATGAATCTGGGTTTCCTGATTCTGCTTCTGTGATGAGAAAGGATCTTAGAATTCAGCAGGGCTTTGAAATCAAGTTTTCTGGTGAAAATTCCATCCCAAATTGGCTGACTGATAGACAGAGCTCCTTCAACAGACAAAACACATCCAACAAATCCACCTCAGAAACATAAGTGGATTCTAACATACCCAAAACAGCAATGCTGAGAAGACTCCTTTGAGGTCAAACTTGCTATGGCCAAGGATGACCTTGAACTTCAGATCCTTTTGCTTCTACTAGTACAGTGCTGGGATTACAGGCATCTACCACTGTGCCCAATTTTATGAGATGCCAGGGATCAAATTCAAGGTTTCATACATGCTAGAAAACTACCCTACCAACCGAGCATCCCTCCCCGCCCCCGACATGGGGACTCAGTTGTAGAAGACAAAGGAAACTATGGTTCAAAGAGTTCCCACGAAGCAAACAGTCTTCAAAGCAGCTCAGATCACCAGTGACAGTGTCCTTATCATTCTACCAGCAAGACCTACATTAAAGCGGGGTTTCTTTTCCTTTCTTTCTTTCTTTCTTTCTTTCTTTCTTTCTTTCTTTCTTTCATTTTTTTTTTTTATAATCAAGTGATTCTGCTTGGGGAAAGTAGTGGCATTTATTGAAATCCAGTAAAGGATTCTTTTAATAGGACTACCAGGTTTTGTAATTTCCTGCCACTCATTATACAATGTAATGGAATCTCTGTGCCAATTAAACTGTTGTGTGTTTGTGATAGTCAAAGGTATCCACCAGGACACAAACGAACCATTAGGAATCTCCAGAACATCCTCACTGATTCTAATCAGAACCGACTGAGGAATTGGAGATTCCTGCCTTCATCAAAAATCATTGTTTACAGTCTTAACTCCTGAATCTTCACTGGACCATAGACTTAAACCAAACTATGAGTGGACTGTGAACCAGAAGTTGGAGATACGTTCTCTTTTCTGTGGTAGTCATGAGAGGAGAAAGGATACTCTGAAAAGTACCTGTGTCCCTCCCTCCCTTGGGCTGTCAGACTATGAAATAAGAAACACCAAGAAATTAGAATTCCCCTACAAATTTCCTACTGAGAGAAGAAACAAGGTTAACCCCTGCCCAAGCAAGATGGTGAGACTTGTCTCCCAGAAATAGATTGATAACTTGTCAGGGGGTTCAGGAGAAACTGGAACCCAGACAAGGCATCACCCACATCCAGGATTGCTTAGCTCCAAATAACTACTACGGCCACTCATTTTAACATCACGTCTGAAGCCTAAAGACAGCCTGGGACAGCTGATGCTGGAGGGAGGGCATTATGTCTCTCTTGCTGATATGTGCCATATTGAATAAATGTGCCTTTTCTGCCTTTTAGGATTATTTGTTTACTTAATCAGTTTATTGGCTGGATCTGATTTTACAGGGCTGCCAGGGACCAGGCTCTGATTCTAACAAGTAAGAATTACTTTTCTGGTCTCTGGGACAGAATACCAGACATGTACCTCCCCCTTCTGCAGAGAAGGTAGGGGTGGGTTCCTAAATCCTGGCCTTCCTTCCTCCTTCTGGGATTACACTGAGAAGCCTGTGTCAGGCTTCCTTTTGCCTGTACAGCTCAGCTGTGTTACAAGGGTTTCAAAGTGGCAGAAGGGAGTGTAGCAGCAAGCTTTCAACATCTGAAGCACAGCTGTGCCTCCTCATCTGTAGAAAGCTTTGCAGCTTCCATAGAAAACCCCTGTCATTCCCCTGCCCCCTACCCCTCCAGACTGACACCCAGGATTAATAGGTCACTTATTGTTTAACTGTGGTTGTCAGCCTGATTGGATTAAGAAGCTTCTGGAGCTTTAGAGAGGTGCATTTTGGCCTGAGAATGTCTCCCTGAGAGAGAAAGGCCCTCCCTGAATGTGGAATACTGCGAGCTGGGGTTCTAGGCGAAGGAGAAAGGAAAAAAAGAAAGAAAGAAAGAAAACCATTAGATGAATACCTATGTTCCTCTCTCTCCCTTCCTATACCTAGAGAGATGAGAACAGTTTCAGCCTCATATCTCCACCTCCAGTGTATTTTGTCATAGCCAAAGGGAAGGACCTTATCCCTCAGACTGAGAACCAGATAAGTAAGCTTTTCCTTCTTCCAATGGCTTTTGTCAGGAATTCTCAGCAACAGAAAGAGTTACTGTTTGAGAAAGCATTCTCCACAATTCACAGATGTGGTTACTAAGACTTTTAATAACTATATATAAATATACACACACACACACACACACACACACACGTATATACGTGTGTGTGTGTGTGTATACGTGTGTGTGTGTGTGTGTGTGTGTGTGTGTGTGTATCAGGCCATCAGGTTTGAGGAAGCATTGCGAACCCCTGAGCCATCTTGCAGGCCTGAGGCTACTAACCTCTGATGGTGGGTCACAATCCAGTTAAAGTCTAAGGGCAATGCAGGACTTAAGGGGTGACATTTTTCATTTAAGAGGTCTGGACCCTTAGGTCCTGTTTCCCTAACCAGTTACCCTGGAATCAGTGGGTCTTTTTCGAGCATTTGCTAATTGTGAATGTCAGTGCAGGAATTATTGCTTGTCCACGTTCTGTGGTATCTGCTGTTTCAAAATCTTCATAATGGCATAAAAATAAATTAATTCATCTAAATACTATAGTCCAGTGCTGCCAGCTAACTCTCACACAGTGCCTTTGTCCTCCTGCCCTATGGATGCCACCCATGTCTGCCTTGCTCTTCCCACTGGTCCTTCTTAACCCAGATCATCACTAAAACACTGCATCCTCCAAAGGCTTCCTGTGTCCTCAGTCACAGTCATCCCCTCTCTCCACCACTGGCTGAGTTTTCTGTTACCTTTACTTTGTTTAATGTGTTCATGGACATGGTTTGAAATGAGCTTCTTTCTTCTGTTGCTTTATTCAATGTAGGGCCTCCCTGTTGCTCCTCTGCTATGACAGTTGATGGCTTGCTTTTCTGGGATTTTTACTGTAACCATGCCACCTGTAACCCTGCTTGGCATTTGCAGAGGGAGGAAAAGAAGAGGAGAGTTAGGGAGAAGGAAGAAAGAATGAAGAAAGCAGAATAAGGCAGGAAGGAAGAGAGGGAGGGAGGGAGGGAAAGGAAAAAGGAAGGAAGGAAGGAAGGAAGGAAGGAAGGAAGGAAGGAAGGAAGGAAGGAAGGAAGGAAGGAAGGAAGGAAGATGTTAGGCGAGCTTAGTTTGGAGGAAAGAGCCTGAGGCACAGACAGGCAACCAGGCATGCTGGAAAGCACACAGGCAGCAGGTAGGAGAGTCAGGACTTAAACTCTCGTGGGGCTCAACCTTTTCCTATGTCCCCTCACTTGACGGTTGTCATGCCTTTGTGCACAGGTATTTCCTGATTGATGCCCATGTTTTCTGCATTGAGATGATTATTACGTCGTAACTCCAGGTCTACGATCTGCTAGATATTTTCCTTGTCTCCAGCTTGAGCTTTACTCTCTGCTCCCTCGGGCTTTTCCACATTTGCAGCCTTTTTGACAGGTATTTGAAGGTAACAAAAGAGCAGCGTATCTCTCTCTAATCTGTCTCCTACTGGACATGCAAAGATGGCTTTGGGAGAAGAAGAATAAATAATGCAGCCTCTCTCTGTACACACGGCGCCTGCTTCCTCACAAGTATTTGTGCACTGATTATTCTTAGATGAAGAGTGAGTACACTCAGGGCAGTGATTGACTTGGGTTGGTTTTTTTATTATTATTTTAATTATTTTGTTAAGGTGGTTCACCACTAGCAATCTCTCCCTTGAGTTTTTGCCTCGTTCATGCAAAACGACATGCAAGACGTCCGAGTGAAAGAAGCACCTGGCTTTTTTTTGATAATTTCTAAGGATTCACTTAAAAAAAAAAAAAAAAGAAAAAGAAAATTTAATCGAAGGAAAGTCGCTCTTGATCTCTATGAAAACATAGCCAATTATCAAGACAGTTTCCAAGTCACCCCAAAGCTGTGTAAATGCCTCTGAGCACCAGTGGAGTAAAGCTAAATATTTACCTCATGCCAAATGAAATTAAGATTTATCTGGCACCAAAGGAAAAGAGAGAAATCTCCCCAAATCCCACCGCTACAAAGAGGAGCAAAGCCTGTGGAAAGGAAGGCATTTTAACCGTGTTTACAAGGGGCATTTCAATGTTTTTTGAAAGTCCACTGCTAAATAATGCATGCTTCTCAAGTGTAAAAATAAAGCAGGCGCATAGCCTCTTATTGAAAAAAAGCTTAACTGTCCAGATGGAAGAAGACTCCAGAAGTTGGGGTAGTGTGAGATTTTATCTTCCCAAACAAAGTGGTGGGGTACAGAGCACAGGACCTTGGGGGCTTGTATGGGGTTTGTAGTGTACGTGTGTGTGTGTGTGTGTGTGTGTGTGTGTGTGCACATGCGCACAAGCAAGCAGGCACATGATCAGGCAATTGGACACCAGTGCAGTGGATTCAGTAGAAATGCTACATTAGAAGACTGGACGTCATTGGACCAATCATAACCAATGCTCTTCTCTTGTGGGCACATTGCATAAATCCAGTTACTTTTAGAGAGCTAGTGTTGTGGCTAGTGGTAGAGACTTACTAGACATACACACAACCTTGGGTTCTAGTACTATATACATTTAAAAATTATAATACATAAAAACTGGCCCAGCAGATGATTCTGTAGGTAAAGGTGCTTACAGACAAACTTATAATCTGAGTTCAATACCCTGGAGCCCATAAGTTGGAAGAAGAGTATCTGACTCACTCATATAATCTGTCCTCTAACATCCAGATGGTCTCTGCACTGGATAGCTCCATGCATATATATATATATATATATATATATATATATATATATATATATATATGAAAGAAATAAACATAACATTAAAATAGTAATAAATAATTCTGGTTCCCACTCAATAACTTGCAGAGTGTTTAGAGAAAAGGTTCTTTTATAACCTAAGGTGGCTTTAAGCTCTAAATGCAGCTGAGAATGACTTTGAACTTCTGACCCTGCTATTTCTATTTCCCTAGTGTTGGGACTCTGATTTTACAGCATCATTCTCAGTGTTTATAGACCTGAGTATGAACTTTGTACATACGAACCAACCATCTATCAACTGGGATACACTCCCAACTCCCAAACTGAGATATTTCTCAGCAGATCCTTTGTATCTTCTCTCATCGATCTAGTTTCATTGAAGAAGCACAGGGACATGTGGTCACCCATTAATGAGCACCCATTATCATTATCTTGATTCATACTGCTACTAGAAGTCCATTCAGTCCTCTCTGTAAATGGATTTAACCAACTTCAGATGAAAAAGACCTAAAGAACGTAGACATCAGCAGGGAGCATGCAGTGAGAATGGCTACTAATGGGAGATGACACATCTGTGAGAAGGACCTACTGGAATACGGACACACGGTGACGGACTGTGAAGATATGATGCTCAGTGAAGGGTGAAGAAAAGGCAGTCATGAAAGACAGCAGACGGGGATGGAGAGATGGCTCTGTGGGCAGGTATTCTCAATTACTGTAACTCCAGTCCCAGGGGATCTAATGCCCTCTTCTGAATTCTTATACATATACACACACATACCACACACACACACACACACACACACCCCATCCCCATCACCACCATACATACACATTAAAAAATAATCCCTTTTATGTTCATATAAAAGCATCAGGGGCACTAACATTTAGAAAATAAAATCGAGGGGCCACCAAGGTAGCTCAGTGGGTAAAGGCACTTGCCCAGGCCTGAGGATCACCACGAGTGTCATCACCAGGAAACAGCTCCTTCGAGTTATCTTCTGACTTCCATAGCTCCTTCTGAGCTCAATAGTAATAATAATGATGATGATGATGATGATGATGATGATAATAATAATAAACAATAGAGAAAATTGATTTATGGTTTGGGAGTGTTAAGATTAGTGGCACAGGGAAGAGAGTCTGATGGCTTGGAGGAGTAATGAGATTCTTCTAAAATTGTCATGACGTTTACATAGCTCCTAAATGCACCCAGTTAGTCGCATTTCAAAGAGGTTGACTTCATGATATGTAAAAATTCTGTCTCATCAAAACTGCTTTTAAAAATGTCAACCTCATGGAATTGGGGCATTGTTTTAGGTTACAAAAACAGATGAGAGGTATGTGGTTGTGTTTTTGTTTTTGTTTGTGTTTGTGTTTTTTTGCTATTAGTCCAGGCTGGTCTGGAACTCCCAGTCTTGAGTCACTCTCTGGTACCAAAAATATAAACATACACAAACAGAAATTCAAGCTTGTTTTCTCTGATTCTGTTTTTAATTTTGTGTGAATTGTTAAATGGCAGCATCCCCCCTCCTCTCTTCAAAGCCATATGAAATCATGCGTTCTGCCATGGTGTTACTTCCTGTATAGAGTGGATCACTACACACAAAATAAAGAACAGGCTTACTTTCTTTTATCTGTCTTAACCTTCTATCTGGAAGGATCCCCCACTGTCATCTTTTCCCTAAAGGAGTACAATGCACCTCCTAGCACCACCACCTTCTGCAGATGAAGTGGGACCAGTTTTCCTTACCTTGGAAAACTGTACCTGCCTCTGAAGGCTGTGGTAAACTGTGGTGCAGACCCATGGTGCCCAGTCCATGGCGCAATGCATTGACTGTGGCCCCCTTATACAGTTTATTGCACTGTGACCATTTGATCTCCTGTCACACAGCATTTTTTTAAAACATGGCTTTATTTTGCTTTCTTAGTCTCTTTCACTGACACACCACAGTTTACTTATGAACATTTCCATTTATTTATTTATTTGGTGTGCATGCTTGTATACATGTGCATACACCATAGCACACATGTGGAGGCCAGAGAACTGCTGGCAGGAGGAGCCTCAGAGGACCCGATGCAGGTTTCCAGGCTTGGTTGAGCAGGTGTAAAGAATTTTGATGTCCAATATATAAAATAAGATCACACCTTTAATAACTTCATGGACTGGCTACTATGTTCTGGCTTTCTCCATTAGTGACGGAGCCTTCTGCAAACTTCTCCCCAGATTGAGTATATCTTGGTAGGCACAGCTACTCCAGCCACCTCACTTCCATTGCCTCAAATGGAAATAAAATCAAGAATCTTTCTAAGCTGTGTCTGTCCGACACTGGAATGTCCGACACTGCCTCAAATGGAAATAAAAATCAGAATCATTCAGCAGTGCATCAAGAGTGTAGGGTGATTTGTCGCTTGAACGATTGAGACAAACACTTGGCAGAAGATAGAAGGAAGTGGGATGAGATCCTAATTGGAATATTTATCTCATTTCTTCTTGATAATGTGCCATATTCCACTCCATTGGTCAGAGGTGATCATTCACAAGACGTCTTGCACCTGTAAGCATCCTGGCTTATGAAAAGCAGACATGAATCATCGTTGGAAGGTATTTGAGGGCTGTAGAGATTGTTCAGTGGGTAAGAGCACTTAATGCTTTTGCAGAGGACCCAGGTTCAATTCCTGGCATTCATGGGAGATGGCTCACAGCCACCTGCAATTCCAGACCCAGGGACTTTGACGCCTTCTTCTCACATGCATAGGCACCTGTACACATGGCACACGCACACACACACACACACACACACACACACACACACACACACACCCCAAATCTTTTTCAAAGGAATTTTTGAAAAGAAAAGACCACATCCTTGTAACTGTCTCCATACTTTTCCATTTTCTAGTTTATAAAGGTGTCTTTTATTTTTAAATTGGATGGGGAAAAGAAAACAAAATCACGAGAGGACTTATTTATGAACATTCAATCCCCATGTCGATGCACAACTGTTAGATCTGATGCCCGTCATTAGCCATCAGCAGGCTTCTCCATCTTTACTCTCAAAAATGAGTCTGTAATCCCATGGGGGACAGGAAACCACCTACCAAGAGTCCTCTTATGAGTCTGATCATTCAACAGACTCCCCAGGTGCTGGGGTTACAGGAGAATCACACTCAACTTGTTTGTTTGTTTGCTTACATACTTATTGTACATACTGACCACAGTTTCCCCTCCGTCTTCTCCCAGTTTTTCTCCCCCCCAATCCACTCCTCCATTTCTCTTCAGAAAAAGGAAGGCCTCACATGGATATCAACCTGTCATGAAGCAACCCAGTAGAAGGAGAGGATTCCCCAACGCAGGCAACAGAGTCAGTGCTATATTCTTTCCAGTAGTGACAAGCGCCAACAGGCCCCCAAAACCTGGGCGCTGTCCTGAGGCAAAAAGTTCAAGGAAACTCAGTCTCCTGGAATGGTGGCATCCTCCATGTGGTTCCCCAGAACTGCTACATTCTTTCCAGTAGTGACAAGCGCCAACAGGCCCCAAAAACCTGGGCGCTGTCCTGAGGCAAAAAGTTCAAGGAAACTCAGTCTCCTGGAATGGTGGCATTTTGTATAACGAATGCTCCAATGTCCTTGTTTTAGTTGGAAAACAGATCCATGTACTTTCCCTTAATACATAGCCATATCAGATCCTGGGCAGTCAGTCCTTGAGCTGACCCTTGGGTCTAGGCAGCTAGTCACTGCCCTACATAGGAATTTATCCCTCTCTAGGAAGAAGGAAGTTTGTGATCTAAAGAGCAACCAGGGCAGATACTTAGAACCATAGGTAGCTGAGTTACACCCATACACAAGCATTACAATGGCCTAGGGGGAAGGTGGACTATAGGATCTTTGTCAAGGGCATGAAGCCCTTGCCCCCAGCTACTGACTTTGAACTATCTTTAGGTGGAGCTGTTTTTGATCCCAGTTGTTAACTTTGAATGTTATCCCTGTTGGTTCCTGACAGTCCTTCCAGGTTTGCATTCCTCTGTTCTGTGTAACTTCCCTATTTTCTTCTGTATAAATAGTCTGATGCTCAATTTGACAATTCGCATTCAGATACCACACTACCTTGTATCCATGTCTGTTTGTCACCCCTCATCCTCCGAATCCTCGCTCACCTGCAACCAGGGACCCGTTCCCCGCAGATCAGGGACCCCAGAAAAGTCCATCTGCGGCAAGTCAGAGACAGCCCCTGCTCCCACTGTTAGGATCCCCACAAAGAAGCCCAATACACTCTGATTTCTCATCAGATAATATGCATCATTCCCCTTCTACTAATTCTTACTGTGAGAAAGGAAATTAAAAGCTTCAGGCTACCTCCATTCCTCTTGATTCAAGACCCTCCCTTCCCTCTGCCTGCCTCCAGGCAATCATAGACAGGTTAACTAGAAGTGTGTTCTAGGCTCTATTCATTAAGCATTTGGCCTGGAACCTTCTACTTCCTTTTGCAGGTCTTAAAGGACATGTACTTCTCAGGCCAGCTGTACTGTGAGAGATAAGACCCTCGATGGCCAGTGTTTGCAGTATCAATAATCACTCAGAAAATGAATATTCCAATCAAACAGGGATGAACGCGACAAGGGGAAGGACTGAGGGATCTTTATTCTTCTTGCCCCCATCTCTGACCCCTGAAAGGTATTGACCTTATATCTGTATATTTGCTTTCCTTTGTCTTTTATACTGCTGACTAATTGAATGAAGGTGGAAGAAAAAAGAAAAGAAAAGAAAAGAAAAGAAAAGAAAAGAAAAGAAAAGAAAAGAAAAGGTCAGAAGATCATCCACTTCAGACTTGCCTACAAACTCCCATAATAAGGCCCAGATGCACAGAGAAGAGAGAGCTGTCCATTACTGCTCGGATCAAATCCAGACTCCAGGCTTTTGAGTTTGTTTTTATACTTGCTCCTTCTTTTTTATGTTATTTCTTTTATTTGTTGAAATTACCATATAATTACATCCTTTCTGCTTCCCTTCCCACCCTTCAAACCATCCCACATACCCCCCCCCCCCCCCCCCGCCGACCTTACTTGCTCTTTTTCAAATTTATGGTCTCTTTTATTATTATTATTATTAATTGCTGTAACACAGAGGAGCTGAAGCCACACAGGGGACTTTCCCTTCTTGTATCCCCTGTTTGTTCACACTGTGTTGGTGTGGTACAGAAATATATATATGTATATGTATATGAATCATATGTATATCTATATGTGTTTGTATTACTAAATATATAAGCACAACCTGCTCAACCTGTATGATGCTGCTTGTATTTATGTGAATATAAAGACACACGTTAACATCAATCCATTAACAGTAGGTGATTTCAATATCCTGCTTTCTCCAATAGACAGGTCATCTGAACCAAACAACAGATTTGTTTGTTCTTCAGTTTTGGTGTCTAGAGTTTTGGTAGAAGACTCTTTCAAGAGAAAGTCGTGGAACCCAACCTCACCCTTCCTGGTCTGTGAACTTTCTCAACCATGAACTTATGTTTTCTGTGTCCGGGTGCAGAGTGGAGAGGCTATTTGGAAAGTCCGGCTGTCAGCATCTGAAGTTAGGAAAGGGAGCCACAACCCTTCATTGTCATCCTCAGAAGCCTGAGATATCTCTCCTCGACTTTTAAGGATATCATCAACTCAGGCTAAACCAGACTTTGATGCTGAAAGGACTTCCTGAGTGAGAGCTGGAGATTATATTAAAGATGTGTGTTAAAGGCTTAAGCCCAAGAAGTAGGAGGGGAAGTGGCACTCAGAAGAAAGCCAGGTACAGATCACAAGACACAGGCAATGGATTCCCCAAAGGTACATGTAGCACACGGCCTCACAATAGTCTTACTGGAACTCGGGTGGCATTTGAAGTTTCCTGTTTTGTCATCGTCCCTGTGTGGTTCCTGAGAGGCAAGTCTAACTCACAGGGATCCGAGAAGGTGAAGAAGGTTTTCAGGCAGTGTCAAGGGAAAGGAATGAGCCCCCCCCCCACCTGATTGGAAGCATGTTCTACAGACTACTCATCAAGCATACAGCCTGAAACCTTCAGCTTCCCTCTGAAACCTATAGGAAAGAAATCCTGTTCTCCTCAGAACCCCACCATGCTGTCTGTCAATGGAGTTAATGACTCTTCTAGCAAACTACTTCCTGCAGAGGACAGTCTATTCCTAGTGCCCCTGTAGCCACATAAGAGACTCTCCCATCTTGTGCTCCCTGTTTGTTCACTCTGCATTGGTGTGGGGTAGAAATCCAGGTCATAAGTTCTGCAGAGAAGCTGGTTCATACCCTCAGCCCTACAGAGAGAGAGTGTCTTCCTAGCCACTGCCTGCCAACAGAAGTCTTATCCGTGTGAGTTATTTGGCCTGGGTCATTGATTCTTAACCACAGAATATCTCCATGTGAACTAGCAGCTTTTACAGTGAATGTTGTTATTTACGCTGGAGTTCTAGCTTTGTTCTCAGTCTGTGAAGGGCTTTGCTCCCACTACTGGCTGATGGGCCCCTTTTCTTTTCCTTCTCTTGTTCCCATAATCTTTCTGTCTGTATATCTGGCCAGAAAAAAAAAAAAAAAAAAAAAAAAGACAAAACAAAACCAAAAACCAAAATAAAAAATGTGCCTTATATCATCTTTAAAAGCTTGGAGCAGGCATTGGGGCCAGAGAGTTGACTGCTCCTTCATTTTTAAGATGAAGAGTCTTAATTAAAAAGAGGAAGCTTGGGCAGATGGTTCAGCAGGTAAAGTTTCCTGCCTTGCAGATATTCACGGAGACCTGCGTTCAATGCCTATGTTTAACATAGTGCCTACGTAAGAGCTACGTTCTTACATTCTTATAAGTCCATCACTGGGGCAGTAGAAACAGGCAGATGGCTTGCTTTCTCTGGCTGGCCAGCTTAGCCAAATTGCCGAGCTCCTGACCAGAAAAAGCTACAAAATAAGGTAGAAAGGTACCTGTAGCTGACATCTGGCCTCTATGCACATATGTGCCCTCACACACACAAATGGACATGTCCAGAAACAAACCAGCAAACAGAATTCTAGCCAGACAATTGTGGTCCTTGACTATTATACTAACTACTCTGGAGGATGTCTGGTTTATAAAATGAGGTCAAGGAGATCTGGACAACTTAAGGATACCCTGTCCTAAAGGAGAAAATAAAAGGGGCTAGAGATGCATCTCAGTGGTGAACTGCCCTCCTGTCTCATGCAAGTCCCTTGTTTCAATCCCCAGTACCACTACCAAAATAAATAAATAAATAAATAAATAAATAAATAAATAAATAAATAAAATCTTTACACCAATCCCAGGATCCCAAGAGCTGAGCTTGGAGGCACTCTGAGATGGGGAAACTTAGATCTTACCTAAAAGGAATTAAGTCACTGTTTTTTTTCTGCCTAAGGCTAAGAATTGAATCTGTGCTATCTGCTTAGGGTCTGCCAAGAGGCTCTAGCCATGAAGGAAATCAGTGTCAAGAGAGGTTCTGTCTCAGACCAGAGTCTTTCAAGGACGTTGACAGATAATAACAAGGACCAAATCTTCAAACGTCCCCCATAATGGATTCTGACCCCTTGGCTGGCACAATATTGCTGAAAACTCTATGATCTGTTCTCTCTCTCTCTCTCTCTCTCTCTCTCTCTCTCTCTCTCTCTCTCACACACACACACACACACACACACACACAC
>NC_034601.1:3722425-3725258 GCF_900095145.1 Mus pahari | reverse complement strand
AGAGAGAGAGAGAGAGAGAGAGAGAGAGAGAGAGAGAGAGTTTTAAAAGGGAGAGTGCATGGGAGGGCTCATAGAAGAGCTGATGATAACCTTGCCATCCTGAAACCTCTAAACACATTCACACCTTCAAACAAATTAAATATAATTTAAAAATAATGAGATCAGTGGGCACTGTTAGTTATTTCTGAATAACACGGGGAAGGGGAAATTACACTCCTCCTTTTCGGTTTTCTGTTTATTGGATACTAAGCCGTTGTCCTATAAGTCATTAAGCAGAACAGTGGCACATCATATAAAGGAGCATGGGAGTACGCGGATGCTGTAGCTTAGGTGTGTGCTGCCATCCCTAGCTTGTGTGCTTGCAGGCTAAGTGACCTTCTACCCATAACCTGTTGACTGGCTTGAGTGGTGACTTATCTTACCCAAGGCCACAGATAATACATTTGTATATAATAGAACCTTGCTGTGCATCAGGCCTACAGTAGGAATTGAGAAAACAGTGTATATACTGGCAACCAGATGGAGGGTAATGGCTGACCTCATGCAGCTGTCAAGGTAGAGGCAAGCTAAGAATCTCAGAGAGGTGACTGTGGGCACAGTAGTCCTGAGACAAAGGATCTGGTAGAAATGTTCAAAGAAAACAAACAAGAATGGACAGTGGCTATAGCAGGTGTGAGTCCACCTCATTCACCACCTGGGAGATGCTCACCAGAAGCTCAAGAACCTATATGACACCTGATGTGATAATAGCCATAAGGAAGACAAGAGTCAGATACAGCAGTGAAGGGAGCGGTTTACAACAGGGCTTGTCTGTGTGCCAGTACTGGGGTGGGGTGGGCTGAGTCAGGGGATCAAAGGTCGAGGTCAACATGGGTAACAAAGTGGAACCTATGTCCAAAATCATAGATTTTTGACAAATGACAAAGCAATAATAAGCATCATTAGAACCACGGGCAAAAAAGAATGTTGGTTCCCTAACAATACTAAAAATAGAGCCAGGAAAGTAGAAACATTTAGGTACAGTGTTGGTGTTGGTTATCCTTGTGCCATTGTGGTAGAACACCTGAGACTGTGAATTATGAAGAATGCTCTTTTATCTTATAAAGTTGCATGGTGCCCAATGTGTGTGGTTGTGCATGTGGAATGAGGAGTGTGTGTGTGTGTGTGTGTGTGTGTGTGTGTAAGTCTGTACTTCTGTCATGAGGGGCATCTGGGAACCAGAAGGCATCCTTGGGTACTGGTCCTCATCTTTCACCCTGTAATAGGATCACTCCATCACTAAATGCCAGGCTGGACTACTAACAAGCTTTGGAGGTCTCCCATCCCTCCTCGGCAGTGTTGCAATTACAGATTCGCTCTGCTGTGTCCAGCCTCATGCTTGCACAGCAAAGATTCATCCATTGATCTATTTCTTCAGCCCAGAGTTTGATGTCTCATAGTTTGCTGATGATTCCGAGGTCGAGGGGTCTGCATCTTGGGAGGACCATGTCCAAGGTCAAGGGGCCTATATCTGGGGGCAGAGCTTGTCCAAGGTCAATGAATCCATTTCTGGGGAGGGCCTTCTTTCTGTAACAGAAAGGAAAGCAGCAGCAGCAGCAGCAGCAGCAGCAGCAGCAGCAGCAGGAGCAGGGAGCTGGGCAAGACTGAATAACAAGTCTATGCTTGGAGTAGTCAACCATTTCTGGAGATAACGGCATTGGTCTCTTCCTGAAGCCAGAATTACAGAGCAGGACCTTAGGTGCTCATGACTAATCACACCTCATTAGACTGTACTTCTCCAATCTGTCCTACTGAGGATCAAGTTTCCAGGGCATGATCTTTGGGGAACACATTCATACCATAGTGAATGTAGAACCCGAAGAATTTAAATTGGTGTTTTAAAGGGATATTCTCTGCAGCCTGATTCACAATCTTCAAGACATGGAAACAACAAAAGCATCCATCCATGGATGGGAGGATAAAGAACATGTGCCACACACACACACACACAGAGAGAGAGAGAGAGAGAGAGAGAGAGAGAGAGAGAGAGAGTAGAATAGTGTTCAGCTTACAAACAAGGGAATCTTCCCATTTGTAATATCACCAATGTATCTGAAAAGCATTGTAGCAAAACAGAAAAAGAAATGCTGGATCATCCCAGGCACACATGCAGACACTAAAGTAATTAAGCTTGCACAAGTAAATTTGCTTGCCTGGGATGCGGGAGGGAATGGAAAAATATTGGTCATCTGGTAAAATGCCTTTGGGTATGCAGTACACACACAGGGCTATAGTGTAAAATACTGGGGTGTTTGTTTTGTGTTGTTCGCTTGCTTGCTTCAGTTGAAAACTGATGAAGTGTATCTCAGGTGCTGGATTTCCTGTGCATGAGGACTTCCTGGAGAGAGAGGGATCGAGGTGTCTCCTATTAGTCCTGAACAGAAATATCCTTCGACATGTCAGCAGACCATCCCAACACTACAGCATCTGCCCCTGTGGTTTTACTTCCAGCTACTTCCCAAGTGAACTCCAAAGGGGCCACAGGCAACACCAACCCAAGAGAGAGTCTCGATTTGTTTTGCTTTGCCACCTAAAGAGCTCTGGAATCAGTCTCCCTGAAGGTGATGCCTGCAAGCCCATGAGCAGGCAAAAATCCAAATAAATTCCTTGTTTATTCTCCATTATTAAACATTAAAATAAACAAGTCATTGAGATGGCTCAGTGGGTAAAGAAGCTTGCAGCCAGAGCTGACACTCGAGTTTGACCCCAGGGACCCCCACATAATCTCAACTCTCTCTCTCTCTCTCTCTCTCTCTCTCTCTCTCTCTCTCTCTCTCTCACACACACACACACA
>NC_034601.1:3719277-3722370 GCF_900095145.1 Mus pahari | reverse complement strand
ACACACACACACACAGAGAACAGAGAGAGAGAGAGAGAGAGAGAGAGAAAGAGAGAGAGAGAGAGAGTAAATATAATAATGATTTTAATCAGAATAAACAAACAAAGGAACAACCAAACCCCAAAACTCAATGTGCCTCGATTTGGGCTTCATTTACTTAGAAGCAGTTTCTCTACTTACAGAAGTCCCCAGGCCCCCAGTTTCTCAGCTGATCTCCTTAAAACCTGCCAGTCCAGTTTCGACTCCCTGGAATTGACATCCCGTGCCAAGAGACTGCGCTTGAGTGCTGATTACTCTCATGCTACGCCCCCCCCCCCATTTCCCTTTTCTTTTGCTGTTGGAAATGAGTGTCAGCCACGGAGGCTGCTGTTCTGTGGGCTGGAAACCCAAGCCCACGAACCTGTACTGGTATTAAAATGAGATTTCATTGGAAGGAGGCAGAGGGAGATGGAGGCCTTGGGTGTAAAGGGCTTCTGAGAGAATATGTCAGGATCTGCGAGGCTGGAAAGTTCGCCAGGCCTGAGATTTGCTGCGTTCTGCTTTGCAGTCACAGTTGAAATCCAGTTGTCTAAAGTTGATGCAATTCAATAGAGTGCGACTTCTCTAGCCGTCGCAGCGATCCGACCCCATTATTCTTCCCCAGCAAAGTGGGCATGCCGGGTTTGGGAACTTTTGAACTGTGTCCTCAACACTCAAAATCCAATTTCCCAGGCTTCTTCTCTGAAGAAAATAAAATGACTGTGGCTGCAATTGGTGGAGCTTACAGGATACTCTCCCTCTTTACAGCCTCTTCCCTTTAAAGCAGGGAATGGATTTCCATTAGGATGTAGAGTTTAAACTCCACCCAAACTACAGTAAACATGACTGGTTAGCCTGATGGGGTCCTGCGATGTGCCTTCTCAAGAACAATTTCATTGATCTGTTATCTTTGTTAGCACACTGTACTGGTTCATCTTCCTCCTCAACTCACCAGAATTTATTTAGGAACTCCCTGCAGACACACCTCTGAGTGTTTCTAAAGCTGTTTGCAGAGAGGTTCAACTGAGCAGGGACCACCCACCCTGAATATGGGAGACACCCTTTCACAGGCTGGAATCTGTGCTGAATACAGAGGAGAAAGTAGGCAGGTGTGGTGACACAGGTATTTGGTGGCAGAGAAAGGAAGATCAGATCAAGGACAACTTGGGGTACATATGACCCTCTCTCAAAATGAAACATAGCACAAAGAATGGGGAGATAGGGACCATGAGTTACATTGGGCATCTGCTGTTGTCCTCTGCCCTATTTCTCTCACTGAATCTGAAGATGGGCTGGCAACCAAGAAGTCCCAGCGATGCTCCTGCCTCCATGCCCAACTTTGACATGCGCTCTGGGATGCTAACTCAGTCCCATCCTGCTGGCACGGCAAGCCCTCTTACCCACTGAACCTTAGTGAATTTCTTTCCTAAGTAGCTTATGAATAATTTTGACATCACTGTTATTTAATACATTAGCTTTATTTTACACAGTAACATGTTTTTTTCCTTATCTAGTCTGTAGGCATCAGGCACAATTTCTTTGTTTTAAGCAGGGTTCATCTTCTATTCTTTTTCTAAAATCAAGATTTAACAACACAATCTTTTAAAACTTTAATAACGCCTTTTTTTCTTTTCTGATATTGACACAAAAATCCATTCAATACAATACAAAATAAATAAATAAATCCCAGGCCAGCCATATATCTCAACTGGTAAAAGTGCTTGCCACCAAGCTTGGCTGCCTGAGTTCATCCACAGAACTCACTTGATGGAGGACATAGCTGATTCCTCTCTCCTTTAGAAGAGCAAGGTGTCTTCAGCTTACTTACACACACACACACACACACACACACACACACAAACACAGATGGGGGGAGGAGCAGGGAGGGAGGGAGAACAGGGAGGGGGGAGGAATGTGCACAAGTGTCACAGAAGGTTCACCACTCTAAGATCTCATCAATGAAGAGGTAGTCATCATCCCGGGGAATGACATTATAGAACCTGGGTGATGTCAGGCCAACAAGGCTCTCATGGCAGGGGCAGCCAGTCACCTGTGGGAGAACACAGTTTCATCTTCCTAATCCAGTGTGCTGCACACATGTCATTTTCTTTAAACTTTTATTAGATTTATTTACTTGTGGAGCCCTGGGAGTGCACATGTCACATCTCTCATGCTCTAAGCAAAGGACAACTCCCAGGACATAGCTCTCTGCTTCCATCATGTGCACCCCATGGATCAAACTCACCAGGTTTGGCCCCAGACACCCTTAGCTGCTAAGCCCACTCCCGGGCCCAAGAGTCACAATTTCCTGCTGCATCATGTAATAAGATTGCTATTGGAAACCCATGCTGCTGAAGGCAGCGTGGTCAAACTGGAACAAAGTCCATTTGGACCAATCAGAGGTCTTAGCAGAGAGGAGCTTCCAGGACTCCTATTAACTCTGACTTCACTCACCCTCCCTGTATGAGGCATCTATTTAGCCTTTGACGCTTGGCACCAGAGCCATCTAGTTGAGAAACATAATCCACACCAGTTACCTCAACAGAGATTTAGCACAAGGAATGAATGATTCACTGTGGAACTGGGAAGTCAAAAAGAACTATGAAATGTCAGAGATGGACAGAGGTGACCACCTCTAAGGCTGAGGAACTGGGGAAGGTGCTGGACCGCTTGAAGACTGTTCTGAAGGTAAACAGAGGAGTGGATAGGAGGGGGAGAACTTAGAAGGAGGAGTGAGGGGAGGACTGCAGTTGGGATTCTCTTTTCTTCAATCTTGTATTCTCCTCTTTCCTCTACAGCTCTCATTTGTCTCTTTCTTTCCTGTCACACAATGAACTCTTGGATAGCAGGAGGACGTTTTACATCTCCAAACATTACAGCCCTTCATCTCATCATAAGTTCTCACTAAATGTCTGCTGAATGACTACACGGGTAAATGAAAGAATATGGCCAGGAAGCAAACAAGGAAGCCGAGAGAAAGGTCCTCATCAGAATGAGGAAAGGAAGCACTGGCAATAGAAGCCAAATGAAAGGGGTGTGTGTGTGTGTGTGTGTGTGTGTGTGTGTGTGTGTGTG
>NC_034601.1:3711647-3719172 GCF_900095145.1 Mus pahari | reverse complement strand
TGTGTGTGTGTGTGTGTGAAGGAGAGGGTGTGTGTGTGTGTGTGTGTGTGTGTGTGTGAAGGAGAGAGGGTGTGTGTGTGTCTGTGTGTGTGTCTGTGTGTGTGAAGGAGAGAGGGTGTGTGTGTAAGAATTGTGCTTCTGCAGTGAGCTCTCAGCCAGGCATTGAACAAAGAAGTATAAAGAGAAATGGATTGTGGATGTTGTGATAATCAGAGCCCACTAGGAACAAGGCAAGGAGATGTGATTGGCCATAGAGGTGGAAAACCAGAGCTACCAACAAGCTACTTACATCCTAGGCCTGGGGGGAGAAGGGACAGAGCTGGCCTGTAACACAGAGTTTCTTGGAGCCAAGGGACGCCATATGCCTTCTATTCCATTGCTCAGTAGTCAGACCCTGTTCATCTCTCTTCGGGTGAGCTGCCCCAGTGCTTTTCCTGCTATGCAGCATCTAGGCTCCTGCTTAATTTGAAATCAGTCAGAAAACTGGAGCTGGCAGTCTCTTTTCCCTCCCATGCTGGCTTGTGTGCATCTGTGGCTCCCATCCTTTTCCCACAAGCTCACTAGAAACAAACTAGATTCTAGAAATGAAGCATGATTTCACCACTGAGCACCTAAATAAATCTCTCACCTCAGTTTCTGCATTTGTGAGATAATGGAGTTTGTGAACCACACAAGAGACATTTTAGTAAATTCGCCAGAGCAAAGATTGTTGATGTGTGGTATTTCCCTTTAGTATTTGGGTTGGTAACATGGTGTACTATAATAGTTTCCTACAACTGCCCCCTACCCCAATCTTGGCAGGGATGGCATTATATTACCTCCTATCTTCTCAGAGCCTGGTGAATAGAGGACATTAAATGCCCCAGAAATTACTACACCACCACCACCACCACTACTACTACTGATGATGATGATAATAAAAATAAAATGAAATAATAATAATAATAATAATAATAGTAATAATAATTGAGTTAGTTCCTTTCCTTGTTATCCCCAGAAAAGCAATTTAAGTGAGTATTTATCTTGCTTCACAGTTTGAGAATACAGTCAGTCATGGTGGGAAGGAGCATGAGGTGAGTGATCACATGGTGTCCACAGGAAGCAGAGGTTGGTTCTAAGGTAATTTGTCTCCTTTGTTGTCCAATCCAAGACCCCATTCAATGGGATGCTGTCATCAACATTTAGAGTGGCTCTCTCTTCCTCATATAACAAACCCTTCACACCCAAACAGCTGTGTTTGGATGAGCCTAGACATTGTAAGATTCATAATCAATATTTAATATCACAATAGTTTAGAATCCTGAGCTGCTTCACCCATGTCATGGGGGATTTGGAATTACTTATCCAATCAGGATGCTACAGAACATTCTCATGGTTACCAGGAGGCATTCTGACTGGAAAGTACATTTCTGGGAACTGTCTGGACATGGTAAGTATCATCAAGACTGGAGAAACCACCCCAAGGTCATCCTTTCATCCATGAATCCTCTTCTGGACCCTATGCACTGATTATATTAGTAGGGATCCATGGTTAGGAAGGGTCAGAAGCTCAACTGGAAAAAATTAGAATGAAAACAAGTTTATTAGAGGATGCTGAAATGTTGAACAGTAGACCTCTGTCTTCAGAGCACCTGGGATTAGGGTTCTTTGTTTCCCCCACTCTTATTTCTGCTTGTTGTTCTCTGAAGTGTGATTGTTTTGTTTTACTGATTTATAAAGATACAGATGTATGTGATACTGGGGCGGGAGACCTTCATGTGTTTCCTCTTTTTGTTTTATTGTTGTGGCAATAAGTCTAAATTCAAGGTATTGGTGGGGCTGAGCTCAGAACAAGGTCTAGAGAAGAACCCAGGAACCCATTCTCTTGATATTTATAGCCTTTATATAATGCCTGCATGAACTGACTTGTGACTGATTCACTATCTTCAAAGCTAACAGAATAGCAGTTCCAAATCCTCTCTATGATGACAAATTTTCCATTTCTCTCTTAGAGGACTCCTGGCACACATGAGGTCCTCATGTATAACCTACATCTGAATATCTTTAACTTAATCACATTTGCACAGTCTCTTTTTCCATATGAGGTAGTAATCCCAGGCTATGTCAATTATACTATGGATGTCATTCCGGTGGAGATACAAGAGTGGCCTTTTGAAGCACACTGTAGGCAGAATGCCAATTCACAGTAATCATTGCATTTACTCACAGGAAGATCAAAAGCAAATATTAAGTGTTCTCAGGCTGGGCACAGTGGTTCATGTCTGTATATCCAGCAGCCATGAAGCTGAAGCAAGGTATCTTAGCTAGGGTTTTGTTGCTGTGAAGAGACACCATGACCAAGGCAATTATGATAAAGGCAAACATTTAGTTGGGGCTGGCTTACAGTTTCAGAGGTTCAGTCATCATGGTGGGAATCATAGTAGTATCCAGGCAGACATGATGCTGGAAAAGGAGCTGAGAGCTTTACATCTTGATCTGAAGGCAGCAGAAGGGAAATGTGTTCTACACTGGATGTAGCTGGAGCCTACACATGTGACTCCAAAGCCTGCCTCAACAGTGACACACTTCTTCCAATAAGACCACACCTCCCAATAGTGCCAACACCTCATGGACCAAGCATTCAAGCATACCAGTGTTTGCGGGGCATTCTTAATCAAAACACTACACAGGGCTAGGAATGTGCCTCAGAAGGTAGTTTATCTGATAATATGCACAAAACCCTGGGCTTGATCTCCAACATTCCATAAACTGGGTATGATAACAGACGTCTGTAATCTTAGCATTTTGGAGGAAGAAATAAATGGATCAGAAGTGCAATGGCATCCTCAGCTATACATCCAGTTTGAGGTCAGCCTGGGATATGTAAGAACCCTTCTCAACAAAAACTAGAGAGAGAGATGTAGAAGTGACAAGTTGCATACTGAGACTCTGGCTTAAAAGATCCCACCAACAACAATATTATCGCTCTCAGCTCTTTCCTAAATCTAAGAAACACACCTACCACTGCACAGTCCACATTACTTCTAAATTGTCTATTTATTCTGTAGTGGGGTATCTAGCACAATGGGGAAATATCATGGAGTGAATAACTACTATACTATTGAGTGTTGGTCTGTGTGATACCACCATTTTTTTCCCTCCAAGCAGCTTTTCTCAATTAGCAGGACATGGCACCTGTTAGCTACTGAACTGGCCAATCCCTTTCACAGTTACTCCAAAAATTCCCAGTAACAATTCTGGTCAATCTCTGCTGGTTTGTTCTTATAGACCAGCTATCCTATATAAGTCCACTCTGGTTGGTTAAAATGGATGTAGTTCTGCAAACGTTAGAGTTTTCTTGCTTTGCATATAAATGGGTGTTTCTGGAAAGGTATCCATCAAACAGATGTTTCTGTGAGGGCTGGTACCTAACCTGATGCTATAGGCTGGATATCTGTGTCCTATAATAATCTGTTAACTCTCTGACCCTCTGCTCAGCACACTTGCTGGTTACCAAACCTGATGATGTAGGCTGGATATCTGTGTCCTATAATAATCTGTGTGATAACACTCTGACCCTCTGGTCAGTACACTTGCTGGTTAGCTTTAATTTTCAACTTGGCATTATCTAGAATCACCTGTGGAGAAAGTCTCAATGAAAGCTTATCTATCCTGGGTTGGCTTATGGGTATGACTGTGGGAGACTGTATCAGTTAGATTAATTGACGTGAAATAACATAGTGATACAGTGTGCAACATCATTTCCTAGAGAGAGGGGTCTGAATTCTATATGAGTGAAGAAACAAAGCTGACCACAGAAAGCAAATATGTGGGCATGTATGTATGCATTCGATTCCCTGTGTTCTTGACTGTGAAGGTGGTGTGACTAACTATCCAAAGATTCTGCCTTGGCTTCTCTGCTATGATGGACTGTAACCTGGAATTGTAAGATGAAATAAGCCCTTTATCCCCAAGTTGCTTTGTGTCTGGGTGTTTTATTAATACCACAGAAACAAAACAACAAGTGGTGTTTCTAACTTAGAGGCTTATGGAAGCAATTAGGGTCATAGCAGATCATGAGACTTGAAAAGTGATCAATGTTTTTACAAGGAGAGGGAGAAAAGAGAGCATGAATTTTCTCTGTCTCTGTTTTTGTCTTTGTCTCTCTCTCTCTCTCACACTCTCTCTCTCTCTCTCACACACACACACATACATAAACACACATGGTACGCATACATGGTACACACTCACATGGTAGACACACACAGTACACACACATATACACACATGGTACACACAGAGAGACAGACACAGACACACACATACAGACACACACACACACACACACACACACAAACACACACAAACACACAGTACAAGCATGGAAGTCAGAAGATGCACAGGAATCAGTTCTCTCCTTTTATCATATAGACCTTATGGTCAGCAAGAGCCTTTACCCACTGTGTCCTCCAATTGGCCCAAATTTATCATTTTAATTCTAAAGTTAGATCATGACACAACACTGCCAACTCCAATATGGATCTGGCTACAGAAGTCCCAGGCCAGAGTGTTTCAGGCTTGTCGGACCCAATGCTCCTCATATTCAAAATAATTTCCAACTCCCGTTTTACATCCCTGAAATGAAACCCATGCACAGTGTATACATCTCCACCATTTGAGGATAGCTCCAGGAACAAAGGAGAATTGAGAAGTAAATTATAATAAAATTAGTTTGGTTTTCTCAACATCAGTTATTTAGCATATTTCTTCCCATAATTCCAAACGATTGGTGGGAGGGACTGCCATCCCTATTAAAAATGTATGTCTTTTATCAATTGGGTACCATATACTTAATGAACAGCCAAACTGCCCTGCTTGGTGCTGAGCCACCTTTGTCACATGATGCTACTCTGACCCCTCAAGACACTTTCTCCTACCTGCAACTATTTGGCTCAATTGGCTGCATTCTCTACATGAACATACATGTCATTGCTGCAAGAATGTAACCTGTCTTGTTCAATGCTGGCACAGTGTACATACATAAACACATACATCCTATATATGAATACGTAGATACACATATCTACTGGATGATTGAAACAGTGCATGCTCTCTTTGACAAATGAAAACACTCCAGACCTAAAGAGATCATTACTAATTATCTTGGTTAGACCAAGACCCAGGGTGTCTGTTATCTCAACCTTAGTTAGAACACTATTATTAGGTAGATGGGCTCATGTCATTTTGAGTCTCCATTCAGTGTGTCCTTACATGCAGGCAACAACACACATGTCTGCTTTTTTCCTCAAATAACTGAAAAAAAAAAAGAGAGAGATGTTTTAATTACATGAGTACTTCCCCTCCTCCTAAGCAATCACTGAAAATTTGCTTGCAACTATACCATATCTGTTCAGGTGAGAAATAATTAATGTATCTTAGCTGGATCTTTGCTCTTTCTTGGTATACTAACTTCCTACATGTGACTTGTACAGTCCCAGCTACTCTGTGAGGTGCTCAGCAGCTCTTGTACATAGCAATTAAGCAATATGGCAAGTGCTTTCTAGTTTGTCTGAAACACCTTCCAGAAAGATCCATTTCTGGTTGAAGAAATGGGCAGGGTGTACTTTACCCAAGGCCTGAGTCGGGCAGAAGTGACAGAGAGCACACATTTCTGAAAACCACACATGCCAAGAAGCTACTTTACAACACTGTATGAATTCCACCAGCTCAGCAAGGCTGCAACTGCAGCAGGCCACTTGAACGCGCATTCCTTCTCCTTGTTTATTCTATTCAAAGTGGCGCTGCATCTCTGCAGAATACAAAGTGTGCCTGCCCTACAGCAGTTGGGTTTGCTCAGATTTAGAAGTGAGCTGAGAGAGCAGTTTCTGCCTACTTTTGAGTTCTCTGTGAGAAAGGAACACAGTGATGATTTCCAGCAACTTTGAAAGTCGTATCCTGAAAACCTGAGAGATGCATGTTAGAAAGTGCCCGTGCACTTAAGACAGAACTAGCGCAAACAAGTCCATGATTTGCTTCTAAGAATCCACTGACCAATTTACTACTTACTACAGACTCGGAGAGAAAGCCCTGAAAATTCGCCCCAAATCAGCAAGGATATGGATTTGTAAAGGAATAGTTTCAGGCTGGCATTTCGTATAAATTTAACAAAGTCCACTCTGCTTCGTTCCAGATCTGTGTTCATCAAGCCTTACAAAAATCGACGTGTTGTCCTTGACTGTAGCAAGTGACACCTTGGACTGAAAACTGTCACTACTTGTGTATGGTGATAGAATTTACATTTTGAAACAGTGGATGTCTCCTGATGCATAATAATCATACTAGATCTGAATTGCTGAACATTTTAAGAGGTATGAATTGCTGAAGGTTTTAAGAGGAGTGATTAATGAAAGCTCCACTTAAAGCATTAAATTGTTTTCTTTGTTCCTGTAGCCATAATTTCCATTTTAGCATCATGATTATATTTATTCCCAGTTCCATATATAGGTCATGAACTGGCAGTAAGGATTTCAGGGTGTGTGTGTGTGTGTGTGTGTGTGTGTTTGTGTGTGTTTTGCTAGAGATGGAACCCAAAGCCTCATGCATGCTAGGCAAGTGCTTTACCACTGAGATACATCCTCAGCTCTGATTTTGTTAGAGCTGGTCCCCTGTGTAGCCCAGGGTTGCCTAGACTATGAGATTCTCAGTCTCATCTCTAACTGTGGGCGGCAATACAAGTCCGAGCCGCCACACCCAGCAAATCCTTCACTTACAAAGCCTGGGACAGAAGCACCCAAACAGGAAACAACAGCTGCAGTTAAATACATCTTTCTCTGTGACGTGTCTACATGGTACTCCGATTTAACCAAATTTCATTTCTTTATTGAGGCATCCCGTATATCATAAGCTTTCTCTAAAGATCAAGTGGAGAGGTTTTATGTTCTGTGTGTGGTTAGTGCCTAGACAGTCATGGAAGGCATGTGTCTCCTCACACAGAGGCCACTGTTTTGTTCTTCATTTGCTTTTTCATTGTACAGAAAACAATACTGTGGTTCAGCCATACTCTTGGTTGCTCAGGAGTAAATTGTAAAACTTAAAATGCTGATTTTACTGATATGTCCAGTGGTGATGCCGAGAAGATGAATCTTACAAGAGTTTGTCTGAACCCTAATGATGTCACGACAAAAAAAAAAATTGAGAGATCAAGTCATTCTACAACCAGGGCCCCCATACAACCCAAGTACAATCGATGTCTAACAAGACACAAACAGAAAAGTTACCAGATTACCTACCTTACACAGACAGGAAAATCAGAATTGTGGGGAAATCAAACTGTTGATGTTTATTTGGTGTTAGAGTGGGGCTAGGTTTGTCATTTTATGTGAAGTTTCTCTTTGTACACTCTATGAGGAAAACACATGGAACACACCATCTAATGAGCCATGAGCTCTACTAGGTAGAAACCTGACATACATTTTTCTATTACTGTGTTCTCAGTGTCTAGAAGTAAGTAAGTATGTGGTATGTGTGTGTGTGTGTGTGTGTGTGT
>NC_034601.1:3697702-3711637 GCF_900095145.1 Mus pahari | reverse complement strand
TATATATATATATATATATATATATATATGTGTGTGTGTGTGTGTGTGTGTGTAAACTAATGTGCTGTTTTTTGCAAGACAAAGTTTGTGCTACTTACTGGCCCACCATGGGGTGCTATAAGCGCTTACTTTCCTTTACTTACTGTAGCCACTTGGCCCCAGGACCTGCTGGGACCTTCACTTCACAGCCAGTGAAACTGGGGCTCAGAGAGGTGATGTTACCTCACCATGGCGACTCACCTTGGAGGAGGCAAGGGTGCAATTAGAACTCAGATACGAACAGAGTCTGTAGTTCTTCCTTTGCACAGGTTCAACTTTGTTGCTATGGTTTCAAAGGTTCCAAGTAGATAATCTCGGACAACAACCAGTGCCACACTGGGTCTCTGTGTCAGCAGGGAGTATGGAGGGCTCTCTCAGGAAGGGGACCTCCAGCAAGTGTAGGATGAGAAGGTTTAATCTCCCACTATCTGGGACACAGCACCCAATTCTTCCTTCTTTTACTAGCCTTTCTCTTCTTAAGAACATGCACAGATCCAACTCATTTGGACAAAAATAAAAACTCATATTTTTAAATTCATGACTTGATGTAAACATTTTCAGCCTGCCTTAAAAGACATTCAGTGACATCACTGGAAATACATGTTCAAATCATTTGTTTTAAATTCTGTGAGTTAGTATTTGCCTGCATGAATATATGAGGTTTTCAAGCCATCGCGTGGGTTCTGGGAACTGAACTAGAATCCTTTGTGAGAGCAGTTCTTACTTGTCCAGTGTTTCTCCAGCTGCCATTGCACATTTTCATGATTAATTACTTAATATTATCATGTTTTCATTTCATTCTATATTTTCCCTCTTGCTTTTAGTCCTCATTTCTCTTTCTATTGTTCTTTAACTTCTTCCTTTCTTAAAAATTAATTAATTAATAAATTAATTAATTTTGGGATTCATCTTGTTTAGCTCAGCTGCTTAAATGGGCTATGTGGTTGAGGATAACTTTGAACATCTAATCATAGAGCTTCCTAGAACTGGAATTGTAGGTAGGTACCAGTTGTGCGTGATTGGCGGCACAGTGGCTGAACATGTAACCCATGGCTTGCTGCACGCAGAACAAACTCTCCATCAACTGAACTATATCTCCAGCTGGTCTGTTCTTTCTGTTCTGTGTACATTTTTTGTAAGGTTATTTTGTTGAGCTTTGGTCTATTGCTATGTATTGTAATGCTAAATTCTGTACCTGAAGGTCTAGGTGTCCAAGTAAGTCCTCACACTTTCCAGCTTTTGTTGTGCAAACCTTGTTTCTTAATTTAAAACTACCGGTTAAATAAAAATGTCTATAGCCAATTACTGGAGAGATGAGAGGTAGCCACCTCTTTTGAGTTATGTGTTTAGGGATGGCAGAAGCAAGAGGAAGAAGAATGAGTAGGAGAGAAGAGAAGGTACCATGAGAGGAGCTGTACCATGAGCACATGGCTGGGAGAAACAGCAAGTATCTGGGGCATACTGCTGGGGAGGTGGCCAGACCAGCAGTTAGAAAAGCAGATTAAGGGTTATCCTCCAGTAATTGTCAAAGCCAACTAAAATAACCATAGGCTGAGTTGATTTTATTTGTAAGCCAGTCTGGGATAAGTTTAAAATAGTTGTACTATAATATTTATTTATTTATTCATCCATTCATTCATTTATGGGGTGTGTGTGTGTGTGTGTGTGTGTGTGTGTGTGTGTGTGTATGTTTCTTACAGAGGGCAGAAGAGGGCATCAGATCCCCAGGAACTAGAATTATAGGCAGCTGTGATGCACCCAACATGGGTGCTTGGAACCAAATTCAGATCTTTTGGAAATGCAGTATATACTCTCACCTATTGAACTATGGCTGCTCCCCATCTGTTTCAGGAAAAGGATTACCATGTATTAGCTCTACAGGCATGTGTGTGTGTGTGTGTGTGTGTGTGTGTGTGTGTGTGTCCACAAAAATACCTGATCCCTTTGCTAGTCAGTCTTGAGTTCTTGAACTCCAGCCAATGCAAAGAAATAGAAATATTGCTGGCATTCATTTCGATCCGAGCCAGCCAAAACAAGCAGGCATGTGGAGTGCTGTTTTCTGTCCCCGTCTCCAAAAGCAGCCTGTCATAGGATTCTAGCCCAACCTTACCCTCTTTGGAACAAGGGCCATCTCTCTCTTTTGTAAGCTCTAGGGCCCTAAATCTTACTTCCTTGGAGGGGAGGACAGACTTGGTCTGCCAAGGGTAACAGAGGCCCCTGCATCTGTCACGCTGATCCATTCAGTTCTCTGGCCAGATCTTGACTACTGATCCATTATGCTGACCTGCAGATACTAACATTAGTGTGTGCATGCCCAGAGCCAAAGGCTGGAAACCAAATCTATAGCAAGGAGCTGAATGAGCTGGCCAAAATGAACCAGGACTTATTCTATTAGAGAGAATATTCCGTTTGCTCCAATAACGAGAACTCTATTGAGATCAGTTAATTCAATTCTGCTCATCTTATCAGATTTATTTTTAATGAAACTGAACAATAGTTTCATTTGTTATGTTATTAGTTTTCCCAGTAGAAGCCACGAGACTTCAGCACTGAAAGCAAAGCAGACAAGCTTCGCCAATGTCTCTGGCTTATCAGCAACGCGTGCCAGTTTGGATATTACACAGTGAAATACTTCTTTCCTCCTTGGGGTCCCTTTCTTGCTTTTGGGACTAGGAGCCATGAGGCCATCTCTCATCTCAAGTTGCCTCCCTGGTTCTGTCTAATCTTGTTATTGCACTCTTCCAGGGCTCCTTACTTCCTTGTCTCCGCTAGTTGCTAGTTGAGTGATTTTGGCAAAATGCTTAACCTCACTAAGCCTTTATTTGTTTTTGTTTGTAACATTTGAAAAGTGTTGATAATACGAAACTTCTGATAGTATTTTTGTAAGAGTGTAACACATCTTGTATGTCGTTATGTCCTATGTGGTACATAGTAGGTATACAGGAAGTATGATCATTTTTTTTTTTCTCCATCTCTTCCATGGTTTCATCGAATTTTCTTTAAGGGCATAATGACTTTCTTTCTTTCCATTTTTTTTTAACCAGGAATTGAACTTGGGCCTTAGGCAAGTAGTCTTCTCAGCTAACCTGAGCAATTTCCAAGACTTTTCATCAGATTGTGTGTGTGTGTGTGTGTGTGTGTGTGTGGTGTAAACACATGCATGTGCACAGGTGCACACACTTAGACACACACTCATGGAAGGCTGGGGAAGACTAATGTATCACTTGTGCTGTAATCCACTGAGACAGAGTCTCTCACACACAGTGGAGCTTGTCATTTTGACTCTTCTGTCTAGACAGCAAATCCCAGCCACCGTTTTCTCAATGCCTCTGAGAACACCGTTCTATGTACATAAAAGGCCATGCATAGGATTTCTGTGATGCTGGGCATCTGAACTCATCTTCTCAGGCTTGAATAGCACTTTACCCACGGAACTGTGTCCCCAGCTTCTGTGCTCCTTATTCTAAGACAAGGTCTCACCAAGCTACCCAACGTAGCCTTGTACTCACTACATAGCATGAGTGGGTCTTGAATTGGGATCTTCCTGCCTCAGCCTTCCAGAAAGCTGGAATGGATAACAAACCTGCACCACCATTCCCTGTATATGGCGACATTGTCACTGTATTTCCTGAGCATGTCCAAATAAGTACTCAGTGAAAACTATCATGGCGAAGTATGTGGCTATGGTCCAAATCTATTCCCATTTGTTTTGTCATACTTTGTTGTGTTTTATCTCTGACACTTCTTATTCTTCCAAGATTTAGTCAAGTATCCCTTCTGTCAAGCCTCTTCTTATTGCAGACTCAGAGAATGTATCCTGATCGCCAAATATTCACTTCATGATAGATTTTTTTTTAATGTTTGACCTAATTTTGAAAAATCATATAAAGTATAGCACAGTTAAGCTCAAAACTCATATTTAAGAAGACACTAATTGTCTTTGATTGTGTTCTCCAGAAGGAGAACTTTGTATTCCTAGCTAATGATTTATATCGTGAAGGATCTCAGGAGAAACAATGAAGGAAGGAAAACCAGGCAAACGTGACAAAGAAACAAGTGAGAAAGAAGCATGGTGTACTGGCCAGCCTAGCCTTAGCCTATGGAACTTTCTAGATGGTTGATCGCACTACTGAAGTTTTCCCAATTGTTTTTATTTATGTATTTATTTATTTGTCTGTCTGTCTGTCTGTCTGTCTGTCATCCAGTTATTTATTTTTGGCCATAGCTGTGACATCAATATATAAGAGAAGCAACTTCAAAGAGGAAAGATTTCTTTGGGCTCATAGTCCATCATGGCACGGGGCTGGGTAGTGGAGGAAGTTTCTAGTGTGCTCTTTCATGCTCAGCAGTTAAAAAAGCAGACAACTTGAGCCAGAACCAGAAGCAGTATACGTAAGGTCTGTCGACAGAAACCCACATCTGCTAACTAGGTTCTGAAAACTCCCCAAAACATCCCTGGCAGGTTGAGTCCAAGATTAAATACAGAAGCCTGTTGGGCACATTCTGTTTTCAAATGTAACCCTACTCATGAGAGAAGGAGCTAGGCTGACAATGCAGTCATATAATTTGGGTACTGGTTAGAATTACTGTGGTGGGTGACATGCATAAGCTTTTAAAAACTTAAGGTCTTCCTGGAAATTGGGAATGGAATGGAGGGCCTTGTGTATGCTCAGCAAGCTGTCTATCACTGAGATATATGCCCAAGTCCAAAGTCTTCTTCCATGATTTGGTATAGATGTTAGCAGAGAGCAGCTAAATTCTGTAGATCCTGGGCAAGGAATGCTTGGGCTGGGAGGGAGATGGGATCAGGACTTCCAAACATCCATGCTCCAATCGCCAAGGAAGACACTAAGCTTGCCATCTCAAGAAGCTTTGTCGCCATCACCTTATAACTTCCCAGAAACGCTCGTGGCTATGGGCTTGGTGCCAAGTGCTGCCTGGAAACATCCTGGTGACATTTCAGAGTTGAATCATTTATTATTTCTTTGAGGCTGAAAAAAATAATAGGGTGGGAAGAGTTTGGGCAGTACAGTCCTGATACCTTCTCCCCACCCCCACTTCCATTTTGAACATGTTTAATTGGAGTGCAGTGTAATTAATTGCATGTCTATTGCAATATGGTGTTTACTTACAAAGCACTGTGGGCCATGTCAGTGATTAGCCGCTTTCTCTGACGTCTGTCGGGGTGCTAATTACAAGCAAACATGGTACACTCTCGCTGACAAAGACACAGGCAACATGGCAGAGCTGCTCCTCAGCACACCCCTTTTGCCAGGAGGGTGAGCCTGGTAGGCTTGGCTGGAAGTGCTTATCCAGCAGCTCAAAGAGGAGTTGCCAAGAATCAACAATAGCCCAAGTTCCTAACAATGGCTCAGTGGTATTGACATCTCAGGAGCCATCCTTACCCCGCCCTCACACACAATGTGTTCTTGGCCCCAGAGATTGGAAAGAACCAGACAACCAGTGTCTAATAAATCACAACCCTGGAAACTCCTTACTTGCACACAGTCTCTGCCAAACAATTATGCAGCGAAATGTTCTAATTGTCCTCTGATTTTAATGTTAATACCCATTTCCATAATTCCTCTGGATCTTTATGACACTGTTTGACACTTGCCAATGAAGCAAATGAACTCAAAGGAACATGCACAGATGGCTTGCATTCTGCATTAAACCTGCACACTTGGATATGCTTTGTTTTCCTTTTGGTTTGGGTAGCTATTCTCAGAGAGGCCAACCTGGAGTGCCTGCCTCTTTTTAAGGGCTACCTTAAGACTAGCCATTCCTAGTTGGGGAGAGTAGGCAAGGGTCAGAGCAGAGTGCATTTTGCTGGGTCAGATGGAGTTCTCAGTTCGGTTCCTACTTCACTAGACCCCTGGACCAGACCTCCTGCTGTAGAGGGATGGTGGCAGCCATCCCTGTATTTCTTTCTGCTTGTGAGCTTGCAAATCTGGAAAGTCTCACGCTGTGTCTTTATCTTTTGAATCTCTGACACTCTGAAATGGGGAAACATTGGGAAAAAAAAAAACTATTGAATGATTGCCCTAGTCCTTCTGTAAACTTAGTATATAGTGACTATCTGGAAATGAAAACCTATAAGTTTAAGCGGTTACCAATGCTTTTACATTTGTCTTGTTCTTACTTTTGTTTTGTTTTCTCCCAAAAACAGAGTTGCAACAAGGTGAACCATTTTAAGCTAAAACAGTATAGCCTGTTTGTCTTCAATGTTGACTTGCCCTCAATGGCAGATGGACACACCAGCACAGGGGATAAGTGGTAACAACTACCAGGAAAACTGACCGATGATTCATCTCTCTCCTCTCCTCTCCTGCTGACTCCAAGTAGGTAAGCCAATGACTCAGCAGGCCAGCACTTCCTGGTCTGGTTCTCCTGAGATACAGCTGAGTTTCTCAGAGCCAGTGAATCTTTTCTGTCAAGAAGACATTCTACCAAGAAAATGTCAGGCTAGATCCCAAAGAGGAACTCAACTGCAGTGGCCTGGGTCACCTCCCTGAAACACCCACAATTTGTTGTAATCAACACACACACATATGGAAAACACACAAACACACACAGAACACACACACACACACACACACACACACACAAATTCTAGTGTTTCCAATAGCCATGTATATCCATGGCCACTATTATCTGAAATTCAACAAAGGGATGCCTGGGACTTAAGTTGCTTTCCCTACAGCAAAGGGGAGGACTAAGAAATGGATGTAGTTCTCTCTAGCTCCGAAGCTCATGTTTGGAAACATGCATAGTCCCTCTCAGTGTAAGTATTTAGGGAAATATAGTTAGATTCTGGAAATGATTAGGAGATGAGGGGTCTGTAAACATGAGAAAGATTAGAGGTGCAGTGTGTAAAGAGGTAGGGGTGATGCTGCAGACTAGGATATCAGGAATGGGCACTTGACACCAGGGTACTATACCTGAGAGAGCTCTGGCAACCATGTAGGCCACAGCCCCATTAGAGAAAGTAAAGAGGAGAGGGCTTTTGAAAATGATAGTCACGGAGCACTGTGCGTTTGGTGGCTCTGAGCAGCTCACATGAGTTTACTCACACATTCCTTAAAGCAATCCACTTGTCTAATGGCATGCACCTTGGAAATGGTGATGGGCAACCTAGAGTCCAGTGCTTCCCTGCCTAGAGTCTCCTCCGACATCTCTACTCCTTACACTACAAGGGAGTAGCCAGTGTTATTACTGAGAACAATCATCATTGGTCAACTTTAAGTTGAAGAAGAGGCCACGAAGAGACCAAAGAAGTAATGACTAGAGACCTTTGTGCTGACTTCTATAGTTTATTAAACTCATATCAGGAGTGTCTGACCTTGATATTGAGTACTGGTTGTTGGTGCAGCAAGAATCCACTAGAACGTTCATTTTGTGTGTGTGTGTATATGTGTGTGTGTGTGTGTGTGTGTGTGTGTTTTAAGGGAATGTGAGGGTAAGAGACAGATTCATTTCCACAGTCCTAAGCTAAAACTAAAATATAAAGCTTATATTCATGCCGGTGGCAGCCCCTTAATGTGCCTCTAGAGCCCAAGATACAGATGGATCGTGATGTTTTTATTTTCAGAAGTGTTTGACTCAACTGTGAAGAGAACATTCTATTCAGTCCTATTTAAAGTCATAGTAACTAACAATCCAAAAGGCATTTGGTTCTGTGCAGAAATATGTCCCATCATTTACATGTTTCCGTTATGATGGGACTTATGGGGGGGAAGGGGAGGGGATTATTGTATGTACACCACGCTCCTTTTGGCAAGTAGTACATTTAATTAATCTACATAGATTTCTAGTATAACACAGTTGATTAGCATAGTAGACAGGGCCTTTTTAATATAACAAATCTTCTGAGAAATATTCTTCATTAATGACTTGCACCATTCGGGAAAAGCGTGTCTTATAACGGATTCATGCAAACAGCACTTCAGTTTTTGTGCATATTCTCAGAACCAGCGGGGAGTGGCATGCAGTAGCTAGAGTTCTATATGAACGGTTGCAAAGTCGAGTTGGGCTTCCACTGGGATGGTGGGTCTTGTCTGTTTGATGAGCTATAGCATCCCAATGGAAGCAAACTTCTAGGCATCTCTGTGATTATCTCGACTAGGTCAGCTGAGGTAAGAACACCTACCCTGATTGGACAGCACGTGGGTTGAGTTCATAGATCAAATGAAGAGAAAAAAAAAAGCAAGCTGAGCACCAGCATTCATTGCTCTTTCCTTCCTGTTTGCAGTGGCAATCCTGTCAACTGCCCCATGTGTGTACTCACCCGATTTTCTTGCCAAGATGATGTGTATCTTCAAACTGTGAGCTAGCACAACCCCTCCTTTCTAAGTCGCTTTTGTCAGGTATTTGAAATGACTAATGCAATCACACACTCTTATAAACCTTTAATGAAAGTGTGTTGTAGGTCATTTGAAGGCAGTGTGCTTATAATCAATATGTTATAATGAATGGTTCATGTAATGAATGAATTTGTACCCCTTTACAAGTTAAGCTTGACATATTCTGCAGAAGTATATATGGATGAGTGAGTTTCTACTCTACACATTTATACAGAATGATTCTACTAGCTATAGGTGTGTGTGTGAGTATGTGTGTGTGTTTGCGTGTGTGTAAATAAAATGTGACTACATAGCCTTGGCTGCTTTAGAACTTGCTATATGTTAACTATAAAGGCCCTAAATTCATAAAAATATGCCTGTTTCTGATTTCTGAGTACAGGCATTAAATGTATGTGTCCCCATGCATAGCCTCCATGTAGTTTATTTTTATCAATAACTTTTATTAATTTTGATATCTTCATACATGGACACAGTGAAATATAAGCATATCTACTCCCAATTTCTACCCTCCACCTCCTCCTATACATCTCCAACATGTGATCTGTCCATATCCTCTTCCCACAACTTTATTATTTTCTTTCTTTCTTTCTTTCTTTCTTTCTTTCTTTCTTTCTTTCTTTCTTTCTTTCTTTCTTTCTTTTTTTCTCTCTCCCTTCCTTCCTTCCTTCCTTTCTTTCTTTCTTTCTTTCTTTCTTTCTTTCTTTCTTTCTTTCTTTCTTTCTTTCTTTCTTTCTTTCTTTCTTTCCTCNTCCTTCCTTTCTTTCTTTCTTTCTTTCTTTCTTTCTTTCTTTCTTTCTTTCTTTCTTTCTTTCTTTCTTTCTTTCTTTCTTTCCTCCTTCCTTTCTCACTCCATCCCTCCCTTCCTTTTTTCTCTTCTTCCTCCTCATCCTTTCTCCTCCTGCCTCTGCATAACCCATAAGTCCAGTAAGTGCTATCAGTAAATGGAATCCATTGCAGCATGAGAAACCTAGATTCTTCCTCCCTAAGTAGCTATCACTTCCCAATAGCTCCTCAGTTGGGGATGGGGCATTAAAGTCACCTTCAATATCTGTGCTGAAATTTTAACTGGCTTGATCTTATGCCAATCGTCCACAGTTTCAGGAAATCCTTGGGAAATGTTTATAAAGGTTGAGGTACAATTTATATCTAAGAAACTACTCATCCCTAAATTTAACTAACCCACACACCTGTGTAAACACTTGCCTACGAAGATCTTAAATTAGCCTCTGTCCTACCAGAAACGGCCCTCATTTATCATCCTACTCAGCCTCCAAAGAGAGCATTAACCTGGTCTCCAGAACCACAGATTTATTTTTCTTGTCTTAACATTTAAGCTGAATAGTATTCCATTGTGTATATGTATCACATTTTCATTTTCCATTTGTCTGTTGAAGGACATTTACTTTATTTCCATTTCCTAGCTGTTGGGAGTAGACTAGCAATGAAGTAGCTCCAAATCTTCAAATGTGAGGGTGTAATCTGGAATAACTGCAAAACTCAGGAAAGAAAAGGGGGGCTGTTGTAGGGCAGTCAATAGACGTAAGATGAACAACAGAGGAGTACAAGGGACCTGGATGAACAGGGAGAATAGGGGGATCCTCAACTCTAGATAAAGAAATACAGAAGGAAAGAGAAGGGTAAAATAACATGAAGGACATCTGAAAATGTCATGAGATGACATACTATTAATTTTATACCTAAAAATACCTAGAATACAAATAAGTCAGTGTATAAATGTACATATACAAGTTAAATGAAAAGTTCCCAATTGGGGGGACAATGATTTCCCCCAGAGAAATCGAACAAAAATCCTACACCAGGCACCATGCCCTATTTTGAGTTGTTGTTCGGAGCTGTCCAGGAAACTCCAAAACCATTATAGGCTATTGTCATTGCCCTTGGTTGTACATTTATCTGATGAGTACAGTATGCACTTCAGACACAGGGTCTAAAGTGGCCTGAGCTGGATATGACTTGAAAACCTCCTTCCTGAGAACATGTTATCCAAAGGTGTCATCCAACCTCTTAGAGTATGGGAGCAGCCAGCTGTCCCACCTAGCTGTGATGCCTGTCAACCAAACAGCGACCACCATGGCATGCAAACCCTAAGGGTATAGTATATGACATGCATATCTTGGCAGTAACAAATGGGTCTGTAATTGAACTTTAGATCTGCTCAACAAGAGGAAAATCATATTCAGTAATAGAAATCTAGCTGGCTATGCAGGTAACTGGAATCATAATCCCTAACTGAATGTAAATATTTGATTTTACATTCAGAGATTAGTGTAAGATTACAAGAGCACCAGAGCAATAGGGAAACCACTTTGCTGTGAAATTTTGTCTCCTAGAACCCATGAAGTTTCACCAATGTCTTAGGGTTTTGCCTGTGTGAACATACACCATATCCAAGGTATCTCTTATAAGGTCAATATTTATATTAGAGCTGACTTAGAGGTTCAGAGGTTCAGTCCATTATCATCAAGGTAGGAGCACGGCAGCATCCAGGCAGGCATGGCTCAGGAAATGCTGAGAGTTCTACATCTTCATTTGAAGGCTGCTAGGAGAAGACTGACTTCCAAGCAGCTGGGATGAGAGTCTTAAAGCCAATGCCCACAGTGACACACCTGCCCCAACAAGGCCACATCTACTCCAGCAAGGCCACACCTCCTAATAGTACCACTCCCTGGCATATACCAACCATCACAACCAAAACGGCTGCCTAGACTTCAGCTGAGCAAGGATAGCACTGATAGACATACGAATGTGAGCTTGGGCAAGGTCATGAGACCTCAACCCTACACAAAGAACTACAGGCAGCCAAGGAATCCTGAGGGCTTAAGAGACAGCCTTTCCAGGGGAAAATCAGACTAATTAGTTGTCTGATACCAAAGGATCAGCTTGCAAATGTGGATAAGCATGTAATATTCTATAGTCATCCCATCTTGTTGTTGTCTACAAGAAGGATATTTTACCTTTAAACATAGGTACCATATTAAAGCAAGAGGATGGAAAAAGTATTTTCAGGAAATGTGACCACAGGGAACAAACTGACACAACCATCCTAAAATCTGGAAAAATAAATTCCAAATTAAAATTAATCAGAAGAGATACAAGTACTTTATCCCAATCAAAGAGGGATAGTTAACCAAGAGACAGTATGATCCTAAGTATATTTATACAAAACTCTGGTACCCCCAAATTTCATAAGATGTGAACAACTAAACTTCAAGACATAGATTAGCACTACTCAGAGATACTAAGTGGTTTCAATACTGCACCATACCCATCAGACAAACATCTGGATAAAAGAATAGACAGAGAAAGATTAAGTGACCATTTTTTTTTTTGTTTGGTTTGGTTTAGTTTGGTTTGGTTTGGTTTGGTTTGGTTTGGTTTGGTTTGGTTTTTCCAGATAGGGTTTCTCTGAGTAGCCTTGGCTGTCCTGGAACTCNCTCTGTAGACCAGGCTGACCTCAAACTCAGAAACCCACCTGCCTCTGCCTCCCAAGTGCTGGGATTAAAGGCGTGTGTCACCACTGCCTGGCTTCAAGTGGCCATTTTTATCATCTAGGTTCATATCAATGAAACTGGTTCCACTGGCCTATGCTGTATACTGAGCACTGTGCATGCCTTAGATTGTAAGGGTTGAAGCCCTGCTGCAGGGTGTTGGTGTTTGGATTAGGGCTTTGAGAACATTGGATTTAAACAAGGTCATGATGGGATGGGGTTGACACTTTAATAAAGAGGTACAGATGAAGTTCTCTTTCTCTTTCTTTCATTTCTTTCTTATTTCTTCCTTCACTCTCACACACGTACTTAGTCTAATTTATGCAATACTAAAATAAAATACCTTTAAGCAATTTTAGGCAGTTTATAGAATTTGTGCTTTCATGAGTTTTGGCTCATTCTCTATAGTCTGTATTACATACGATTCCCTGGTTGTTGTTGTTATTGTTGTTGTTTTTATTCCTTTTCTTTTTATTCACTTTACATCCTGATCACTGCTACCCCTCCCAGATACCACCTCCCCTTCTTCTCTGAGAGGGTGGAGGCCTGCTTGGGTATCCTCACACAGCCTTTCCCACTTAGACCAGACAAGGCAACCCAGCTAGAAGAGCATATCTCATGGACAGGCAACAGTTTTTGTTGTAGCCCCAACCACTCCAGTTGTTGGGAGCCCACATGAAGGTCAAGCTGCACATGTGTAGAAGATGTGCAAGGGGCCTAGGCCTGTGTATGCTTTTTTGGTTTGTCCAGGTGAGTAGACTCTGTTTGTCTTCCTGTAGAGTTTCTACCTACTTCAGGGTCCTTAATCCTTCCCCCACCTCTTCCATAAGAGCCCTCAGGCTCCATCCGTTGTTTAGCTGTGGGTCTCTGCATCCTCCTGAGTTAGCTGTTGGGTGGAGTCTCTCAGAGGTCAGCTGTGCTACACTCCTGTCTGCAAGCATTTTAGAGTATCATTCATAGTGTCAGGTATTGGTGCTTGCCTATGGGATGAGTCTCTAGTGTGCTTGGTTACTGCTTGGCTATTTCCCTTACTCTCTGCTCCATCCCCTGTACCTGTATATCTTGTAGACAGGATAAATTTTGGGTCAAAAGTTTTGTGGGTGGGTTGATGTCCCTATTGCTTGCCTAGGTTCTTGCCTGGCTAGAAGAGGTAGCCTCTTCATGTTCAATATCCCCAGTGTTGAAATCATAGCTAAGGTTATCCCCACTGATTCTTGGGCATCTCCCCTAACCCAGGTCTCTACCACAGCCTTGATATGCTTCCCACATCCCACTCCCACCAGTTGCAGATTTCCATTCATTTTCATGGCCATCTTTACTGTCCCTCCCCTTGCCTGCTACTGAACACCTCCATCCCCTCTCCTACTGTGTTCCCTCCCTCCCTCTGCCTCCTACAACTATTTTATTCCTTCTTCTATGTAAGATTCAACCATTCTTGCTTGGATTGATGATGATGGTGATGATGATGAGGAGGATGATGATGAGGAGGAGGATGAGGAGGAGGAGGAAGAGGATTTTTTTAAAAAACTAATGGTAGTCACAGTTCATCTCCTTCACCATTCAGCCTAACTTATTCTCCATTGACAGTAACAGATAATGGTAAGCAGACTGTCAGGAGTTAAGCAACTCACTACTTTCTGGGACCAGGGCGATGGTTCTGTGGTTAGGAATACTCGCTGTTCTTCCCGAGGACCCAAGTTTGGTTCCTAGCACCTATATTAGGAAGGTCATAACTGTCTTATATTTCAGATCCAGGAGATCTAACACTTCTAACCTGGAGGTTACTACATGGATGCTGTGCTTATAAACAGAGGCAGGAACACACAAATGTCCATAAATAAATAAATAATCTTTCTAAAAACAGGGTAAAAGAAAATAAAACTTGTCATGCCTTTCCTAATGCTATGCCCAATTTTCTTCATAATCTTGAGGTTGAATATTCTTTATTTTTTCATGTGTGAACTTTTATTATTATTATTATTTTCTTTATTTACATTTCAAATGTTATCCCGAAAGTTCCCTAT
>NC_034601.1:3692714-3696108 GCF_900095145.1 Mus pahari | reverse complement strand
TATCACAATTGCTCTGTAGTACAGCATAAGGTCAGGCATGGTGATTCCACCAGAGGTTCTTTATTCTTTAACTGAGCCGCTTAGGGTTTCAGACATTCCCTTTCCAAGATCTATGGAGAAATGTGTTCAGATGGATTTCAGCCAAAATGTGCTTAGTAATTCTGGGCATTCTCAGCAGAAGCTGGGATGGAACAGCAGCCCACAGAACACGGAAAAACCATAAGGCATGTAAGGAGAGGGACTTTTGGGTTTCGAAGGTGGGGCCTCTGAGCTTGAGGGGTGGCACCTTTGAGTTTGAAGGGATGAGTCTTTGAGTTTAGTTAGGTGGGGCCTCAGAGTTTAGAGGAGAGGGGGTCTCCGAGGTAGCCCTTGAGTTTAGCAGATTGGTGAAAGTACTAGTTAGAATCCGAGGTGGTAACTCAGGAAACTATTCCTATTGTCCCAACCTACTTAGCACTGCTACCTGCTCTAGGAACTTAGTGGCTCAGGAAAGGACATGGAGCAGCATGCAGCTGGACATGGGGTAGCACAGAGCTGGACATGAGACTGCATGCACTTTTATGATGATTTCAGCCAAACAGAGACACTGAAAGATATATTACCTAGTTTTTAAAGATAGTGCTCAACTGTAGACATTTGAAATATGCAGTGGGCTTCCCAGATACTCCAGTTGTGTGATGTTGATAACTGGTTCCAACCCACAACCAGCCCTCAGCTTACCTCAGACACTCTGATCCTCAAGAAGAGAGGTCAATTGCATTATACAAGCTCATGAAGTACCTTCGGGGTTTCAACCAAGCCTATTTTTGTCCTCCATCAATAATTGTCAGCAATAGTCTAGACTTTTTTATTTCCCTCAATATTTTTCCCATTACATTTGGGAATTTGCCAGTAGAAAACTTTTGTCTCCATGGAGATCCAGGCCAAGGAGCCAGTAAAGAAGCCACACAAATTAATGAGCTAGATGAAGACTCCAGGCTCCTCCACCTCTCTCTCATCTCCAAAGATGGGTGTATCAAGAGGTTCTCGGAGGCCTCATCCCTACCACAGCTGTAGAAACATATCTGGAACAATGTTTTAAAAATCAGGACAGGAATAACAGCTATTGTTTTTATTGACTCCCAGGTATAGCTGAAGCAGCATGCTCAGTACTTTATACTGCATAGCTTCAGTATTCTGTTTTATCATAGGGAATATAGGCTTGAGAAGAAGAGAGGGGAAATCTCAAGGTCACCCACAGATGCAGGAAAAGAAGCAACTGGGATTTGGTACTCGACCAAAGACACCCTAATAACAATCCCTAAGATCACCCACTGAGTAGTAAGCCACAGCAGGCATTTGTAGAAAATAGGTGTAAGGTTTCTGCTAGGACATTTGCATAGTGTTGTTATCTTCAATATTTTTCATTTGCTATGGGATGGGAAGGGCTGAATATCCCTTGGCATTATGGACACCCAGGTTAACAAATGTAAGGAGCTCTGAATCCTGCTTGTCCTGAAGTAGAAAGAAGAAACAGAAAAGCTTAAACTAAAGTAAGTTGTTTTCCTCCAAGGGGCATCTTGGTCCACTCCCCTGCAGAGACACGCTAGGACCATAGGGTCCTGTTTCTAAAATCATCCATAGAGATGCCAGTGGAGACTTACAGGTTTATGCGGTCATACCATGTCACGTGGACAGGACTTGGCTGGGGAGTGCTTTCCATATAACAAAGCACTCTGACAGCATACTTTGAAGAGGAGGGGAGATACTTCAGTGGGTAAAGTTGAGGACCTGAGTTTGAAAACCAAATGTTGGTTTAAAAGCGAGGCCTTGGGATTGTAATCCCAGCACAGGGAACTATAGACTGATAGGAATACAGTCAAACTATAGGTTGGTAGGAATATAGTCAAACCTAGATCTAGAAGTTCAGTGAAGAGCTGTTTCTCAAATGATAAGATGGAAATTGCCTAGGAAGACCTTTAACCTTATTTTCAGGCCTCCAAATGGGCACATGCACCTAAACATAAGCATGTTCACACACACACACACACACACACACACACACACACACACACACAGAGAGAGAGAGAGAGAGAGAGAGAGAGAGAGAGAGAGAGAGAGATACTCATATACACACATGTGCACACATATACTTCCATATCTACACACATGAATGAGTCAAATGATTATCTATCCCTGTATTGACACTAGTCTCATTTGTGTAGGAGTGAGGAAATTTATGTCCACAGATTTTATGTAACTTCCCTAGCTTCATCCACAGAGGAAATGGAAGAGATTGGTGTTAATGTCTTATTTTCCAGACTTCTCAGCCTGGAACCTCTGGGTGTGCTTGCTGGGATCCAGTTGAACCTGTCTGTACTGACTAGCTTTACAGCAACTTGGCACAAGTTACTGTCATCTGAGATGAGGAAACTTCAATTGGAAAAATGCTTCCATAAGATTGTGCTGTAGGCATTTCCTTCATTAGTGATGGATGGGTGAGGGCCCAATCTATTGTGGGTGAGGCCACTCCTGCACACATGGTCCTGGGCTCTATAAGGAAGCAGGCTGAGCAAGCCATGAGGAGCAAGTCAGTAGAGAGCATCCCTCCATGGCCTCTGCATCAGCTCCTGCCTCCAGGTTCCTCTTCCTTTCCTGACCTCCCTCAGTGATGAGCAGTGTGGTGGAAGCTTAAGTCAGATTCCTCCCATAATTGCATATGGTTACAATGTTTCATCACAGCAATAGAAACCCTAACTAGTACACTGGTATATGGTGTTCTAGGAAGTCTTTCCAAGACCAGTTCCAGGCAAATGTGTTAGTATTTACATATAAATATGCATACTAAACCTCTTGTGACTTCTTAGAGAGCTGGGTAGTTATTCATGAGCCTATGAAGACCGCATACTCACATTCTGCAAAGGCCTTGCTGTTGGGCCATTCCAGGGAGCACATAACTTTCCTAGGAAGCTTTGAGGGTTGTGTACGGTTCCATGTCACACAGTAGAGTATAACACAGATTAAGTAAATCAGAAATGTCTAGAATACAGGGGACATTAGTTTACATAGATTAACAAGTATGGATTTGTATTGTTGGTAGATCTTCAGATTTCAGGGACTGGGGTGACAATATAAGAAATAGTCCCCACAGAAATGGGGAGACACACCTGAGAGGAGAGAAAAGAAAAGGGAAGTCAGAGGCGCAGTCAACTAACCAGATGCAACACCAGGCATGTCTTTCTTTTTCCTCCTGTTTCCTCTTTCCATTTTCAGTTCTCCTCCTTCTACTCCCCAACACCTCCTCCCCTTCCAGCTTCTCTTCTCTTCCTTTTCTGTCTTTCTTTCTTTCTCCTTCTCTTTCTTTCTTTCTTTCTTTCTTTCTTTCTTTCTTTCTTTCTTTCTTTCTTTCTTTCTT
>NC_034601.1:3690339-3692654 GCF_900095145.1 Mus pahari | reverse complement strand
TCTCTTTCTTTCTTTCTTTCTTTCTTTCTTTCTTTCTTTCTTTCTTTCTTTCTTTCTTTCTTCCTTCCTTCCTTCCTTCCTTCCTTCCCTCCTCCTCCTCTTCCTCCTCCTCCCTTCCTCCCCCTCCTCTTCTTCCTCTTCCTCCTGCTCCTCCTCCTCCTCCTCTCCTCCTCCTCCTCCTTCTGCTGCTTCCCCTTCCTCTTTATCCTTCCCTTCTTCTACTTTGTTTCCTCTTCCTCTTCTTTGTTTCTTCTGCTCCTCCTCTTCCTCCTCCTTCTCTTCCATCTTTTTTTGAGAGACAAGTGCTCCCATAGCCTATGCTGCCTTTGAACTCTGTATGTAGCCAAGGATGACATTAAACTCCCAGCCTTCCTGCCTCTGTACTTTCCTGCACTGCACAGGCTGCTGAGTACTTCTTTACATAACATGACAGATCTCATTAAGTCATTAAAATTATAACTAAATAAGATGATTAGTACCCCTAGTTTGTGACAAAGAAACTGAGGTTCAGAGGAAATGTTCATGTTTTACTGCAAATGCAGGTAAAGTTGAGGGGCAAATACCTATTGCTTTGCTCCCAGATCCAGTAGCTCTGTGGATATTTATAGAATTTTAAATATATAACGAGTTAATTTTGAGGTTGCTGTGACACTATGACTGACAGAAGCAACTTAAAAGAGGACAGGTTTTCTGTGGAATCCCAGCTGCAGTCTATAATGGCAGAAAGGGTAAGACAGCTGTTTGGGCAGAAGTGTGGAGTTGGCCACAGGCCTATATAACAGACAGAAAGTATCTGGGCTGGATTAAAACTCTCATCTCTAGTAGCCTACCTCTACCAGCCAGGCACCACTTCTCAAAGTTCTCCCGGTTTCCCAAACTAGTATAATCATTTGAGGTCCAAGTGTTGCAGCACAGGTGGGGGCAATCTCAGAACCAACACATAATTAACATTAAAAACACTGGGAAGGGTACAATTCCTTGGGGCAAGGTCTTCCACACCAAGTAAGGACCAAATAAATGTTTTCCATGTGCAGAAGTTGTCCAGGGGTACCTTGGTAGCACCTCCCTTGTTCTGCTACTTGCTAACCTTATTCAAGGCTATCAGCTCTAAGCTTTTTTGGTACTGTCTCTAAAGTTGACGTCACATCCTGCTGCCTTGATCCCATCCAAGCACATATTTCTGAATTCTGTGAAAAGCAAAAGAGCTAACAGCACCCATACACGGCACAGCCCTGAGCACAAGTCCTTAGACCCATCCTCCCCCCCTCCAGTCTTCTCTGCCTGACACTCTGCTCCTGCTGGTTTCTGAGTCCCCAAGAGCAAACAGACTAAGCATAGAGGGCAGAGAGCAAAGTCAGGCCCTGCAGAGCTGGGAAGGAGCTCAGCTGTTTGGTGGATGAGTTCCTGGAACTCACATGATGTACAGAACACTGTTTGCTATGAATAATTTACCTCTGCTCACGAAAGATTAAAAAGAAGCAGCAGAGGGACAATCATATGGCATGTCACCCTTCCCCTGCTGTCCCATCTCCCTTCATTTCAGAGTACAATGTTCCCACTGGTGAATCCCTCCTGGCTGAAGGAAATCTAAACAGTTTGCCATTGGATGAGGTCCCGATTTAATGTTTTATTTTTAATATTAAAAAGATGAGTGTTTCTTTCATATCCCAGAAAAGCAGTGAGTAAACAAATAAAAAATTCATTAGAGACAGGCTGCTATAGCCCAGATAAAAGTTTGATGTTGGAACTTAGCTTTCAAAAGCCTAAACTGCAGTCGGTGGGTTATTAGCTCAGCAGGCATCCAAACCAGGAAAGACCAATCACAGAATGGGCAATATCTACACTTCTGGTTTCTTCAAGGCTTCAAAAAGTAGCTCCCGGATGGAGAGAGAATGGTTAGTCTGAAAGGCCACAGTCACGATTACGTTGAGAAAATTAAATTTCAACGATTCTTTGGAGTCTTTACTTCTAGTATTTGTCCCTCAATTTTACTCGCTTTATCATGTGCCACTTAGGACACACGGAGGAGTGACAAAGTTGCAGAAAGACATGATGTGTTATGGCTGCTCAGCTCACACAGCAGGATAGAGTTTTCTCTTTGATCGTACATTCAAGCCCTGGGGTTGGAATATGAGCTTGTGAATGCCAGCGCATGCACCACACACCAGAGTATGAGACACATATCTAGTATGCCCTCCTTCCCTCCATCCCCTCCCTCCCTCCTTCCCTTCCTCCCTTCCTCCCTCCCTCCCTCCCTTCCTTCCTTCCTTCCTTCCTTCCTTCCTTCCTTCCTTCCTTCCTTCCTTCCTTCCTTC
>NC_034601.1:3576749-3690254 GCF_900095145.1 Mus pahari | reverse complement strand
CCTTCCTTCCTTCCTTCCTTCCTTCCTTCCTTCCTTCCTTCCTTCCGTCTCTTCCCCTTCTTTCTTCTTCACCAACTTCAAGTACATTTCCTAACTTCAGAGAAATTTTTATACCACCGAGCCAAGCTTCCCCAGGAGAGATCAACTAGGACCAATCAGAACCTTTCTCTGACATGTGTTAGTTTTTTGGTCCAAGTTCCCTGCAAAATAGAGGGCTAGGATCTATGTGTGCTAGAGAAGAGGGATCATGAAGTAAGGTGGTACATGCACATGTAAGGCTGAGCATAAATACAAACAGGCATGAGAGATGAGGAGACAGACTAACTTGAAAACATCGTGGCTGAAGGAGCAAACTTGCCTAATTGGGGGCCACCACCAAATCCTCCCAGGGCTGAGGACAAACAGAAGCATCATGCTAAGACAGATCTATACCACTCAGCCACATCCTCAGATGTCTTTATTTTGAGACAGGATCCTTACTAAGTTCCCTAAGCTGACCTTGAGCTAGCTCTGTAACCCAGGCAGGCCTTAAACCTATGATCTTCCTGCCTCAACATGTCAAGAGGTTGGGATGATAGATCTGCATGCAAGGCTTGGCTTCCTCTCACTTTTGTTGCTACTCTTATGGAGTCAGTTCAAACTAGGTTTCTTCTGGAGATGAAGGAAAGTGTTCACTCTGATTCGTGGATTAAATAAATATTAGTCACAATAAACCACACTTCATATTTTTTACTGTAGGAATTAGCTTCTCCAAAACACTTTCCTTCAAAACTCACCAGACAAGACTTACACAACAGTATGTGTAAATGGGTGCCTTGATGGACCCACATATACATGTATGTATAGATGTATATGTATATACGTGTTGTGGCATAAGACTTAACCACAATCTTTTTTAAAGGATTAATTGTATTCACATATGCACACACAAACATACACACAACTTCACACAGAGACACTTACATGCACATAAGCACACACTTGCATACTTGCATTTGAGCACACACAGAGATACATACACATGCATACACATACAGATACACCCACATGCACATTCATGTGCACACACAGAGATATACACACACATGCACACACTGACGTACAGACATGCACGTGCGCGCGTGCACACACACACACACATGCAACACTGACATATAGACATGTGCGCGCGCGCGCACACACACACACACACACACCCACACACACTGACACACACACTTGCACACACTGACGTACAGACATGCGCACGCACGCGCACACACACACACATGCACACACACACACACACACACACACACACACACACACACACCCCGGAATGTGTTTATCCCTGCGTCCATCTGCCCTCTTTCACTTGCTGATAGAGAGCTGCTACAGTGAATGCTGGAGTTCACCTCAGGCATCTTGCTGACACAATGGTTCCAATTTTGTTATCCAGTGGCAGGAAAGCTAGATTATGACATGATCCTATGTTCAGGTTCTTTGAGGATCTTACATGTTACCAATGTGAGTATACTAATTTTCATCCACAAACCAGCTTCCAAGTATTCTCTTCACATGGGAACAAAGACTTGCTAGCTCTCATTGTGGTGTCAATTTGTAATTTTTCTGATAAGAGAAACTGAGATTTTTTTTCATATCTGTGAGACTCCTGCATCTCTCTCTGTTTATCTTACACGGAGGGAGTGGACTCTCCTTCCAGAAGCGGAATTAGCATCACTAGACATGGGCAGCAAGGGCCCTTATCGGAAGCCATCTTCCTGGTCCCTTCCTTCCTCCCTCCCTTCCTCCTTTCCTTCCTCCTTTCCTCCTTTCCTCCTTTCCTCCTTTCTTTCTTTCTTTCTTTCTTTCTTTCTTTCTTTCTTTCTTTCTTTCTTTCTTTCTTTCTTTCTTTCTTTCTTTCTTTCTTTCTTTCTTTCTTTCTTTCTTTCTTTCTTTCTTCCCTTCCCTCCTTTCTTTTGAGACAGGGCATTACATAGCACAGGCTAGCTTGGAATTCACTATGTAGCTAAATACCCTGCCTCAGCCTTTCAAGAACTGGTATAACATACATAAATCACTGCATCTTGCTCATTCTTTTAAGACATGCACATTGAAACACTTGGCCCACTGTTTTTTTTTTTTTTCCTTTTTCTTTTTTTCTATAATTCAGTGATTGATTCGCAGCACCCTTAATTTCTGCTCCATCTTTATCCCTGCACATCCTGTAGGCAAGACTAATCGTGGGTCAAAGGTTTTGTGGTTGGGTTGGTCTTCCTATCCCTCCATTGGAAGTCTTGCCTGGTTACAGGAAGTGGCCTTTTCAGATTCCATGTCCCTCGCAGATTCCTGGGAGTTCATTGTCCTAGGTCTCTAGCTCATCTCAGAGATGCCCTGCCCTCACATATTCTAGTTGTCTCTTTCTCAGTCCTCCCCAGACTTGAACACTCCTGTTCCCTCTCCACCACCTCTCCTACCTTGTTCCTGCTGTCCATCCACCCCTAATGTCTGTCTTATTTCCCCTTCTCAGTAAGATTCAAACATCTTTTCTAGAGCCCTCTATGTTATTAGCTTCTTTGGATCTGTGGATTGTAGCATTGGTATCCTGTTCATTTTGGACAATATCCATGTATAAGTGTGAGAACTTCCCATTTCTGATATCTTCCTTAATTTCTTTCTTCAAAGACTTGAAGTTCTTGTCATAAAGATCTTTCACTTTCTTGGTAAGAGTTACACCAAGACGTTTTATATTTTTTATGACTATTGTGAAGAGTTTTGTTTCCTTAATTTTTTTTTCTCAGCCCTTTTATCGTTTGTGTAAAAAGAGGGCTACTATTTTTTTTTTTGAGTTAATTTTGTATCTAGTCCCTTTGCTGAAGGTGTTTACTCGCTGTAGGAGTTCTCTGGTAGAACTTTTGGGGGTCACTTATGTATGTTATCATATGATCTATAAATATTGATTCTTTGATTTCTTCTTTTCCAATTTGTAGCCTCTTGTTCTCCTTTAGTTGTCTTATTGCTCTGGCTAGTTCTATACTGGAGAGAGTAGACAGCCTTGTCTTAGCCCTTATTTTAGTGGAATTCCTTTAAGTTTCTCTCCATTTAATTTGATGTTGGCTATTCACGTGCTGTATGTTGCTTTCATTGTGTTTAGGTGTGCACCTGGTGCCCCTGATCTCTCCAAGACTTTAACATAAAGGGATGTTGGGTTGTCAAAGGCTTTTTCAGCATCTTATGGGATGATCAGCTGGGTTTTTGTTTCTTTGTTTCAGTTTGTTTATATAACGGATTACTTAAATGAATTTTTGTATATTGAACCATCTTTGCATCCCTGGGATAAAGCCTCCTTGTAGAATAGTTTGGTAATAGTAATGGTATTAATACTTCTTTGAAAGTCTCGGAGAATTCTGAACTGAAACCATCTGGCTCAGGGTAGCGATGGTGCCTCCTCCTCCTCCTCCTCCTCCTCCTCCTCCTCCTCCTCCTCCTCCTCTTCCTCCTCCTCCTCTCCTCTTCCTCCTCCTTCTCCTCTTCCTCCTTCTCCTTCTTTTGGATGGGAGATGTTTAATGACTGCCTCTATTTCTTTGGCGAATATAGATCTACTTAAATTATTTACTTGATATTGATTTAACTTTGGTAAGTGATATCTTTCAGTAAAATTGTCCATTTCGTTTAGATTTTCCAATTTTGTGGTGTATAGGTTTTTGAAGTAAGACCTAATGCTTCTTTGGATTTCCTCGGTGTCTGTTGTTATTTCTCCCTTTTCATTTCTGAAAACCCTTATTTTGGCTAAGGGTTTGTCAATCTTGTTGATTTTCTCAAAGAACCAGGTCTTGATTTTATTGATTATTTGTATTGTTCTCTTGGTTTCTGAATGGTTGACTTCAGCCATGTGTTTGATTATTTGCTGCCATCTCCTCCTCTTGAGTGTGTTTGCTTTGTTGTTGTTCTAGAGCTTTCTTTTTATTATTTTTTTATTAGATATTTTCTTTATTTACATTTCAAATGCTATCCCAAAAGTTCCCTATACGTGACCCCCTGCCCTGCTCTCCTACCCACCCACTCCTACTTCTTGGCCCTGGCATTCCCCTGTACTGGGTCATATAAAGTTTGCAATACCAAGGGGCCTCTCTTCCCAATGATGGCCGACTAGGCCATCTTCTGCTACATATGCAGCTAGAGACACGAGCCCTGGGGGGTACTGTTTAGTTCATATTGTTGGTCCACCTATAGGGTTTCAGACCCTTCTGGCAAATACAGAAGTGGATGCTCACAGTCATCTATAGGATGGAACACAGGGCCCCCAAAGGTGAAGCTAGAGAAATTACCCAAGAAGCTGAAGGGGTCTAGAGCTTTCTTTTAGGTGTACTATTAAATTGCTAGTATGTGATCTCTCCACTTTCTTTTTTCTTTCTTTTTTGTTGTTTTTGTTCTCTTTTCTTTTTTTTTATTAGATATTTTCTTTATTTATATTTCCAATGTTATCCCCTTTCCTAGTTTCCCCTTTGAAAATCCCCAATCTCCTCAGTGCTGTGTACTTACCTCTTAGCACTGCTTTCATTGGGTCCCATTGGGAATGCTGTACCTTTGTTTTCATTGAGTTCTACAAAGTCTTTAATTACGTTCTTATTTATTCCCTGTCCCAGAGATCATTGAATAGAACATTGTTCAGTTTCCTTGAGTTTGTCAGCTTTTTGTTGTTTCTGTTGTTGAAACCCAGCTTTAATCCCTTGTGGTCTGATAAGGTATGGGGGGGGGGGTATTTAAATTTTCTTTTATCGGTTGAAACTTGCTTTGTGACCAAATATATGGTCAGTTTTAAAGACTGTTTGTGAGGTGTGGAGAAAAAAGTATATTCTTTTGTGTTTGGGTAGATATCTGTTAGGTCCATTTGATTCATAACCTCTTTTAGTTTCATTATTTCTGTTTTTTGTTTTTTTGGTTTTGTGGGGTTTTTTTTTGATAACCTGTTTATTGGTGAAAATGGAGTGTACTATTATGTGTGGTTCAATGTGTGATTTAAGGTTTAGTAATATTTCTTTTAAAAACGTGGGTGTCATTGCATTTGTGGCATAGATATTCAGAACTGAAACATCATCTTAGTGGGTTTTTCCTTTGATGAGTATAAAGTGTCCTCCATCTATTTTTCTTACTTTTGGTCAGACATCTACTTTGTTAGATATTAGATTCGCTACTCCAGCTTTCTTTTAGTGTTTGTTTGCTTGCAATTTTTTTCCAACCCTTTACCCTGAGGTAACATCTCTCTCTCTCTCTCTCTCTCTCTCTCTCTCTCTCTCTCTCTCTCTCTCTCTCTCTCTCNCTCTCTCTCTCTCTCTCTCTCTCTCTCTCTCTCATTTTCTCTCTTATTCTCTCTCCGTTTCTCTGTCTCTTTGTCTCTGTCTCTCACTGTGTGTGTGTGTGTGTGTGTGTGCACGCGCACACGTGCATGCGCGCGCCCTTTTGGTTTTGCTGGTGTAGAATTATTTATTTTCTGTGTTTTCTAACACAGATATAGCTAACCTCCTTGGGTTGGAGTCTTCCTTCTAGTATCTTGTGTAGTAGGCTGGATTTCTAGATTAAATTTGGTATTGTCATAGAAAATATTGCTGTGTATAGTAGTCTGGGTCGTTGTCTGTGATCTCTTAGAGACTGCAACACATCTGCCCAGGCCTGTCTGGCTCTTAGATTCTCTGTTGAGAAGTTGGGTGTCTTTCTCATCTGCCTTTATATGTTATTTGACCTTTTTCCTTTGCAGATTTTAAAATTCTATGTTACAAACATTTTGTTGTTTTGCTTATTATGTGGTGGGAAAATTTTATTTTCTGGTCCAATTTATTTGCTGTTCTGTGTGGTTCTTGTTTGTTTATAGGCATCTCTTTCTTTAGGCTGGGGAAATTTTTCTCTATCATTTTGTTGAAAATATTTTCTGGGCCTTTGAGCTGAGAATCTTCTCCTTCTTCTATTCCTAATCATCCTTAGTTTTGGTCTTTTTATAATGTCCCAAATTTCCTAGATGTTTTGTGTCAGGAGCTTTTTATATTTAAAGTTTTCTTTGACAGATGTATTAATTTCTTTGATTGTATCATGTACAGCTGAGATTCTTTCTTCTATATCCTGCATTCTGTTAGTGATGCTTGTGTCTGTAGTTCCTGTTCTCTTTCCAATGTTTTCCATCTCCAGGATTCCCTTCATTTGTGTTTTCTTTATTGCTTCTATTTTCATGTTTAAGTCTTGAACATTTTTATTTATTTCCTTTATCTGTTTTATTGTATTTTCCTCTTTAAAGGCTTCTACCATCTACATAAGGTTGGGTTTCAGGTCACGTTCTTGTGTTAGCTGTTTTAGGGTCCCCAGGACTTTGCTGTAGAAGGATAGCTAGGCTCTGGAGGTACCAAATTGCCTGGGCTTTTGTTGATTGTGCTCTTAAGCTGGCCTTCAGCCAGCTGGTTATCCCTAGTGCCAGCAGGCTTCTAGGAGTGCAAGCAGATGTGTGGGCCTGAAAATGGGGTGCTGTGTTCACTGTTGATGGGTGTCTCCCAGGGGGATCTGGCAGGCAAGTGGCCCCAGGGCAGGGTCCTACCTGGTTATCCAGGTGTAGTGTTGACAGGCCTCCAGGAATGCAGGCAGAACCACGGGTGACAAAATGGAGCTCAGGGGACAAAGCACAGATCACTGCTGGTGAGCCTGACCCAGGGTAAGCTGGTTATCCTTGATGCCAGCAGGCCCCCAGGAATGCAGACAGAGCAGTGGGCCAGAAGGTCAATAATTTGAATGATTACATACTGGAGATGAGCACATTCTTTGCTATGTGATGTGGGAACATTTCTTTCCCAAATTGTGGGTCATGTCTTCTCCTTAATAGTAAGTGAAGCATGCCAAGCACACAGGAGAAACACTACCCATTGTCATTCATGTGGCTTTTAACGGGCTTAACTGATAGAAGCAGAGCATGGGATGGTAGTTACCAGAGGACTAGGAACCAGAGAGGGCAGCAAAGGGAAATGGTGGCTAAAGTATCAGTTCACTGGTTTCAGGTCAGGTCTAGCACAGTACAGGGATGAAAGTTAACAATAAAGCAAATTTCAAAGTTATAGAAGGGACAGGTAATAAATACGAAAAAGCATATAAAGTAAATAAATAAATAAATAAATAAATACCTTAGAGCTGGAACCTGAGAGGTACAGGGGATGAGAATGATGTCAGTCAGCCTAAATTATATGCATGTGTATGTATGTGTATGTGTGTGTGTGTGTGTGTGTGTGTGTGTGTGTATATATATATATATCCTATATAATTAATTTAATTATATAGTCTTTGAAATACTTTAGGTGTGTGTGTATGTTTATATATGTATATGAATGAAATACATATAAAACATTACACTACATTGATTTATTTACCAATTAAAAATCAAAATAATCAAAATTAAAAGTAAATAGATGTTGGAAATCTAGTTCAGTGGCAGATTGCTGGAGATATAGCTCATTTGGTAGACGGTTTGCCTATTGTACATGAAATTCTCTGTGTTTATCTCCAGAACTACATGAAACAGGTGTGGTGCATGCCTGTAATCCTAGCACCCAGGAGGCAGAGGCAGAATGATCAGAAATCCAACATCTCCTTCAGCTACACAGTTCAAACCCAACCAGGATCATAAGGAGACTTTTCCACAGAAAGCAGGCAAGCAAAAAAGAAAGCAAAAAGGAGAAGAGGAAAAGAAATCTTACAAAATTAATGTAATTATATAGTCTTTGAAACACTTTAGGCTTATTTCTGGATTTAACTCTTTTCATTTATGCATTTGTGTATATGTGAGTAATCTTATATATGTTATAATGTGAGGAAGTAAGAGGGAAACTTGAGAAAGTTAGTTCTTTTCTTTTGCCTTTTGAGTCCCAAGGATCCGGCTTGGCAGAAAGCCTCTTTATTATTTACACATCTTGCTAGCCCAGTGGTCCTTTTTGTTTAGTTCAGCAGGTCAGTTACATCACCTTCTAGAACATCAATGTCTGTTCATATAGAATGAGGAGAGGCTAGCATCGCATGTTCAGATCCTCTAAATCAGAACCCCAGTGGAATTCTCAGGCTAACCTGGTTTGTGAAACTATCCCTCGTGGTTCCAGTGTGTGGCGAGATCTGCAGACCTCTCACCAGGATGAGAGCAATACTTCCAATCTTAATGTTAGCAACATGCAGATCACTTGAAGTAATTTCGAATTCTTCCAATTCCAGGCCTCTCTAATACCCAGAAACGGAAACAAACACTCCTCCATAATGAGCTGCTGAATTTGGGGATAATGTGTTGTATAGTGATACTTAAATACATCAAGCATCTATTGTCTCTTAAGTAGCTAGGCAGTCCTCTAGAAAAGTCCAGGACTGTTCAGGGACAGTTCTATGTGACATTTCCTGTTGTAAAGAAACAAGCTGATCTGGCCCCACCTCTGTCTTCTCTGAATCTTCTTTCTGTTATCTAAAAAATGGTTATGGCTTTGGCTGCATTGAAAAGTCAGAATTATAGACAAACGTGAATCTTATGCTCTTTTAATTAATTAATTAAATTAATTTTCAAATGTAATTAAACTAATGTTAACTAATTAAATACATTGTTTATGTATTTAATTTAAAAACCCTACAAAGATCAAATCTCTTGTCACCAAAGGAAGATTCCAATACCATGATTGCATTCCATATAACCCAAAGGGGCCCCATAGGAATAATCAAACAACCCAGGCCATTGCTAAGACTATAGGTTGCTCTCCATGAACTGACAGCAACTCATCAGACATGAGGAAGTTGACCTGGTGCCTATTTAGAGCCTTCTCTACATGCTCCTGTCTTAGGAAAGTACTTACATGCTACCAAAGGAGAAACAAATTCTAAGCCAGCCACAAAGACTTTGATCAATACTGTCCTGCCTGAAAAATATGCTAGAGCACAAAACTTATGGAAGTAACCAACCAATAACTGATTTGACTTAATGCTCACTCTACAAGATGGAGCCCATACCCTACACTGGCTGGGCAAACAAGAACCAGAGACTAGATAGCTCAGGAACTTAGGGTAAACCAAAACTATAATGGTCTAAAAACAGAATAAAAGATGTAGTGATGAAATGACTCCCAGTGTTATTCTACTATACTCATAGATCAGTGCCTTGTTTAGCCATCATCAAAGCTTCTTTCTAGAGCAGTTAGGAACAAAAACAGTGACCCACAGCCAATATATTAAGTAGAGAGTGAGAGACCTTGAAAAACTCAGTTCTAAATGGAGTGTTGCCATCAAATCTCTCCCCTTAGATCTCAGATAACACCATGAAAATGGTGTAAGAGCCAAAAGGGGTAGAGGACACTGTCACTGACCAGCCTCAATCGACCTTCCTCAATCCGCAGGAAATCTTGGGGTTCTGGTTACAGGCGAGCAAGGAGTTGGCATGGAGGGTAACAAACAGACAGGGGCACAGAGAGTGTAATTTGTCTCACACAAGCACCAGTCTTATAAGTGACTTTTACACAAAACAGAGGAATGTATTTAAAAAGCTAACAGGAACCAACTGGGATAAAAATCAATGTTAACAAAAGCAGCCCCACCTAAGGTCAGTTTAATCTTAGAAGCCAGAGGCAAGGGCTTCATGCCCTTGCCATAGTTCTAATTCTAGTCTATTGTATAGTCCACCTTCCCCCGAGGCCATTGTAAATTCCTGTGTATGGGAGTGGCTCAGCTATCTATAGTTCTAAGTATTTACTCTAATTCCTTCTTAGACCACAACCTTCCTTCTTCCTAAGTCATTGTAAATTTCTGCATATGGGAGTAACTTGGTTTCTCTTTTAAGTATCTGTAGGGAATCTCCATTTGTTATAAGAACTCACCAACTTTCTTCTAATATGCAATGTAGTCTGCCATACCTGACTGTAATGAAGATTCTAAGTATACTTTGCTAAGCTTGCCCTGAGATTTCTAACTCTATGTAGTAGATAGTAATGCCTAATTTCTTTCACTATCTCTCTTACAATACTAGAGGAAATTCTGAATGTCACTGAATAGGCAACATTCTTACTGAATTCCAAGACCAAGGTAGGCTCAAGGACTACCTAGAGCATTGGTGAAGGCCAGGAAACAAAGTTCAATTTTCCTTAGATATTTGGCAAGTCATTGCTTGGAGAGTCCTATAATAAAACAGTACTGAGGGAAAGCACCATTCACCGACTAAAGCAAGGACATTATTGGAGCATTCATTAATACAGGATGCCATGGTTTCAGGATACTAAGTTTCTGTGAACTTTTTGCCTTGGGACTGCACCCTGGTTTCTAGGCCTGTCAAGCTAGTCACTACTGGAATGGATGTAGCAGGACACCAAGTAAACGCCCTCTACATCAACATGAGCAAAGCTCATATGAGGTCTCAGAGACTGAAGCAACATTCATAGGTACTGCATGGGTCAGCACCAGGTCTTCTGTGCTTATATGATGGCTTCTAGTTTAGTGATTTTATGGGAAATCTGAGGGTGCTAATGTGTGGGTGTCTGATTCTTGTGCTTTCTCTTGGGATCCTTTGCTTTAGTTGGTTTATCTTGTCCAACTTCAATGTAATAGTTTTTGTTTTATCATGTTATATTTTATTTTGTAATATTTTAAAAAAGTGAATAAAAACCTATTCACTAAAGCAAAGATTAACAACTCAACTGTCATTTATACCTACTAGAAGAGGGAAAAATCACAATTCTCCAATGGAGTGACCCCCTCCAGGACAAGCTTCATGTTTAGGAGTAGTTGAACAACATGTAATGGACTCTACAGTATTTTTATGTATGCTTTTCATTTGGTGGTGTGGTTTTTGCATGGGGTGGGGGTGTTTTATTTTGTTGTCTTGGTTTGGGGAATTTTGTTGTTGCCTTGAGTTTTATTTGTTCTTTATAAAGAACTTAAAGTTGAGTAGGTAGAAAGTATGAGAGAATCTGGAAGGACTTGAGGGATAAGAAACTTGTTTTATACATAAAAAAGAAAACAGTGTGTGTGTGTGTGTGTGTGTGTGTGTGTGTGTGTGTGTGTTTATGTGCATGTATGTATGCAATGACCATGGAAGCCTGGTGAGGTTATCAACATTACCTGGACCTGGAGACTGTGAGTAAGCTGACATGGGCGTTGGGAACAAATTCTGGTTCTCTGCAGGAACATTTTAACCACTGAGCAATCTCTCAATCCATACAGTGTTCTTGTAAACAAGTACCATAGGTAGGTTGCTACGGTAGTCTGTAAGGCCTTCTCATTAGCATGGATAAACCTTGGTCTAAACTTGTTCTTGCAAGTAGGATGAGTTGCCTGTGAAGAGAGAGGATGTCTTTGGTGGGAGTAGTAGTTTCCTCTAAAATTGACTAAGTGTTGATGCTTTTATCCATGGTTGAGCCCAAGCCAATCAGAAAAGATAAAATGTTCAGCAGTTATTTCTATGTGTGTACTCAGCGACATAGACAAATGTTCCCACTGTGAAGATCCCATGGCGTCTTGATAGATGAAATTATAGGTAGTTTTCAGGATCTGACAGATATCACCCGCTAACCGCCAACATAATCAAAGGGTCTCTAATCCTGGTTCCTCAAGGAACCCAGTCGTGCCAGCAGCCGTGAGGAGCTTGGGAGACTTGTCTCTGTCTACTGTGCTCCTTATCTTCTACTCTGCTGGGATGACCCTGGTCTTGAACCCACATAGCCCACATTTGTCATGTCATTTTCTAGGAAGAGATATTTTTATTACTTCCCTATATAACACCTTAATGAATATGCCAGGTTGCATTTTTTTTTTTCAGTTGGCAAATGAGACACAAAGCAAAGCAACATTCCCTTGATACCCATGGAATGAAGAGCAGTCTCCTGTCTTTGGTAGGGTTCTCTGATACAGTCTAAGTGGTGCCAGCTCTGCTCTGTAGTCCAGAACTCTCTGCCGACTTGTTCTATCATGGGGCCTTGCTCAAAGGAGTTTGCTTTTTTTCTCCCAATTTGCTTTTCAGCACTAGTTTGTGTGTTCCTTCATTACTATTCATAAAGGTTCAGAGTAAAGGATAAGTTTCCTGTGCTTGTGTGGACAGCACACTATTGTCCTGCTGTCAGATGTCATCGAAAGTCCCGTGTTGCAGCTGTAGTCATCAGCAAGAGAAGAATATGGAAAATTTTGACAAACACTAGATAAAGTGTTTACCCATTTTGGATCTCAAACAGACACTTCCAGATAGTTCTGTTTGATATTACCTGTTTTACTGCTGATACCATGGCGTATCAAGATCCTTATCAAGTGATATGAGAAAAAGATGTGAAGAGAAACTGACTCTAAAATGTGCTTCTGGCCACATGGATTTTCATTCCAGGAGCTGCAAGCTCAAGGTGGTGCAGCCAGATGCCTGCCAACACACTGGTGGTGTGTGACAGGGAGAGAGCAACCACATACAGTCCCTGTGCTCCATCACACCCCAGGACATTGTTGTCTCACCCTCCTTCAGGCCTGTCATTCTGCCTCAGGTGTGTATTTTTCTCTTTTACCACTTTATTTTTTTAACTATTGTCATTACATCCCAGTCACAGCCCCCATCTCCTATCTCCTCGAAGTTCCACTCTCACAAATCCCTCCCCTCATTATTCCCTCCTCTTTTCCTCAGAGAACCTACCTTAGGTACTACCCTACTCTGGGACACCAAGTTGCAGCAGTTCTAAGAATATCCACTGAGGGATGACCAGGCAGGACAGCTAGAGGAAGGGAATCCAATGGCCGTCAACAGAGCCGGAGACAGCTCTAGCTCCAACTGTTAGCATATTGGGACTTCGAGGAATGAGCTATGGTGTCTTTCGCCAAGGTTGTCATCCTTTCCTGAGGCCCTCTTTTCCAAATGCCTTCTTTCCTGTGCAGTCCTACATTCATGAGAATAAGTATAGTGTTGTATCAAGAAAGAAACCAACCTAGTGGCTAGGGACTCAGAACATGGCTGATCAAACTGTCACACAAGCCCTTCTGGAGACAGTTTAGTTCACAGTTGCCTACTAGATCTGCATGGTTCACCTCAATCTTCTTTTCTGTCTTTCATTTATTTTCCCCCCTTGGAGACCGAGTTTCTCCATGTAACACTCCTGGTTGTCTTGGAACTTGCTTTGTAGACCAGGCTAGCCTTGAACTCACAGAAATTCATCTGCCTATGCCTCCCAAGTACTAGTATTAAAGCTGTGTACCATCATGCCCTGCTCTTTTTTTTTAACCTTCATTTTCTAATCCTAGAATCTATGTATGTGGGGCAAAAGTAGGTCTTGGTAACTGTAATTTGTGTGTGTGTTTTCATGAGTGTGTGCATGTAAAGGGTAGGGGAGAAAGATAACACACTTGAGAGCTTCGGAAGCCAGAGGACAACCATGAGTAGAGTTCCGTAGCACCCATTTCATTTCCTTTTCAAAGTTTCCTTTCACCACAATTCAAATTATTTGGGGGAAGCCAGAAGATCCATTTATCTGCCTTCCTCAGTGTACTCCAACCCATCCCATCCTCTGGTATTTTCATTACATATCTACCCCATAGATTATGTTCCTTCAAATTCTTGATCTGGAGAACTGGAGTTACAGATGCTTGTGAGCTTCCATGAGGGTGCTGGGAACCGAACTCAGATCCTCTTTAACAGTGGTAAGATCTCACTGACTTGGAACCTGACAGGCTATGCTCATTGGTCAAGGAGGCCCAGAGGTCTGTTCATCTCTGCCTCTCCAACACTGGGATTGCACTCTTGTGCTCGTGTGTTGCTTTGCCAGGCTTTTCAGTGTTGAGTCTGGGTTTGAACTTAGGTGCTCATATTTGTGGCAAGTGCTTTAGTGACTGAGCCATCACTCCAGCTCTTTGGGTGTGGAGAGCAAAACCTTGAAGTTCATGGAAGGTGAAAAGGCAAAAACAGCGAGGTAGGTCCTTAGGGCACTTTTCTCATATACCTATATTCTGAGAACTCTGTTGGACACTTCTTTCTGAAATTAGATTTCAGGGAAGTCTGAGTTTGTTTTTCCTGTTTTTTTTTTTTTTTTTTTTTTTTTTTTTTTTTTTGAAGAAGAAGTGCATTGAACACGGTCATGTCTCTACCCAGTATCAAGTGCAATCAATGGGACCTTCCCATGGGGCAGAGCATCTCCAAAGCTTAGGGTCTCTGCTGCCTTCTGGATATGGTCACCTTTCCTGCCTTGCATACCCAAAGCACAGACTGCCTGTACCTTACTGGACAGGCTGGTGGGGCACACAGACAACACACTGTGAAGATGTGCAAGTGTTTCAATAAGTGGGCAATCCCTCTGTGGTTTTTACTCTAATCTCATTTGAGGTTCTTGCCTTTTTAGCAAGCCACAAAATATGGGAGTTTATATCTGTCTTCAAGCCAGAGGTTGAGGCTTGAGTGTTGTGCAGCCTTGAACCCATAGTGGAGCCAGATGAGGGGATCTGGTGCTATGAAAGTTCAGGGAGACTAAGTAAACTGCCTTAAGATCACAGGGCTCTTGGGGAAGGTGTGGGGTGGGGGAGGAAGGAGGAAGGAGGGATGAGGAGACCAAAGATGATGAGGAGAACTGTGAAGGCAGTAAGAAAAAATTACAAATGTATCCAGAAAAGAATATTAAGAACCTGTAACTGCTACATTTTGCTGTCTATTTTTCTATTTGTGTATTTGTTTATAATTAGGTCTTTAACTTGATGGAAAACACCCATTTCTCTCTCTCTCTCTCTCTCTCTCTCTCTCTCTCTCTCTCTCTGTCTCTCTCTCTCCCCCCCAAGTGTGTGTGTGTGTGTGTGTGTGTGTGTGTATGTATGTTTTAAATGAACTTGTGGGTCATTTTATTTTAAGTAACAGAAAACTTACTTTTCAACCAGGAAAAGTTGTGTGTTTTTCTTCCACTGTATCAAGCAGAAATAATTCTGGATACCAGTGACATCATCAAAACAGAATGATCCATAGGGTTTTTACTTCCTGTGCTTCTCCTTACCTTGGTTAAAGCATTGTTTTAGCTGTCTTTCTGAATTACCCCACCCCCACCATACACATCCACACCTGTAAGAGGAGAACAGGTCTTCAAACAAAGGGAAGTAGTTGGAGGGACACTACATCATCTAGTCACATACCTTAGGAAAACGTAGCCCGGAGAAAGCAGCAGCGAGCTGGTCCACTGACAGTCCCGTCCAGCTGCATCATGAAGTCCTCCTCACAGTAATGAATTGCAATCCCTCACTCTAGCCAGCCTGGGAGTGTTTGGAGGAGATAAAAGGCAAGCTGTGCACTATGCCTCTGACCTGCTTTCGCAGTTCTACACAACTTCCTGGCGTGGCTGCAGGAAGTGTGACTTCCCACGTGTGAACAGGACGGGGCTGCTTGGCTCCCTGCCGTTTATTACTGTCTGCTTGAAGGTGGGTTTTGCAAGGAGCGGGAGCTGAGATGCTGGGGCTGTGGGAGATTTAACATTTGCTGGCATCTGGAGGCTGAACTTCCAATTTGCATTCTGTGCCTTCGCAGCCATCCCCTGCCCGCGCTCGGCACCATTAGCCTACTTTATTTGGGTCTCTGCACTTCTATTTCCTGCCTATGCCTGCCTTTTTCTCCCTTCGTTTCCCGAGCCTGGGGAATACTCTTGCCCCTTCTGACGTTTTGCTTCATTCAGGCGACACACCATCTGTCTATTTCAGTCAGAGAGCTAGGATGTCAAAGTCACCTGCACATTCTTAGTGTCCTAAGGGATAATCCTGGGAGCAGTGGTATGTCTGCTCGTAGATATGCAGAAACAGGAATGGAAGGTGGTCTCTGAGGACTTGCGGGGCATTGCACCTCTAGACCAAAGCTGCTTACACTGTGGGTTACTGTGGGGATTCCACCCACTATTGTGACAAGAGAGAAAAGGTTCTGAACGCACAGTGACCAAATAACAGTTCAAACCAAAGAAGGATGAAGTCAGGTTGCTTCCAAAAGTGTTCCCCCTGCATGGCTTCTAAGTCCACACTGTAGCATTGATTCTAAACACAGGACCAATCGCACTGTGCACTGTGCATGATGTCATCCTGTGCCACACCATCAAAGATGCCCACACCTCCCTAGTTTAGACTTGAGACTGCCATAGGTCATGAATTTCAGTTTTCAAAAAAAAAAATTATGATCATTATATTTTGTGCATGCGTGTGTCTGTGGTGGAGGTAGGGATATGTGTGCCACGGTATAAATTTGGAGATCAGAGGACAACACATGGGGATTGGTTTTCTTTTACTATTTACCAAGTGGACCCTGGGAAATGAATTCAGATGGTCTTGCTTGGTGGCAGGCATTTACCTCTGCTGAACCACCTTGCAGGCCCAACTGTGGTGTTTTACAGTACACACATTTTCCCACTCTTCTGGGACTATAATGGTTTAATTTCAGAAAGCAAGCTCTTTCAAATATTTTTCTGTCATCATCTCACAGCATGTTAATATCAGATTGCTGTATCTTTGGATTGTATGTGTTAAAACAACAAGCACATCCATCTTAGTGTGCATATTTGATCTTTAACACATGTTCAATTATAGACATATCATAATTGTCTTAGAATGTATTTCCTTATGATGTTTATCAGTGACTGATTTATATATTTATTATATATACTTATATACTTGGGGTGATATTAAGATTTCTTGAGAAAAAGAGGATCATCAATGGAAAGAATTCAAGGTGCCCTAATCTAGATCTGAGTTTGCCAGTCAGCTACTGGAGACAAACTTCTCTAAGTGTGGATTTGACCTCTGTCTACAATGCGTACAAACTTTCGGGCACAAGGCTGCTTACTTACCTAGACTGCTGTCAGAGTGAAGGTCAGGCTATGTGGGAAACCAACATTACCTTGGAGCAGACACTGTGGAAGCAGCCAGCGTATCCCAGTTCTACTGCTTAGAGCTGCTCACCCTGGCCATGTCCCCAGCCTGCTTGAGCTCCAGTTTTGGTGAGTAGATGGTGACAGTAATATACTATAACCACCGAGGGTTAAGAAAGATCAAAGTAATAAGGATCACAAGAATGAGAGTAACAAATCCCTCTTGCTGATCACCTACTTCAAATGAGCATCCATTTAGGGAGCCGTTTGTTAGGCATAACATCAAATATATTTATTTAATAAGCATTTCTAAATATGCTTAAAATATTGGAGCTAGGTATTGCAGTGAATGCTTGAAATCTTGGTACTTGGAATGCCTAGGCTGGGAGTACTGTGTTCAAAGCCAGACCATCTTAAAATAGCTTAATATAAAACTGTGGGCAGTGGAGGGATCCTGGGTGGCAGGTCTATGGTGCAGTAATGTATGCTTATAACCCTAAAGCTGGAGAGACAGAGACAGGTAGACTCCTGCCTGAAGCTTGGTGGCATAATAGCTTAGCTTACTTGGTCAGACCAATGAGAGGCTCTGTCTCATAGAGCCAAAGTGGGCACATCCTGAGTAACGTCATCTGAGAGTGACCTCCAGCCTACATGCTTCTCAGTTCACACAATTCAGACACACATACAAATTTGAGAGAACCCTCCCACAAGTTGTGCTCTGACCTTCACAAACACACTGTGCCACCACATGATGGTGTATGTGCACATGTGTATGTGTGCACATATGTTCTCTCTCACACATAGATACTCGCAAAGTAAATGAATTGAAACATTTACAGACAATCTTACTGTCTCCTCTAGATGGATAATAGGAATCACATGTGCATATTTGCACAGATTAAGTACATGTGTAGAGTGAACTCTGATGGTTTTAGCTTGCTTTATAGCACTATTCCTTTATGGAAAGGCCTTCTTGGCTTTTAACGATTCATCAATATTCTTATAATACCAACTTTCCACCAGAGAGACACATGGTAAATACTTTCCTGTGATTGGATACATCTGCACTTGTGGCCATTGTGCTGGCTCTCCAAGCCACAGGTGCCTCCCCAAGTTTCAAGGAAGGTAACCAGTACACAGCATAAAAGGCAAGATTGGGGTCTCAGAGGGTCTCACTAAGCCTTCTAAAGGGCTTAGTGTGGCAACTGTTACTGATCAAATGCAAACTTCCAATCCCAGAACCATAAAATCAGGAATGAGAAGGCACAATTTTACCTCATAAAATTGCAAAGCTTCTGTAAGGTAAAGGACACTCTAAATAGGACAAAATGGCAACTAACAGATTGGGGAAAGATCTTTACCAATTCTACATCCAATAGAGTGCTAATACCCAATATATAAGAAGAAGTCTAGTCGTTAGACTCCAGAGAACCAAATAACCCTGCTAAAAATGTGGAACAAGGCTAAACAGAGAATTCTCAACTGTGGAAACTCAAAGGGCTGAGAAACACCTAAAGAAATGTTAAACATCCTTAGTTATCAGGGAAGTTCAAATCAAAATAACCCTGAGATTCCACCTCATACCAGTCAGAATGGCTAAGATGAAAAACTCAGGTGACAGCAGATGCTGGCGAGGATGTGGAGAAAGAGGAACACTCCTCCATTGCTGGTGGTTTTGCAAGCTGTACAATCACTCTGGAAATAAGTCTGGTGGTTCCTCAGAAAATTGGACATAGTACTACCTGAGGACCCAGCTATNCCACTCCTGGGCATATAACCAGGAGATGCTCCAACATGTAATAAGGACATATGCTACACTATGTTCATAGCAGCCATATTTATAATAGCCAGAAGCTGGAAAGAACCCAGATGTCCCTCAACAGAAAAATGGATACAGATAATGCAGTACATTTATACAATACAGTACTATTCAGCTATTAAAAACAACTTATGAAATTCACAGGAAAATGGATGGCACTTGAGAATATCATCCAGAGTGAGGTAACCCAGTCACAAAAGAACACACAGGCTATGCATCCACTGATAAGTGGATATTAGCCCAAAAGTTCAGAATACTCAAGATTCAATTTACAGACCGTATGAAGCCTAAGAAGAAGGAAGACAAAAGTGTGAAGGGGGAGCAAAATACTCACAGGAGGAAATATGAAGACAAAGTGTGGAGCAGAGACTGAAGGAAAGGCCATCAGAGACTGCCCCACCTGGGGATCCATCTCATATACAGTCACCAAACCCAGGTGATATTGTGAATGCTGGAAAGTGCTTGCTGATGGAAGCTTGATATGGCTGTCTCCTGAGAGGCTCTGCCAGAGCCTGACATACAGAGGTGGAAGCTTGCAGCCAACCATTGGACTCAGCTCAGGGATCCCAGATGGAGGAGTTAGAGAAGGGACTGAAGGAGCTAAGGGGGTTTGCAGCTCCATGGAAGGAGCAACAGTGTCAATAGGCCAGAGCTTCCCGGAACTGGACCACCAACCAAAGAATAAACATGGAGTGACCCATGGTGCTACCCACGTATGTGGCAGAGGATGGCCTTCTTGGATACTTCTTGGATATGAGTGGGAGGAGAGGCCCTTGGGCCTGAGGATATTCAATTCCTCAGTGTAGGGGAATGCCAGGACAGAAGGTCAGGAGTGTGTGTGTGTGGGGGGGTACCCTCATAGAGGCAAGGGGAGGGAGAGAGGATAGTGGATTCCTGAAGGGGAGACCTGGAAAGAGGAAAACATTTGAAATGTTAATATAGAAAATATTCAATTTAGAAAAAAAAATGTGTCCTGTCTCCTGCTGTGGGGATATTTATTTCATATTTAGTTTCTACTTCATTACTGATGAAAGTAACCATGGCTGTGGAGAGGAAGGTTGAAAGCACACTTCCTATGTAGGTACATGTGGTGTGCTTGTGTTCACATGCCCGCACAGTTCCCACACACATGCACATGTGAGCACAGTACATGTGTTCTTCAGTCTGGGCCTGTAAGAAAATGAATCACAGGTTCAATCCCTGCGACTTCTGGAAGACCATAACTTCTGGATTATGATGGTTCTGTGGAAGTACTGCCACTCAAGTGGTAGAACAATTTACTCTGTGATTAGCTCACCAGATGGAATTTAGAGAGGAAGTCTATGAGCTTCCTGTTGGTATGACGATGTGCTAGTATGTCAGGGCTTTCGCTTGTGTGCCAGGTTGTGTGCATGCATGGGGTCATGAAGTGCTCATCCAAAGTACTGAGTATTTACAAAGTCTCCATCCCAGGAAGTAGACAGAGGATTTGCATTATAGGGTCTCTCAATGAACCTCCAACTCACCACTTCAGCAGGACGAGTGGCGGGTGAGCCTGAGGAAGCCTGCTACTTCTAACTCCACCACGCCCATCTTTTTATGTGGGTGGTAGCAATCTGAACTCAGGTCCCCAGGCTTGCACAGTAAGTACTTTACTAAGTTAGCTGTCCTTCCAGTCTCCAGAATTCAATGCTATTAAGACAATCTTTGATACAGAAAGAGGGTGAAAAACCAAAGGTATTCATTCAGCAGCAATACTGGGTTAAAAAAGAAAAAAAAAAAAAAATCTTGCTTCTCAAGTTCTGGTTGTCCAGATAGAAACATTCCCCATCCCTGGCAATTTGATCTTAGATGAACTAGCACTCACTCTTTGCACCTCTACATTTTTACCTGTCTCTGATATTGGCCTATCATTCTTGAAGTGATTCTGTAAGCGCGTTGTGGTGGGTTGAACAGGAATGGCGCTCATAGACTCATGGGTTTGAATGCTTGGCCCACAGGGAACTATTAGGAGGTGTGGCCTTGTTGGAGGTGCGCTTTGAGGTCTCATATGCTCAAGCTAGGCCTAGTATGACAGTCTCTGAGGCCTGTGGATCAAAATGTAGAACTCTCAGCTCCTTTTCCAGCACCTTGTCTGGTCTCATGCTGCTGTTTTCTACCATAACGATAATGGACTAAACCTCCAAAACTGTAAGCCAGCTTCAATGAAATGGTTTCTTTTATAAGAGTTGTTGTAGTCATGGTGTCTCTCCACAGTAATAGAAACCCTACCTAAGACACATGTTATAGAAATGATTGTGTAGTGTGTGTGCACACACGTGTGTAAAACAGACCCCGTAAAGAAATCCACAGAGGCAGAAGAACTCAGAACACCAACTTACAGGTACCTTTTCAGACTAAGCTTTTATTTTTTTGATATTACAAACCAGTTTTCTTTATTCACAAACCACTGTAAGTGATATAAACACTAATTTCTAAAGACAGATATACACATTTTCTGGGTTTGCAGATTGAGTGATGTGTGTTAAGAAGTCACTATATGCCACATTAATCTTTTTTTCCATAATTCATAATAGCAATAGTTATTTAGATAAATGAAAACATTCCAAATAAATACTGTTGTTTTAAAAAATCCAAAATGTTTGTTTACACCTCTGACATGACAGTTTAAAACGACTTATCGGCAGCTCAGCGGAGTGCCTAGACAAAAGGTTCTGCGACATCGGTTGGCACCCACTTGCTCTAAATGATTTTTATTAAAACTACATACGATCGTAGGGGAAAGTACAGTTCATTGATGGAAATCAAAACCGCAAATGAGTTTTACTTTAGCCAGCACAGTAAGAATTCCATGTTTGTGATTTCATACACAATGCAGGTTCTGGGCTTGAAAAGCTGGGGCGACTGGGAGGAGTCTGTTGATCTTTTTGCAGCCCCTTTTTCTATTACTATCTTGACCCCATCTGGGGTTGAATGCTACAGCATCGTGATAAATTGTTGCCTTGGATAACATCAACCAGGTGCACACTGTAGCAAGCCAGGGTAGTGGGAACGTGATGTTGTCAAACGGTTCCCTCTGGACCCGTCTCTCCCTACTCAAAGAGGTCTGGTGGAAGACCAGTTTCTCTTCTCACCAGTTCAGCAGTTTCTCTCCCTTCCCCTCCTCGCCCTTTGCTTTTCTTTCTCTCCCAAACCATGATCACCTGTCTTAGATATCGAAGCTACAAAAACTTTGTTTTCAAATCTCATGAGACTTTATTGATGGTTTAATATCCAACCGATCTTACGGGCATGCACGTAGGACGACGAGGAAAAGCTGGATCACAAACACTTTTTTTTTTCTTTTTAAAGTTTTGTTTGGTTTTGATTTTAAAGCAGAGTTGTTACAGCAGATTGGCAGGTTCACAGCGTGAGTTGATAACTTACTAAAGTGCGTGCCGTGGGGCCGGCACCGCACACACAGGCAGTAACACTACTCAGGGAACAGCTTGCTGATATTTTAGAATTTAAATACAAAACAGGAAGACCCATGACAGATACCCCAACTTAGGTTAACTTGTAAACAGGACAACATGGGGGGGATTCAAACAGAAGAAAATCTCGCAAGCTGCAATTTTTCGACTGTGCTGCTCTGGCCCTGCTCCGAGAAAGGATGGGGCAGACACTCTTCTTTGGGGATGGTGGGGATGGTTCTAGTTTTTTTTGTTTGTTTGTTTGTTTTGTTTTTGTCTTGTGTTTGCTTCCTTATGACAATTGCTGGGCCTTGGCAATAGAAATAAAGATAACCAGTTTATGATAACCCTGGGGCACGGGGGAGAGGGAAGGGCAGGCTCTCACAGACTGAAAAATTGCAAGTTGCTCACAGCGCAGTCATGTTTTCAAAAAGTATCAAGCTGATGAAAATACCATGATTATCTCTATTCAATGATTGCGATACTTGTAAAATGCGACTATAAATCCAGATATGATTATCATGTAATTCCATAAAAATTATACGTCTGTCTCTAACAGTTAATCTACTAAGCTAAACTAAAGCCTCAGAGACTGTTCTAGAACATAACTCCACTGCACAGATGTAAATTTTATACATAGTTTTAACTGGTACAAAGAATTTAAGTTTTTATTACTTTCTTTTTTGGAAAAAAAGAAAAAAATAGAAACAGTGCTTTTTTTAATCACCTTTTTATTAATGTTAATTTTTCCCTCCCGTAATATAAAAGTCAGCAGTGATATCAATAATTTCTCATACTGGAAGAAATATAAAAAGAATGCTTATTGATGGCCTAACTAGTAGCCTTTGCTTAAATAACTAGTGGGTAGGTAAGAAGCTGAGTACTGCAGGTGGAATGATAAGAGGGTGGACTGGCCGACACAGCTTCCTTCCTTCAACTGCAATCTCCGGGCTATAAGAAACGGATTCTTAACATAGCCTTTGGCTTGACTTTGCCAGGAGTAACTTAGAACCATAAATTTATGATAGTTGGTGCAGTGGGTCACTTAGATTCATCAGTTACTATATATATGTATTTATATATATATATATATTTTCTTTTTTTCCTTTCAGCCAAACCCCAGTCCCAAACCCCTAAGACCCTCCCGGCCTCCCCTTTCACAGAATAAAATAATATAGATGCAGAAAGAATGACTTGCCATTTACAGTCTTCCCAAACAGCTTAACCCTAGTAGCTTCGTGTTCGGCATATAGAATTCATTTACATAATATAGCACTCTGGATATGGCCCTAAATCGGTTTTTATTCATATCTAGCCTCTCTCTAGATCAACCACAAAAACTCCTACAGCCAACTGAACTACAAAAACCTTCAGAAACCAAAGACCCACAATATTAAAATACACAGAACAAAATATCTGAGGTATAAGATAAAAAATGTAATTTTTCCTCTTTTTTTTTTTTTTTTGATTTTTAGTTGTTTCTTTGAGTTGCTAACATGATGTCCTACTGCATGTGATGCAACACTCAGGCCTCGGATAGCTTCCTCTCTCCCCACATTGGAAGGTTGGGTTTGTTTGTTTGTTTATTTGTTTAATGGTTTTATCATTTAATATGGAGCAAAACGGTTGTATCCCCCTCGGTATATACTAGCCTGCAATGAAGAAAGAACGAGACCCACATCATCAGCATGGCTCCTAGTCTTGGCATCGGTCAAGGGCGCAAAAGCATTCTGAAACAAAGCAATTTGAGGGGTGTGTTTTTTTACATGTTGCCTTTTGTAACATGTGGATCATCAAAAAGACTAATGTAAAAAAAAAAAATAGATACTCAAAACCAACCAAATTAGAGGGCACCCCCTTCCCCATCCCAGACATTGTCAGAAAGTTAATGGTGGTCACTCCTGACCTCCTCCTGCAACTCCTTATGAAAAAAAATAATAATAATGCCAGGAAACTGAATTGGATCAGCTGGTCTTACCTACCAGCTACGAGGCTTCCAGTTTTCAAATGGGAAAGTGAGTAGATAGGAACCAGCTCGTTTTACTGGTTTGTTTCTTTGTTTGTATGATGTTCCACTGGGAGAAGCTCTCTATATAATCAAAGATGGTTCTAGACAATGTATTGAATGAAGGGATTAAGGATTCTTTTCCACCCTTTTCCTCAAGTAGCCTAGGTCTTGGAGCAGGGTTGTTGGATGTCACCGTGAAATAAGAATAAAGGCCTGCTTCTAGGTTTGGTTAGGCAACGTCCTTATTCTGATGCTGCGGGGGGGGGGGGGGGGAACAGGAGCTCTGCTGGGTGTGATTAAGCTTATGTAGAACAGTAGGCTCTTCTACGCCTGCTTGGGTTTCTATGACCCAGGGTCTAGGGAATTGCCTAGCTGTGACTTCCTACAACACTTAAGCATTTCTCTTTGCTGCAATTATTGGCCATTCCGATGAATGCCCATGGGACTGAGTTTCAGGGAGAGGACTACGATTCTCAACTCAAGCAGAAGACTGTATGCCAAGGCGCTGTATTGATTGCATGTGCTCCCACGCAATGGGCATGTCTTACTGGACCCAAGAGTGTTAGTGCATAGACGTTTGAACAAGTATAGGCAAATCCACCCTCCCCTTGCCCCCCCACACACTTTTGCCCTCCCCTTTCCCTTCCCAAAAACAAAACAAAACAAAACAAAAATCTGAGATTCCCCACCCTCCAAGAAGAAAACAAAACAAAACAAAAAAAATCAAAATAAATAAATAAATAAACAAAACAAGACAACCCCCAAAGCTAGCTGATTCCTTAATTTCTTATGTACTAGGCACACACACAAAGTGTGCCCCTCTGTCTACTTTCTCTCCTGAGCGACTATGACTTTAACCATGAATTGTAAAAGGGGAGGAGAGGCAGGCAGATGCTCAGCTGCCTGAGGGCAGAGGCCTGGAAGTCTGCAGCTTAGCTCCTCTGAAGTCTGTGCTGGGGCTGGAACCTTGGGGCTATGTGAATGAGCAGAGCAGCACGGGAGGGAAGGGAAAAAAAAAAAGAAAAAAAAAAGTTCTGCATTGACACTGCATTCCGTTAGTGATGGATTTAATTATCAAAATGACTAATTATTCCATTAAGGTAAGTGCTCGCTAGGTGAGACTTGCAAAATTAGAAATATAATAACTTACATGCACTACATTGCCAAGAAATTAAGACATTTATCAAGTTTACTGGGAGGATTAATGTGGCATTTTAGCTGCTGTTAGCACAAGAGACAAATTCAATTAAGGGAAAGTGAGAGGACTTCAACCATCAGTCCGTCTTGAGGCCCCAGCTGGGGTTGGGGGCAGGGAAGAAGGCAGAAGGAGCAGAGGACAAGGAGGAGCTGTTACTCACCATGGCACCAACGCCGTAGGTGGGGGCTGGAGCAAGTGTGTGGTGGTAGGGGTCGGCAGCATAAACTCGTCCGTAACTGCAAAGGGAAGAAGAGGTGAGGTTGGTCCGTGATGTACTCTGATGCACCGTGATTATACTTCGGTAACTCCAGCAATGAGAGACAGCATGGAGGAGTTGTCCTCATCCTAAAACAAGAAGCAGCCCCTCTCCACTGCAGGATATGAAGAGGCTCAGACTGAGTGTGGTAGTCCATTTAACACAGCAGGTCATATATTCCATACATAGCCATGTTCAAGTTAATGATGGGGACCCATTCTGAGAAGGTCGTCATTACGCAGTTTTGTCTTTGAAACATCACAAAGTACATTTACACGAACCATGAAAACCTTGGTGGTAAAAAGTCTCAGGGGACCACTCCACAGATGTGGCATATAACTATAAACATAGACACACACCCAAACACACACACTCACTCACTCACTCACACTCACATGCACACATTCATACATGCACACATACACTCTCACACATACACTCACATGCACACACACACACTCACATGCACATACTCACACTCACATGTACACACACACACACTCTCACACGCACACTCACACACATACACATTCTCTTCTACTGTGATGTTGCTACTTCACAGTCTGAGGCAGGCAGGAAGCAAACAGTATAGAGACTGGTCTCGAATCCGTGTCCTAAACAGAATTTAGTGCTCAAGGACAGACGAGCTAGATGTTCCTTTTTATCTGATTTGATTGTCACCAAGCAAATGAGATCAGGTACATCAGAAAGGGTTTGGTGAATTTTCTGGGCAGCTCTTGCCCAATACTTCAGATGGGAAGGAGAAGCTATACTTAGATAAGACAGTGTGAAGAAGGGGTTGTGGCGCCCCGGCGTCATACTTCGAAATCATAGTTTGGTTTGGTTTCAATCTTAGTATCCTAGAATCTCATGCATCTATCTTGGGATAGCTCTTAACATTTGGAGCAGGAATGCCTTCCCAGGGCAATGTGCACACTTGATCTGTAATATTGCATGTCCTTGCTTGTTTGACATCTATCCCCAAACACCTTTCTGGACATGATTTGAACAGTGAGCTTTTGATACTGATCAATGTTCAGATGCCATCTTAGGAAAAGTTCCATGGAAGGCGTGTGTGACATGGGGACTCTGGCACAAGTGGTTTGTGGAGAGCATGTTCTCTAGAGGAAAAAGAGGCAGGCATAGCAAGAGAAAAGATGGAAGCAGGGAAACTGTGCTGGAGACTAGCTTTCATCTGATTCTGCTGGTTGCATCTCAGAGCTGGTCAGAGCTTGCCCCCAAGGAGGCAAGTCAGTAAGCTAATTAATGCCCAAGTAGTACCAATGCCAGTTAAGAACTTTCCTGTGAGGTGGAAGATTAAGTACCCAGTTGAAACAGCTTCCTTTAGTAGAGAGCCAAGTGCTGGAGCTGGGGTGGGCGTGGCTAAGCTGCACTAGCAAACAAGACTCCTAGCAACCGGAGGATGAAGGATGCCCTAGACCCACTTTGTGGTTTTTTTTTTTTTCTTTTTTTAAAATAAGAATGAGTTCATTTACACTATCAACCAGAGGAGGTTCATTGTTGATCCCTTGATATGCGAGTTAAGCATTCTTTATCTTTTCCATATTTTCCTTCTAGGCATTTCTCTCTGAGTCTATTAAAACCAGGAGTTGATGCAAAACACTGGGGCAGAACTCAGGTCTAATGGCACCATGGTCAAGGTATAAATCCTTGCTTTCCTGGTTACTGGATGAAAACCTATCCAGTTGCTTGACTTGGTTGTTTACACCGTAGATCATGGGGAGGTAAAGGACCTGTTAAGTTTCAGACTCCCAGTTAGACCCCAGGTGGACAAAACAACAGATGATTCCAACTTCACCAGGGACAGCCTATGGGCACTCTCCAACAGTCACACCCTTCCTGCACATCCCAAAGCCAAAGAGCTGACATCATCCAGTCCAATCTCCAGCTCCTAGCCAGGGCTCATTGGTCCTCAGCAGCACTGCTGCAGTGAAACCTTCTCTTCGGATGCACACTTCTCTTCGGAGCTAACAAGTGGTCAGTTCAAGTTCCTCTCTCTTTCTTTATTTTTTTTTTAATTTTTATTTATTATTATTATTATTTTCTTTATTTACATTTCAAATGCTATCCCGAAAGTTTCCTATACCCCTACCCCCCCACCTCTGCTCCCCTACCCACCCTCTCCCACTACTTGGCCCAGGCCTTGCCTTGTGCTGGGTCATATAAAGTTTGCAAGACCAAGGGGCCTCTCTTCCCAGTGATGGCNNATTAGGCCATCTTCTGCTACATATGCAGCTAGAGACACAANCTCAGGGGGTACTGGTTAGTTCATATTGTTGTTCCACCTACAGGGTTGCAGCCCCCTTCAGGTCCTTGGGTACTTTCTCTAGCTCCTCCTTTGGGGACCCTGTGTTCCATCCAATAGCGGGCTGTGAGCATCCATTTCTGTGTTTGCCAGGCACTGGCATAGGCTCACAAGAGGCTGCAATATCAGGGTCCCTTCAGCAGAATCTTGCTGGCATGAGCATTAGTATCTAGGTTTGGTGGCTGATGATGGGATGGATTCCCGAATGGGGTAGTCTCTGGATAGTCCATCCTTTCATCTTAGCTCTAAATTTTGTCTCTGTACCTATATCCTTTCACAACCACTCTGGAAATCAGTCTGGCGGTTCCTCAGAAAATTNGACATANTACTACNNGAGGANCCNNCNATACCTCTTCTGGGCATATACCCANAAGATNTTCCAACTNGTAATAAGGACACATGCTCNACTATGTTCATAGCAGCCTTATTTATAATAGCCAGAAGCTGGAAAGAACCCAGATGTCCCTCAATAGAGGAATGGATAGAGAAACTGTGGTACATTTACACAATGGAGTACTACTCAGCTATTAAAAACAATGAATTTATGAAATCCTCTCTCTTTTATTTGAAACTTTTGTTCATTAAAAGTAAAAATTTTGTTAGAGAGCCCACCTGCTATAAGGAGTAGTAGAGGCAGGAGCAAGGCATGAGGGTGGGGAACATGACAATGGCATGTGGTTTGGTCTTATTGATTTATTTTGCTTCTTAATATGTCACCTGGCAAATCTGGTTACACTAACAGAAGACTTGAAGAAGAATCCCAGGGCATAGATATGTTCAGCGGTAGCCCACAGAGTTCTGAAGTGAGTGTGAAGATGGACTTTTAGGACAATTTGGTTTTTTATTTTGAGACGAGTTTGACTGTGGCAACAGCTTTCATTTTCAGTTGTGGGGAGAGCAGAATTAGTCAAGTGCTTGTTTTGGAAACATGAGGACCTGAGTTAGAGTTCCCAAAAACGTATTTTCAAAAACACTAAGTATGCTGACACTGGGAATGGAGAGAGCAGTGGGTCCCTGAGGCTCGATGCTCAGCCAGCTTAAATTACTTGACAAGTTCTGGAGCCAGGGAGAAATCATAAAAAAAAAAAAACAACAACAACAAAAAAAACAAAAAAACACCCCTCAAAACAACAACAACAGTTACAAAGGTGTGGAATGTCCTGAGGGATGACACTGGAGACGGGCACCTATGTGACTATGTACCTCCACCTACTAGTCTGTTTTTCCTAAGGTCTGGATGACCTGGATGACAGCATGACCCCATCCTGCTCTCATCATTTGGGGGCTTTAATGCTTGGGCATAGCTTCAACCTTTGCAGAAACCTCAAGGTAATAGTTTGGCAATATTTTCTTCCAAGGCCAACGAAAAGCCAGCAGACTCAAACTATTCCTCCCAAATGAGAAGGCTCTGGTTCTCTTCAGGGTGACCTCTACCTTCAGCATACCATGGTTTTATGATGATTAATAAATTTCATTTCCACCGAGGAAAAGGGACCAGGTCAGCTCTAACTGAGAACAAGGAAGCTTCTTTTCAAATGCTAATTTCTAAACATGCCCTTGTGTGACAGGACAGTTTAGATACAAGGTTATTAGGGAAAACTGGGGACTTGAGCAGTACTCCTTCAGCAGGCATGCCAGGCATGTAGACACCCCAATGTCCTCAGAGGGAACAAAGAGCAGCACTTCTCAGGGACACCCACAGAGTGAGGACAATATGGCTTAGTGTCTGATCTGGGAAGAGATTAGCGTTTACATTGCCATTTCTGGTAAAACTGGTCGAGACATAATCAGACTATGAGACTCTCCTGGCCCCAATGCCAACAAAGAAGCAACCTCGAGAAATACAATGTATACTCACTGCAGTCCACATACTGCATTGCTGCAGAAGACAGTAACCAGTACTAAACAAGATCAAACTCAGCAACCTTCGCCCAACTCAAATCCACTCGAATTGAAAGACATTTACAGTTGTAAGGTCCATGTAATCAGTCCAACCATTCTTTGATTTTAATTCACCCATCCATTTCTCTATTGAATTAAATGTAAATCTATATAAATTGTATCTCATCATTATTCTGCTTAAAGCCTTCCACTTTTTTTCACGGATTCTAGAATCATATCCTCTTTCCATCCAGTCTGGACTACCCTTAGTGTCACATTTCTGTGATTCACTGATCATTTCTCTTACTTTTCTATACAGTTGTTCACTTTTTCCCTCATGGTAAGAAAAGCTGTGTCTGCTTTATAGATATGAACCACTTGGATGAGGGAGCAGAGAAGAGGAGAAAATCAGGATTCTAGAAATGCTGGAACCCACAGTATAATTTTTATAATTTTAAAAATTACATTTATTCATATATATATATATATATATGTGTGTGTGTGTATGTATATGTATGTATATATGAATATATATGTGTATGCATGTACACATACATTGTGTGTGTATGTATATGTATATATATATATATATATATATGCATGTACACATACATTGTGTGTGTGTGTGTGTGTGTGTGTGTGTGTGTGTGTGTGTGTGTGTGTTTTTCTCACCCTTCACACTGCTATCTTAAGTCCAAGGTCTCTCACTGAACCATCATCCTAGCTTGGCTGACTGACCAATGAACTCTAGGAATCTGTCCGTATTAGCTCCCCAATCCCCTTATGTGAGGGTCACAAACACATGTGACAATGCTTAATATTTTACACTTGGGATTCAAACTCGGGTTCTCATTCTTACAGTGTAAGCACTTTTTCCCAGTCAGCTATATCCCCAGGACCATGCTGCATACTCTACCAATAGAGAAATTCTTTAGGATATACTTGCTAAACATTCTACTTAGCCACTGACAGATACTGGGAAAAAAAAAATCTGGGGACTCTTGAAATCAAATTTGGAGCCTTATACCCCTGCTAGGTTACAAACACTAGACAAATAGCCACAAAGTCTAAATCCTTCTAAGAAAGTAAACCACAGAAAATGGGAGCCTCCTCTGTTGGCTGCTTCAGCCTAGGTCCCAGCCAGAAAGCCTCAAGGTAAAACAGGGAGGCGCCATGATATCCCCTGGGGAGAATGCCAAGGGCTTCCATATCCAAATTCTGTCTTCACACTGTCTTTGTTCCTCTGTGTCAGACAAGACTCCTCTCTTTCTCAGATCCACATCATTCCCACTCCCAAATCATGTGTTTTGTGTCTGAGCTTTGCCCCATTCACATGTGGAATGCACGAGACCAAACCTGATGCATTTGAAAACCATCCACAGAGAAGAGAGAACCATAGGGTGCGAGGCTTTTCACATGGCGTCTAACAAGCTGCCCTCTCTGTACTGCGAATGCCTTTGATTTCAGAGGCAACAGAAAGGCTCTATTCTGATATGCTCATGGGTACTTCTAGCAATCAAATTACAGATGCTGTGGCATCAAGATCTTCCTAAGTTATAAATTTCAGCTGTAGTTTCAGATACTGTATTTGAACTCAATGTTATATTGCACTGAAGTGGATTTTTTTTTCTTTCTGTTGAATGGGAAACAAGAATCTATATTTTTATTTGTATGCATACGTACGTGCATGTGTGTGCGTGCGTGTGTGTTTGTACATGTGTACTGATGTATACAAATAGCAGGTGGTGATGCTGGGTGTACATGTGAGACTGGAGGTTAATGCTATGTGTCTCCTTTGCTGTCCAACTGATTTGAGTGAGGCAGGGTCTCTTGCCGACACTGGGAACTTGCAAATTTGGCTAGTCCAGCTATCCAGCTTGCTTGCGTCTGTCTGGCACGCCACCTGGCTTCTATGTGAGTGCTGGGGTTTCTATCTGGCGTCCTCATACTTGCATGGTAACTGCTTTATCCATTGAGCCATCTTTCCAGCTCTGAATCTGTATATTTTGAAAAAATGTTTTGTGAATGCTACTGCAACATAGAAATTAAACCTATTATTACTGTTTTCAAAAATCTAGTTAGGACAAGCAGGGTGCTAATGAAATCCAGTGTGTCTGCACGAGTAGCTCAAGCAGAGTCCCAACAGTGTCACGGTTTTCTGCTAAGGGTTCAGTAAGTGTGGTATAATTAATTTCACTCCTTTTCAATTAAGACTCTTGGACGATCTCTTTAACATCGCCTTCCCATGTCTCTAGTCTCAGAGACAGCTGGAAGAATTCCTATGGGGCAGCAAGTTGGGTGAATTCTGTTCCCCTCTCGGAGCCAGTCCAACTGTGTCAGACAAGTGACTGACTTATGTCCCTCCTACAAGAACGGTCATAGAGGTACTTTCCCACTGCCATGCTTTACTAGGACAGTGCCTTTCGGAACTACTGCATGCCTTTCCTTTATAGCTGGACTACGAGTCTGTAGGTATTTAGGAAAATGAATCCAGGCTAAGCACATACTTATTGAAAAGGTATGAGGGCTCAGTGGCCCTGATGCCCTGCTATGTGGGGATCTCTAGGGATTAGACAATGCATCTTCTCTTTCACATTCTTAGGGAGAACCCAGAGGTCTGAGTCTTAACATGCTCACTGGCCCATCCCAGTGCCCACTCTTAGTAAGGCTCTCTGAGCCAGTGAGGAGGGAGGAGGCAGAGGCTTAGGTTGTACACAGATGTTTATTCCTGCTATATCACTCTCATTTGGCAGATTCTGAGAACTTTGAAAAATGAGGATTAAAAGGGTTCAAAAGGAAGCTTGTTGGGTTGGGTTTCTCCATGGCTGGCAGAATGTCCTGTTGAGCTGTCACTCTGCCCTCTCCAGAAGGGAGTGCATTAAGAGCACAGCTGACCCTGACCAAGTCAGTTCTTGTTTGGGCCACACCCTCTGCTCCCAGGAACTGGAAGGGGGAAAGCAGCTCGAAGGCACATGGCCTTTGAGCTCTTCTATTCCCTAGAGCTAGTGTTATGCCATCCTTCACTCAGTCACCATCCGTTCATTTCCCAGCATAAGAGTGAGGAGCATTACATTTTTCAACTCAGCCAGTTACTGTTTCCCACTTATAAAAGCAGGCAGACAAGCAAGGGTCCAAAAAAACCAAAGAAACAAACAAAAGACCCTTCCAGTCAGAGTCTCAGGGGATATCTGATCAATATAATCTTTGTAATTCCGTGGATACAGACCCTTGTAATTTCCATAGGCTTTCTCTGAGCTCTAGAACAGACAACTCCTCCCTTCAAAGACTCAAAGAAATATTGTTCAAACTTTGCTAGGTTTCTGCTGCAGACCTTTCTCATTCCTGGACTGGACCATGCTGCCTTATTTCTGAAATGAGTGAAAATTCTCTTTCTTTCATGCAAGAAATTATCTTATCAGACCACTCAGGAGGCTCAGGACAACAAAAAACTTCCCCAGGCAATTACTGGGTTCCACCATTTTCTCACTTTTAGGCTAAGGATAAAACAGCACACTCCATCTGGAGAAGGTTTTGTGTTTGCCTCCATGTGCCTTTGACACAATGCTGGGCATCCAGCTTAAAGGGAGGGAGTTCTAGCTGGTTCTGACCTTGAGTTCAGTGCATTGACTCTTCTCACGGGACCCAGGAAGCAGAGAGGAAGGTTCTTATCATAGTTGGCTTTTTCCCTCTTTGTAATTCTTTCTGGGTCCCTAGTCTATGGGGAAGATGCTTTGTACATTTAGGATGGGCCTCCATCCCTTAGCCAATCCTCTGAGGAAGTGCTTTGAGGAACTAGAGGCATGCCACATGCCTTTTCATCTTTTAGGTGCTTCTCAACCTGGTTGACAATGAAGACAAACCATCTAGGGTCAACAGCCACAGTAGTCACAGTAGCCACATAGTCAACAGACCTTCCAGGAGCAATGGCTAACATCCAGCTATACAGGTCTGCAGTGTCCTTACAGGACAGTTTGACTTCCTGAACCCCAGACTCCACATTCTGGTTTTCTGCAATAGGATAAAGACTCATTGAGAAATATTAAGATGAAAATTTCTTATATATATATTTAAAGGAAATCAGAGGGCAACAGTTAATCCTGGGAATGTTTCTATTCACTCTCTTATGAAGTGACCAACTGGAGTCTGATATCAGGTCTTAAAATTTCCTCTGTAATAGTGTGCACATTTGCAAGCACTATTTCTGAATCATGGATCCAGCACAACTTTTTTCCTCACAAAAGCTCTAGATTAGGAGGACCAATCCAGACTCAAAACTCAGAACATTTGGAAGTCAAAATACAGCAAAAGCTCTAATGTACAAATGAGAATGAAAGGCAACTCTATTCCTCTCCAGAAGGCTCTGGTCTTTCAGATGTGAATCCTCGCTCACTTCCTCAGCTTGCATTCAGGAATGACTGAGGACAGAGCCAACCTTATGATGTTCCCAGGTGCCCCAGAAGTGGGACAGAATGCATCCTCTGGGTTCTGAAGCAGCAGTGTGGAAGTCTCATAGAATTTCCTTTCTTTTTATTTCTTTGTTCCTTTATTTCTTTGTTTCTTTCTTTCTTTTCTTGTCGGTCTGTCTGTCTTTCCTTTTTAATGTTTTTCGCACACAACTTTGTGATGAGCATAAATGTTCACACAAATCTAATACCTACAAAATGTAGAAAGCTGGACTCCATATCTCTGTCAAATCATAAAGAATAATTTTTCCTTCCTCTCAATGCAGTTTCAATATCTTACATTAGTCTGAATCTCAGTGGGGCAGGTGTGGAAACAAACAAACAAACAAACAAATAAAAGCCCAACTCAATTCTAGATTTATCAAGCAGAATAGCAGCCAGCCACTTAGGAAGACACAGTTAAGTCCCACTTCGGGCCTTGCAATAGGTTACTCTGCAAGGGATGCTTCATCAGATAGAAGAGGTATAGGTACACACTAGACAACCTTTTAGAAACCCTCTTCCTCTTTTTCTTAAGACCGTTGCTGTAAAAGCCAGAAGGAATTTCCCATCATGCTTTGAAATCACTGTGGCATCCTAGTGGCAGCATAAAACACACAGTAATAGAACCATTTGTGTCCTTCATCAGCTCTGTGATCTAGTAATCCTGCAGAGAAGTGGAGGGGAGCAATAGCTAAGAGTCCTTGGGGTCACCCATCCCTCTGCTACCTGTTAAGTAAAGGCAGGGATCCTGACAGTGCAGGACTTACAAGTGTCTGCTTTTGCAAGCAGAGCAGAGCTTTCCAGAGGTAACAAGCATAGTGAGAAAGAAAGAGGTTCTGGGATCTGAACCCCAAGGCATTTTCCTCTACTCTAACAACAACAACAACAACAATAACAACAACAACAACAACAAGGACAATGACAACCACACACACAATCACACACACAATGCTTTACTTGGAAACACATTAAAGCATAAAGAGGGGGCACAGTCCTAATGAATTGTGTATGTCTCTAGTATAATCCAGTTTCAAAGAAATAGAGTAACAGCCACAAATATGAGCCCTATGTATTGTTTAAAATTCCATCGTAGTCACAGTTGGAAATACAGTTTTGTTTTATTTATCTCAATATATTTAAACTACAATCACTTTTTAATAATTATTAATGGAATGGCTTGTACAATAATCAAAACTTACATGTTTATGAACTCCGCTGCATACTTTAGACTTAGAAATACAGATGGGCCAACCACAGCTCAGGACTCAGTCAGGAGTGTAGAAGACCCACATCAAGAAAAAACTCCAGAGTTCTCCTTACCAATGAATAGAAAAGTCTTCCCAGGCGTATGCCTAATTCTGCTATGGAACAACCTGGGAGAACTTTCTAGAATGTTGATCTTCAGGTTCCCCTTTCAGACTCAGGAATCTAACGCCCAGGGTTGAGGGTGGGTGAGGGACTGAATTGGCTCTATATCTGAAATAGGTCTCACAGCCTGAACTTAATAATGATACTTCTTTCCTAAGATTTCACTGCTGTCACTTCCTTCCATTAGGTAAATTCAGAGTTATCTATATTTCCCTAATTTTACCTGGTAAATGGATAAGGCCATTTTATTTTTATGAGTACATTTTATTGGTATTTCATGCCACAAGTCTGGAACAGTGCCTCATACACAGTAAGCTGGCAGTAATCGGGACGATTATTATTTTTACTAAGTACCTTTGCTTACATGTTCCCTCTGCACCTGCTACTTCCAGCAAAATGCACCTCACACTCCACTGGAAACACCACCAATTAACCACAAATCAGTTTTCTCCATGACAACTTTGCTGAGTTGTCAGAAGATGCTGATGAGGGGAGGACAATTAGAGGGAACTTGCTGAAGGATCCATTAGAGGAATGACCAATTTAGCAATTTCCTCTAAATATTATCTGAAAGCTTATTGCAGGTGTGTGCATACATGTAGGCTCAAAGGGACTAAAGAAAGAAACAGAGCTCACACCTAGCCTGTTGTCCTGGCTGTGCCAAATATTGCTTCTTTACTTAAAAGACCTGCCTCGCAGGGGACGGTTCCAACAGCTTTTACTATTTTCATTTAGCTAAGTTCTTTTCATATACAACAAACCCAGGTTGGGTACCACCATCATCGGCAAGTGGGGATACTTCTCTCTGTGGGTTCTGGGGCTTGGAAAGCAGATTTTCATGATCATGCAACAAGAAATTTAATGATTAAGGTCTTTACTGTGGTAAGTTTGTGTGTGTGTGTGTGTGTGTGTGTACTTATATATACATATATGTACATATATAGCTTATCACACACTAGCACACAAAATTCACTCAATAATAGCAAGTTACTGATGCATCCTGAATAACTCAGTAGAGCCCACAAAAGAGACAGCTGTTACAGGGGCCAAGTACTTAATGTAATCTCCCATATTAGGAAATAACTCTCACACCATACTAGAGGAAGAGAGGGGGTTGCGATGGTCAATATTGATTGCCATGTTGAGAATCTCCTTGGAGACAAACATCTGGCACATCTTTCAGGGAGATTCTAGATTTGTTTGCTGAAGGAGGGAAGAAATACACTCACTATGGGTGATGCCATCCCAAGGGATAAGCTCCTAGCCGCAAGCCAAAGAGGAGAGCATACCTTCCTCTCCACCTCCTGCCTTTGATGCAATGTGAGCAACTGCCTCACCCTCTGTGCTTTTCCCACCTTGCTGCTGTGCCTTCCCTCCATGGTTATATCCTCAGACTGTGCGCCAAAAGAAAACTCTCCTTTCCCCAAGTTGCTCTGAACAGGCACTTTGTCACAGCCGTATGAGAAGTGGCTAACACAGAAGTCGCATGTGCCGTCTAACCCTACCAGCACGTCCTGCTTATTCTCCAATGAAACAGTATTCAAAACCAACTACTCCTTAAAAGTCCATGGGCAAGAGTCACTGTAGGCTGCATCACACTTTCCAGAATCTCTGTGGAGGCTTTCTTTCCCCTTTTCTTTTCATATAAAGTTCTGGTCTCTATCAAGATCTCTGGCTGACTGTTAATTTAATAAGATCAACATGAATCCTCCAATGATTATGGAAAATGCTACATGGATTCATAGCCTCCTAATCTTAACTTGTCCGAGCCACCTCTGAGCTCCTGCTACCTTCCTGACATCTCTAGCATACACACTTGCTCTGACCTCCCTGGATATTTTGTTCTTGAAACTGCAAGCATGCCTAATTGCATAGCCTTTGCACTGGTTGTATGTTTAACTGATTGAACTCTTAACTGTAAAATCTGGTGCAGTGATTAGTTTCAACTGTCAACTTACCACAGCTTTTGAGAGACAAGTCTCAATTGATTGGCATCAGGTTGCCCCAATGGGCATGTTAGTGAGGACTGTTTGAATGTTAATTGATGAAGTAAGACCCAGTCCATGGTGGGCAGTACCATCCTGATCAGTTAGGTCCTGGTCTACCCAGGATTGATGCAAGCTAGATGAAGCAAGTGTGTAACATACATCACTTGTATCCTTGTTGCCATTGTGGATAGAGTCACATGACTGGATGCTTAAGTTCTTGCCATTTCCTGTGTGAAAGACTCATAGAACCACAAGTAGAATAAACCTCTCTTGATTTTTGTTTGTTGTTTTTATCACAGCGATAGAGATGAAATACTTGGTTCACTCCTTGATTAGATTCTTGGGGCTTTTCAGTGCCACCCTTGTCTAGAATGTCTTTCCGATCATAGAAGCTAAATCTACATGGCACCTTAAAGCCTTCCCTTACCCCCTTACAATTGCTTTTCTGATTTAGAGAATCCCAACTCTATCTTTTAAATTTATTTTTATTGAATTTTAATTGTTACTCTGTGTGCATGTATGTGTATGGGTATGCATATGCCACAGAAGGAGTCTGGAGGTCAGACAGGCAGTTTGGGGAATTAGTTCACCTCTACCATGGAGGCCCCAAGAATCAAATTCAATTTGTCAGGTTAGAGGGCAAGCACCTTTATCCACTGAGCTACCTCACTGGCTCCAGGCTAACTTTATATAGAAGTATATCCTATGCATCGTGATGTATATGATTTGGGGTCTGATGTTCACTAGAATGGAAGTTTGTCTATGGATAGCTTATCCTCAATTATTTCATGCTGTGACCTCAGGACTTCAATGCATCTCTTGAATGTAGCTCCACAGCTACTATCAAACTTGAAAGAATTCCATCTATTAAGTAACTTGATTTTTTCAACCTCCATTATTGCATAAAATCCATCTTGCTCTGCTAAAGTCACTAGTTCATCCTGAATACGTTCTAGTGAATCACAAAGGCAGGGGATTTCACAGAAGGAAAAATCATACCATCCACCCTTTATATCTCTTGAAGAATCCAACCTATGGAAGGTTCTTGATAGTATACATTGATTGATTGTTCAAGTGGGCTAGTTGATGCAACAGTTAGCACTATACCCCGTTATTAAAGGGCAGTCTGTACTTGTTCCTCCTGGGATCAGCCCTATCCAGAGGAAAACTGACCAAGTCAAATACTGAAAATTTAGAATTGCTTAGTATGAAAATTGTTCCCACACAAACAGTCTCACAGCCAACAAATGTGAATGGGCAACTACTCAACACAGGTAGTAGATAAGAATCAATTTGAGGACATCCCGAGGGTAGAGAGCTTCTCTTCGCCTTGAGGAGCCCAAAATGCAGAACATGAACTTCCTCTTCTAATGCAAGTAATGATCATCTCACCAACAACCCACAACCAAACTGCCTTCTCATATCTGCCACCATTTGTAGCCTTTCCCAAGAACCATCCTTTATGATTTTTTTTTTTTATAAAATCCAGCAAGCACTACAAACCAAAATTTTGAGAATCTTGTTGTTGTTTTTTGTTTGTTTTTGTTTTTAATTAAATGCAGGGGATCAATATAGAGGTTTAGTCCTCCTAGGCACATTTTCTACCACCAAACTCATACTCAGCCCAGTTCACTGATGTTTCTCACAGGAACATAGGAATGTGCTTGTTGTTGCACACTGGTTGTCAATAGATACTAGGATACAAAGGCCCTGCCCTCCATGGGGCTGCTTTAGCAAGTGGATTGTGTAGGATGTGTGTGCATTGGGATTTTGCAGCTTGCAAGGGAAAATCCACAAGATGACATTAATTTCATCGCATATCTGAGTTCTCATTTTGGACTTTGTATGAGAAGTAGCCTAGCTGCAGGGGGATCTGATTGATATGAATATCTTTTCTTTCTGCTTGATTCAAATAATCCAGTTCAAATGAGACCTGATAATGCACACAACACAGTATTAATATGGCCATCACAGGAATAGTGGCATCTTCAAAATGTGATCCACAGCAATTCATTAAAATGTACTGAGCAGCTGTCCTGGAGAAGACAGGATAGGGGAGAGTCAGGTTGTGCTCATGCAAGCATTATGTGTCACTTCTTTATAGAAGATTGCATGCAGACCACTTGCTAACATAACTGTTTTTCAGATCACGGGATTCAACCAATATCTACTTTGATGTTTCCAGGTTTCATTTTTTTGATCCATGATGTCCAAGATGGCCTGAGACACACTGGAATACACATGAAGTTTAGCGGGGAAGGTAGTGTGTCTGTATTACCAGTACCTCCACAGGTAACACTCACTCATGATACTCCATCATTCCTCCCAACTCCAGGCTCTTCCAACCCATCTCCTTTTCTTGCTCCACTCTGGAAATGATCAGTTATCCCTGAGCCCCAGGAAACTATTTATCACTCTGTCATTCTCAGAAATGTAATTAACAGTCCATCTTCCACTGTAAGGCATTATTGTGTTAACTGTGGCAGCACCTCTGACTGGGAGAAGCAGGGATTCAGAGAGACGGGAGGAGAGAGCAGCATTGTTAGCAAAGGAACTTTTGTAAATGGAGTATGCGTATGCGACTACTTTAGAAAATGAGCTTGTGGAAGTTAAGTCTTGTAGTAAAACTTCAACCCATTACCAGTGAGGAGAATGCCTTTATATATGACCCCAATGCAGAGACCTGTGTGGTCCTGCCAGGGGCATGTTCTAGTTCTGTCCTTCCTGTCATTCATTCTCTGCAAAGACTGAATAGTGCCTGAAACACGAGTAGTAATTTGCACCTTTGTTTACTACTCCATCAATAAAAAATAACCAGTAACAGATGCATGGTCTCTGTGCACAGCTGGGTGGTATGGATGCTTTTGAACATCTGTGGTATACTTGGCTATGGCTGTTATCATCAACTTTCCTTGGTCAACAGCATTCCATTGGCAAGATTGTCTAGTGATTATCTGATTGTAGTTTAGGCTTTAGTCCTCCCCCACCACATACAGTGAGAGAGAGAGAGAGAGAGAGAGAGAGAGAGAGAGAGAGAGAGAGAGAGAGAGAGANGAGAGAGAGAGAGAGAGAGAGAGAGAGAGAGAGAGAGACTGAGACTCCAGCAAGGCACTATCTAGGCACTTAAATCAAATAATTCCAAATTTAATTCTGCAGAACCACATCAAAGTGAAATTACAAGTGTTGTTTTGATGGAACTACCATGAATCTATTCTATTCACCAATGTCCTGGTTTTGAACACAAAATAAACTGTCCTTTCTCTAAGTTCTGATACTTGAGAATATATGTTGAAGGAAAAGAAGGAGGATCTTTAGCTAAAAGAAGGAAGATCCCCTTCTTAAAAGACAGATGTAATTATATTTCCTAATGCCACTGGCTTTGTGGATGCATGTTCTTATGGCCAATAATATTCCTTGAAGATCCCAAATAATTCCCATTTCAATCTCTCTGAACTAGATATAATATGTCAAAAAAAAAAAAAAAAAAATCCACAGGAGTCCCCTTGAGTTCCTAAGCTCCCTTGGTCACCATTTTACAACACAAGTACTGGTTATTCCTTGAATTTTTTTGTGCATTTGTTCACCGCAAGGCTTAATCTTCCAAACCAGGCATTATTAAAATCAGAAATATACACATCAGAGTATCAGAGTTAGCAAAACGCCTCACATATTTTCCAGATGGCAGAGTCTAAGAGCTTCGCTACACTCACAACTACATGGTTTCTTTCTCTCTTTATAGAAACTAAACTTTCTACAGTGACTAATTGTAGCATGTGAAGAAGATAAAAAGAAGGAAAAAAAAAAAAAAAAAAAGGATACTGAGACTGAGGTGGGGACATCAGGAAGGAGGAATGTCTGTTACCTGCAGAGGTGTTACAAGAAATTTCATCTGTTGCAACGAAGACGAACTGATTTCTGGAAGAGAAGATAAAATTCACAATACTGCTCGCTCAGGGGGAAACGTGCTCGCTGGCAATTGGTTCCATGTGCACAGGTGAAGGGTGGGGAGGGGGCTGCGTCTGCATGGGTGTGGCAAGGAAATGTGCTGATGGACCGTGGACTTGGAAAGCTTGGAAAGATCACAAAACAGGCATGCGGGACCACTTAAATGAAATCATGAGGGCATCAGGATGTGGGCGTGTACAAGCTGTTGTGCCAGGGTATTAATACTGCGTGTTACCAAAGCATGCCAGGGTGCATGGCTAAGGCCAAGCTACTTTATGTTGTGCTTACATAGGTTTTTATAAATGCTAAATATATACTAAACCTTTTTTTTTGAAACTAAAGACTATTATTAGGAAAAGAGTGTGCCAGGACTAACTAGGAATATCATAACACTCCATATATTATGACATGCTATTCAAAACTGTTTTTAAAAAGAAAGAAAAATACTTTCATTACGGAAGAGAACATTATAGAGCATTGTATGAAATTAGGTTATGGATAATAATTTACCAAACTAAGGTTGTTTTGGGAAGACGAAAATCTCACCATCTAAAACAACACCTATCTTTCCAAATTATTCTTTTTGAGGGGGTGGGTGTATACATGCTGTGCTGTATATGTGGAAGTCAGAGGACAGCTAATGGTGTTATTCCTTACCATCTACCTTGTTTGAGACAGTATCTCCTGTTATTTCCAGCTGTGTACACCCAGGTAATTGCCCTGTGAGCTTCCAAGGATTCGTCTGTCTCTGAAGTCTATTGCATTGTAGGAGTGCTAGAAGTACTACACTCTAGAAGTCTATGTGCCACTATATCTGGCTTGATGGCTCCTTGAGGGATCTGAACTCAGGACCTTACAATTGTATAGCAAATGCTTTGACCACTGTGCCATCTCCCCACTCCACTCAATTTATTTTGTTCCAATATGATGCACACTGGAAAGAAAACTTAAAAAAAATAAAAAATGCCCTTTCACTTTGATTTATTAAATCCAGAAAAATGATAAAACTCCCTTAAGGCCTTTTCCAGGGTGGCAATTCCATACTGTAAGGTGTTCAAATGTGGAGGTACCATTGATTTCCCTAGAAATTCGAATATCTATACCTTGCTGGTTCGACTGATTCATTGAGATGGGCTAGGATCTTAAATGCCTTGAAAGTCCCCAAAGAGGTACTGGGTTCTCATTTGTTAGATTTTTACTATGCATAGGGATCAAGAACCCAGATCAATGCATTTCTGGGGGAGTCTTAGTATGATTGCTTTTGTTCCAGTGTTTCAAAAAACATCCAGCAATTGAGCATTTTATAAAACATCTTAACAGAATTTTACTGTCACAAGAGGTGCACCTCTGAATATAAAACAGAGATGCTTCTAGAATATTCCCTGAAACATAACATTCTGCTGAAAACTCTAGTTGCTTCTAAACCAATAAAATCCTAACAAAATTATATACTCTCTGAGAATACTGTGTTCTATAAATCTAAAGTCAAAACTAAGTTCGTTTATCATCTATCTTAAAATAATAAAAGTAAGTTCAGTTGTATATTTGTTATATATTATATTATATTATGACCCAAACTTTTTGAAACTTAGAAACTATTGAGTTTCAGATTCCCTAGGTTTGAGGAACCATAGGTTTGAGGGGCAATACAATTGATACATCTGAAAATGAAAAAGATATATGATATGGAATTTGATTAAACCTACATAAAAGATGTTGAGATTTGGCATGCCTAACCTGCAGGTAGAATATTCCCAGCATGCATCAGACAAGCATTTAAAGGAACCTCCATTCACAAGGTTCCTAGAACAGGAGCCCAGCCATAGCTGAGCATGTCAGCCTTGACCATTCACAAATTGGGCTCTTAGAAGAAGCATTCCCATGTGCATGCTGTGTGGGGGTGTTAATTATTTAAGAAGCACTTCCTGTCTCATAACCTCCAATTCTGTAAGATACTGCAAATATGTATGTTGCTTCTGCATGGTTCCCTTGAACTGACCCTCCTGTCTCCAATTACAACATATTACAATAACAGGCATATGTCTCTATACCTAATTTTATATCGTGTCAGGAATTTAACCTAGGGCTTCATGAAATAGATAAGCATTCTACCAACTGAGCTACAACCACAACTCCTAGGTTTCTGGGTGATGTGATCTGGTATCATTGTAGGCAATTCACACAGAGGCTAAGTTGTTATTGGAAAAATAGAGAAAACTTTCAAAATTAAAGTAATTAAATTTTAAGTTCTTTAGAATTTTATGCAATATGTTGCTGCCTTTAAGAGTGATTTTTGGATAACAAGATTTTTAATTCTTAAAATGCCACATTTTTCTCCTGTTTTCTCTCACCAGTCTTCTTCCTTTCCTCTTCTTTCCCCTCTCCTTCCTTCCCTTCTTCCTTCCTTCTTTCTTTCCTTTTACTCTATTCCTTCTTCTTTCTCTCCTACAATCTACCATTGCTTCTGGTAACCATCGTCTCTTAAACTTTCTCCTTTTCGGTCTCTTTTTTTTTTTTTAAACATCTGTTTGGAGGTGGAGCCTTTTTTTACATCACAGAATCTGGTCTCAAGGTTCTAGGATCAACAGATCTTCTTGCCTGGGGCTTCTGAGTAACTAGGCCTATCCCATTTTCATTTTTAGAGTTCTAGGATATGTTTTGGAACTAAGGAGATCACATTTGCTTTGATAACTCACTTTCTAAAAAGAACTGGATTAGCTGGGTTCTATTAAGTAAAATGAAATCTCAAAGGTTTAATACTCATTTCCGGTAGTGGCAGAGAGAACGAAATGGCACACTTCGCTCTAGTATCAAAAGACTGTACAAAAGGCTTTCCAAAAATGACCAATTTAGGCATGAACTCTGTGCTTGTCTGTTTTATTTTCAAATACACATAACCAGTCCCGTTCCCTTCCCGAAAGATTCCCATAAAATGTCAGTAAAGTGTCTTTCTACAGTTTATCAAATATATGGGATCAGTCTGTGTGGCTATCCACCTTGTAAGATTTTTCTTTCATTAGTTGATTATGAGTAAGATCAATAAGAACATTGTATCAAAGAAGCTCAAAGGAGAGGCCAATTTGATGACCAATAGCGCAATGGCTGTAGTCTCCATACTGGTGCCCATCACCCTTTGCTGTGCCATTTTACAGATATTTTTGTTCCTTCTACTCAGAAGGAACATTTAAGACGTAAAATGTTCTATTTAGATAACTATACATAGGCCATGTGTTGATTTGTTCTATGAAGCCATTTATCCTAGATTACCAAAAAGAAAAAACAGGATGAAAATTTTTAGCTAGGATAGTACTGTCCACAAACAAGCTCACAAAGAATCAAATGATCTGAGTAGTGAGGTTGTGGAGCCACCTCTTGTGCTAAGAAAGGAGGCTGGTACCATGGGGTACCTCCTTATGCTAACCATTCTGCTTCCCTCTCTTCATACAGACCCATCTATTTAAAAATCAACTGACACCTTAATTTCAACAAAATAATCTGAACTTTGGTTGTAGATGATGGTGTCTAGCTGACAGTATCAATCTTTGTTGCCATGGTGACTACCTAGGAAACTTTTTTGGGGGGAGGGGGTTCGAGACAGGGTTTCTCTGTATAGCTCTGGCTGTCCTGGAACTCACTTTGTAGACCAGCCTGGCCTTGAACTCAGAAATCCACCTGCCTCTGCTTCCCAAGTACTGGGATTAAAGGCATGCGCCACCACGACCGGCTTTCTTTCTTTCTTTCTTTCTTTCTTTCTTTCTTTCTTTCTTTCTTTCTTTCTAACCTAGGAAAATTCTTATATTCAAGGCAACCCAGTTATAGCCAGCCCCATTGAATGAGCATCTTTGTGGATGGAGCTAGAGCATGGACTACTTCTACTTCCCTGGTAATTTCCACATGTACTGGAGGTGAGTACAAGTTGTCTGGTTGAACGGTTTGTGGCTTGAATGATCCATAGACACACAGGGAGAGCTCGTAGAAGTGCTACCTGCTGGCTCTCCTCTGCTGGCTTAGCTGAGTCAGAGTCCACAGACACTCCGAACGCAATCATACTATATTAATAGCCAACACTGAGCTGGTAAATCTTTCATTCCATGTGTGGAGAGCTATGCTTCTTGGGACTCCAGACTCTATCAAATATGGATTAAGCTCTTGCCTATGACGTGAGAAGACTGCTAAATGTCAATCATACCTACTCATTTATTTCATCTTCCTACACCAGCTCTGACAAAACATGAGTAAACTGAGGAAGGCCAGTTGAGGCAAAATGCCAAGCGGTGGAGAGGAAATACACACACTGTTATTTGGAACCCAGCCCCTACCCTCACTTCATCTGAGATTCTGCTCGGGGGCGGTCACGTGGGTAGTGTTCTATCAACAGTAGTAGTATGCCTGCCTCTCTAGGGAAATTTCCTGGGTTGCAATATAGCTCTGAAGCTTCTCTGAGACAAAGTAATAGATACTTGAATTCCTCCTTGGGTATGATATGAGTGAGAATCGAGAGAAATTATTATAAGCATAATCAACTTTCTGCCATACAGAAATGGCATATATCATTTTATCCACAGATTTCCTTCCATTTTAAGATGCTTTCCACAGACCAACCATCCAGAGTCCATCTGACTCAGCTGGTGGCATATTTAAATTAGTCTTGTGGCTTACCATATTTTATCTTTCACCCCTCCCTGCCTTAGATTAAATCTCATCTATTTGCAATTTCTTTCTGAAAATAATTACCCTCTGACTTGTAAGTGCCAAGTGAGAAGAGTGGCCTCCGAGTATTTCTCAGGGAGATTTGAGAAGCCAGAGAGAAGTTAAAGTCAGACATCTGGCAAGACCAGGTGGGACCAGATTGCAACTGTCTCTTCTCAAATTGTTGCATCGGTGCTGTTTTGTGGCTAGCGGTTCCAGTGTTTCCTCATTCTTTGGCTCCTTGACTCTATATTGTTACTGTTAAAAAGTCCAGATCTGTGTTGCGCATAGTGTGTCTTTGTGAATAAAAAATGCTTTGTATCAAACAAAACCCAAGATTTATTCACATTCAGAGCCCTATGGGATGCTGACTACAAAAATCTCTGCAGCCTGTAGGTTGGTCTCTTGGCCTGACTGGTGGCAGCTCGGGTCCCCCAAGATAGTAATGGAATGAAGTCAATTTGATTCTATCTGTAGGTTCTGGGGGGATCTTTTAGGTTGAAGATCCAGAGAAGTCCCGAACTTGATAGACCACTAAGAATTTGTGTGTGTGTGTGTGTGTGTGTGTGTGTGTGTGTGTGTGTAGATATTATAGATCATCTTTGGGTGTCATTCCTCTAAGTTTTACTTTTACTGATTGATGATGATGATGATGATGATGATGATGATGATGATGGTGATGGTTTGTTTGATTCATTGTTAGAGATAGGCTTTCACTAGGTACTCTGAACAGGCTCACATCATTCTATGTAGACCATTCTGGCCTTATAGGCACAGACTGCCTCTGCCTTTTGAGTGCCAGGATAACAAAGAATCACTAGGCCCAAATTCAACTCATGTTAAAAACTACTTGCATTTATTTGTATGTATGGACACACATGCCAAAATGCACATGTGGTGGTAAGAGGAGAAGTTATTGGAGTTGGTTCTTTTCAAGCATGTAGGTCCTTGGGATTCGGTCATTAGGATGTGTGGCAGACCACCTTACCCACTGATCCATCCTGTTAGCTCCATTGGGTGTTTCAGATGGCCACTGAGGACACAATGCTAAGCTACCTTGATGGAGCACATTCTTCAGGCCTTCTAGTGGGGAAGGCCTGCACTAGACATGTCTGTCCTCACTCTCATAATCTCAGGTGGGCTTCAGGTCTGCTCTTTAAAGGAGAGCTGCTATTGATCAGTGTTCAACACCTCTTCCCATGCTCACTTCTAAAACCCTACTCTGGACTGTCCAGATCCCAGTGAGATACATATATTTGCCTTTCCTGTGGTTATTTTTATGTAGAAACATATACAGATGAACCAGCAAATAATCAAATAAAGCAGAAAAGTGTCCAAAAGGATTTATCATGACTCTCTACCTTTTAAAAAAGTTGAATGTGTGAAAGCACATTTAGAATCATATCATTGGGACACAGCTATTCTGCTTATGTTGCACTAATAAGGATTAAATTAAAAGGAAAAGAGTTGCCAGTTTCTCCTAAATTTTGGCTGTTTGATTAGCTAACCCTGGACTTTGGATAATAATTTCTAAGGGTCTTTCCCTGACCTGGAGACTCTCATTTCAATCTCTCCAAGGTCTACTATTCTACCCACTTCCAACTCTGTTCTCACTGATGAGACAGCTGGAAGAAGTTCCAGAAGGCAGGGTTGTCATTACAAACAGAGTCTCATTAGAAACGTTACTTCAGCTTTCAGGGCTTTAAGTTTGATCACTGGGAAATGGAGCCAGAAATTAAAATGTATGTTCTTCATAAGCTTCGTGAAGTTTTAGCAGAAAACCAAAGCAGTGTGGGAGATACAGTATCATCTTCTGTGTCACTTAAACAAAAGGTTTTGTGTGTGTGTGTGTGGGGGGGTGGAAGTGGTGATCTGGAAGCTGAATTTGTCCTGGAAAGGGTGAGTGTCTCTTTTAGGAAGCTGGTACATCTCAGGAGATTCTACATCTGTTGAAAGTACAGGAGAAGAGATTCCACATCAAAGGAGAAACATGACTGGGTAGCACATGTGACTGAACTCCGCTGGACGACCCCACTTCTGATGATCATGGCAATGATGATGGCAGAGAAACTGAGCTCAGGTTCCAGCTGAAGAGCTTCCATTCAAAACCATGTACACCTCCTCAGGAAGCCATGACTTTAGTGACCACCCGTCTCTCTCATGTTCCACATAAGGCAAGTGGAAGGTTGACAGTCTATACCTTGCCCACATACTCTCATGAATTAAATGACTGCACTAAGACTGGATTCTGGCATAAACCTAATTGTCTGATTATTTTCTGTATATCAGTGGCAAAGGTTGATTAGCACACTTATATATCAAAGAACATGAACCGTAAATAAAAGTTCCTGTTTCAGATCATAACGTAGTTACATACTGTCCTGGGATACTGAGCTAAGCATAGACTCTCGACATGCTACTGTGTGGTGAGTCTTGGAGCTGATAGGCCATAAAAGAACTCACAATTTAAACGGAGTTGTGGTTACTGCCTCTATCAAGCCAGTGCTTACAATGAATCATCTCTAAGCTACCCATCAATCAGAAATTAAGTAAGTAATGACATTTGTACTAGCATATTGAATCATAGCATTCACCTCACCCTTAGCTGAATGGGTGTAATTTGTCCTCTGAGTAGATGAGAAAACCAAGGCCCAGTGATGTTAAAAGGAACCAGATGTGGCTCCTGCAGGGTTTGTTTTATATTGATGGCAGGCAGCCTATTATGCAGCCAATGATAGAATCTTAACGTGGAACACTACAACCTTGGGGGTAAGAAAATGATAATTACAGCCACCAGCCACTTGAAGCAGGTGGAACATATTTTGAGAGATGCCAAACTCTTAAGGGGTTACTGAAGGAGGGGGAGTGGAAAGGAGACAGTAGAAGGTGGGTGGGACCATAGGTGGGTCACTGAAGGTGTGGCACCCTTCTGTCATCTTGGGCTAAAGCATTTCAAGGTAAATTGTGAAGATAACTAAGGAGAAAAAAATACCTTGGGTTTAGTTGTTTGAACTCCATGAACTCTATTCATGTGTCTAAATACCATGCATTATTGTAGAGCAAAATTAAGCCTAGATGGAATGCCAAATTAAGGGTCTCTTCAGTTCTTACACACCAACACCTTACTGCCCTGCCAGTAAGCAGGTTTTCTCCTATTTTGCATGTTAGTTAAGTATGAAATGTACTACAGTCCTGAGAGCATTGAATTCCAGAGGTTAAACCAGTCATTGTGATCTACACTGATGAAAAAAGTCATCAAGAGTCATTTGTTTCTGTCAGATGACTTTTTTTTGCATGATTGCTGCATACAGATATAGAAATAACTTAGACATAGACATAACAGGGACTGGTTCAACCTGTGCTCTTAGGTTCAGGGGTCATAATTTTCTTTGATACTCTTAGAAGTAGTAGGAGTTTTAATGGAAAAAATACATCTAATTCCAAAAGATGACAGGTTTAGCATAAGTGCTAGTGTCAAAGAGGGTGACAAAAAGGAAAAATTACGACCAAAAAAATAACATCTAAAAGAAAAAAATGGTAAAGAAGGAGAAAGTTTTAAGTGTGTGTGTGTGTGTGTGTGTGTGTGTGTGTGTGTGTGTGTGTGTAAGTATATATGTGTGTGCACCAGGGCATGAGTGTATAGAAAACACAGGTTAACATGAGAGTGGTTTTACACTCTCCACCTTGTTGTTGAGCAAGGGTCTTTCACTGAACCTACAGCTTGGCATCAGCTAGGCTGGCTGGCAAGGGAGCTCTATAGATTTGACAGTGTGTTTCCCAGTGTTGGTATTATAAATGCATGTTTGTGCACAGTGGCTGGGAATCTGAACCTGGGTCCTCATGTAGATGCAACAGGAACTTTTCCCAGGTTGAGGGGGAGACATCTACAGATGTTTCATGAGGTAAGATTAGTCCAATTTGGGTGTGTTTTCTTCTGCTCTGCTGGGCGGCTTTCACCTATCAAGTTCACTGTAGTAAAAAGGGCTCACCCAGAGGCTGAACAGTCTGTTCTCACCACAAGTTTCTGATATACCTCTAGAAATCCAATACTTCTTAAATGTTTGTGGTGGGGCCCTGATGGCACTACTTAAACGATAGATTTCATTTGTTTTTTTGTGGCCCATCAAGCCAATGATCTGCAACCAGAAAAGCGTGTAATTAGGCCATGACATGACCAAAGGAGCTGTTAGACCTTGTCTTGTCACCTGCAGAAGTGGCTCCCCACATGGCTGTGACAGCCATGGTCTGTTGGGTTTGGAATGCCCTTAATTTCTCCCTGGTCCCTTGTTGGTCCAGTCTGTGGATTATTACAGGTCTATTTTTTAACTGCCTCAATTACATATTCATTCAACAGTGCATAACACCAGTGAAGCCATAGTAGCTATGGATAAAAGACAATTAATTCTTGAGGCAAAATCTGGACATATTTAAGGTGTATGTGTGAGGAGTGATGGAGTTTGTGATTGTGTGAGTGTGTGTGTGTGTGTGTGTGTGTGTGCGCATGCGTGTATGTGTGTGTGTGTGTTTGTGTTGTGTATGGGTGTGTGTGTGTTTGTGTTGTGTACGGGTGTGTCACTATGCTAAAATGAAGAGAAAATCAGGAAATAGGCCCTTTTATAACATCAGTATTGCTCCTGGCTGTTCACAGTTTGGCACTCATGGGCCCAAATTTCAAGTCCTCTCTGCTTCCTTCTTTACAATTTCAGAATCATCTTAGGTGTTCTCAAATTAAATCAATGACAACTTCAAAGATATGTTGAGAGAAAACTTAATTAGCATCATTGTAATTTTTTGGAGAATGTAAAATCAGAACAATTTTAAAGATTTGGTAATGTATGCTTATGCTTTACTAAAGAAGTTGCTTTTGCCTGGCCCTCTCAGAAATACACTTTTAAAAAAATATCCTAGGACTATCTGGAACAACTGGTTTCTTTTTCTCTTCTTGAAGGGGATATGTGCCACTCAAAATGGTGACTGAATCTGTTATAGAAATAAACTTTCAATGATAAAAGCAAAAAAAAAAAAAAGACATAAAAATAAGACAATGTACATACATACACATGCATATGTGGACATGTGCCTGTGTGTGTGCATGAACATGCACATATATGTATGTTTACATATACATGTTTGGTAAAATCCTGAGTATAGTTTCAGCAGTGGCACTGGGATACAAATGTATATAAATAAAAAGACTGGTGACTCACTCCTGCTACACTCCTTTTATAAGGTGACAGAGAATCTTTTGTTAAAAAATGAGAATTGCTCATCACAGTGACAGAAATGACTTAAAATTAAACCAAGAACAACCTCAGTGAGCTGCTACCACAGGCCACTGACGAAAGGCAAGGCTCCTTCTCACCACACTTCTTACCTCACAGTCAAGAATGACTTTATCTAACTGAGCCCCGCCACATGGTACCCTCGGGTCTGCACTAAGCCCTCATGTGCTTTGCCCTTAGTACTCCTTTGACCTGAGAGCGTCACTCGTGATAGGCATGACCAAGTTTTGTCATACCTTCCTTAGATTATCTCAAGAGTTTTTTCTCAAGAAGATTGAAAATGTAAACAGGAAGCCACCATGCAATTGTCAAGATTGATTTTCCCAAGGCAGAGTAAAAAGGGGCAATTGGGTATGAATTAACAGAAAAAGAAACAAAGGTTTCATGTCCTATTGTGGTCCATTCTTAGGGGAAGAAGATTTTAGCTGCATGATAGAAAGAAGCCTGGGCCAAACTCACTAGTGCCTGAAGAGAGAGTAGAAGATGGCCAAGCTCCGTCCCCAGCCCTCCTGGCTCGGGAAAGCATCTGTAAACCTGAAACCTATCCTTACACATGTCCCTAAAAAGCAGCCATGGGCTTGCTTCTGAAATCCTTATCACACCTGGTTTGAAAAAGAACTGGTAAACCAGGAAATGCACCCACCCCTCCTCTGTGCTGTCCACTCTCATTAAACATCCTACACAGTCTATACACCGAATTCTATATTTTAGTTCATGGCTAGAAAAACAAAATCATCAAGTTCAGATTTTTGCAAAATAACCTTTCTATAATGAAAAAAAGAAGAAGAAAATTTCCTAAAATGGTGAACTTTTTATTCAGGATGCTCACTTATGTGTGGTAGTGCCCAAACTAGATTTTCTATATATTTAAATTAGATAAGAATGCTAAGTAAAATGACCTTTCTTCTTTCCCTCCCTCCCTCCCTCCCTCCCTCCCTCCCTCCCTTCCTTCCTTTCTTATTTATTTTTGTTTTTTCAAGACAGGGTTTCTCTGTGAAGTCTTGATATCCTGGTACTTGCTTAGTAGACCAGGCTGGCCTCTAACTATCAAAGATGTTCCTGCCTCTGTCTCCCAAGTCATGGGATTAAAGGCATGAGCCACCAGTGCCAGCCCCTGGCTTATCATGTTAAAGGAGGTCATTTGCCTATTTTCATGGTAGAAATTTGGCAATCTCAAATCTGAATCCAGAAAATAACTCCTAAGATAGGCAGGGGAATAGACTTAGAGACCTCCGTGGCTTCAGTCATCAGATGAAGGTTTTACCAAGAATTTAGTTCTGTCCTCTGTAGATTTGCTCATGGTGCAGCATAAGAGAAGAAAGAGCCCTTCCCCTTCCCCTTTCTCACTCTCTCTTCCCCTCTGTTAATTTTACCTTTCCTTCCTTCCTTTCTTCCTTCCTTCCTTCCTTCCTTCCTTCCTTCCTTCCTTCCTTCCTTCCTTCCAGCTTTCATTCCTCCCAAACATGGATCTACAGACCATCCATTTCTCTTCACATCCATCTATCCATCTCCCCATCTATATATGTTGCTATTTCTGTCTCTATCAACTATATACTTTTAAACATGATATCAAGATATACCAACTTATGCCTATGACAATTCATGAAAGATGCTAATCTATATCTCTCTGAAATGTTTCCTCTATTCCATAAGACCAGCTGACGAGTTCCTGGTCTGAATGGTGTTCAGCACCCATCATGACTACCTGAACTCCTCAAGTCCTGGCTTTCTTGTTCTGAGATTTCTCTCCAAATTCTTAGAAGTTTCTAAGAAGGGGTAAGACGACAAGATTTTGCTTGGGTTTATTTTAGGTTGAGATATATGGAATTGTCAGTATTACACTTTCTTATCATATAAAAACAATGAAACTTTCACTCTCTCTTCCCCTCTGTTTATTTTACCCTTCCTTCCTTCCTTCCTTCCTTCCTTCCTTCCTTCCTTCCTTCCTTCCTTCCTTCCAGCTTTCATTCCTCCCAAACATGGATCTACAGACCATCCATTTCTCTTCACATCCATCTATCCATCTCCCCATCTATATATGTTGCTATTTCTGTCTCTATCAACTATATACTTTTAAACATGATATCAAGATATACCAACTTATGCCTATGACAATTCATGAAAGATGCTAATCTATATCTCTCTGAAATGTTTCCTCTATTCCATAAGACCAGCTGACGAGTTCCTGGTCTGAATGGTGTTCAGCACCCATCATGACTACCTGAACTCCTCAAGTCCTGGCTTTCTTGTTCTGAGATTTCTCTCCAAATTCTTAGAAGTTTCTAAGAAGGGGTAAGACGACAAGATTTTGCTTGGGTTTATTTTAGGTTGAGATATATGGAATTGTCAGTATTACACTTTCTTATCATATAAAAATAATGAAACTTTCACTCTCTCTTCCCCTCTGTTTATTTTACCCTTCCTTCCTTCCTTCCTTCCTTCCTTCCTTCCTTCCTTCCTTCCTTCCTTCCGGAAGATGAGGAAAATGAGGAAGGATAAATTGAAAGCAAAACCCTATCGCTTGCAGCATCTTTACTTAGTCTAGGGATGCCTGTGTGGCCTGGTTCTGTACACCTATGTCATTACTACTCTGTCATTAGTAGATCTTTAGAGTCAGTAATTGCTGTATAGTTTAGGTTGACTTTTAATGATTATCTCTTACCCAGAAGATATCTTTACATAATTGTGAAGGTTCCATTCTGTCTATCTGTGTTCCAGAATACATTTTTCTTGTTTACATTAAAAATATATATTTTATATTATGGAACTCAAAAACCCTCATTATAATAAAAATGTAAGAAAATTATATTTAGGATAAAAACTATTTGATAAACTAATCAATTTTTAATGTAAACAGATTTCCTAAAAGTGTCATCTGACAGTAATTTTCCAATGAGCGCATTATTCTCATCTGCACAGAACTTGATAGAAATCTTCTTTTCTAAGTGATAGATTGCTATGCCTTCAGTATTATGTCCTACCTTATTTATTAAAAAAAACTACATTCATTTGAAAAGAAAATCATGTTTTAATTGATAGAAAGAACATTCCCTGATGCAACCATATTTATTGTTAAACTTGACAGACAGTAAAGCATTTTGTCCTTAGTTCTGTTCTACATACTCTGTGTCTAACTCCTCTCTTCCCTAATATGGAGAACATGCACCAATCCTTAAGGAATGTTAGAATATCAGCAAGCAGGACAAGCATGACCAGGCTTTGTCTTCCTAGGCAGTGTTTTGTCAATGCTATATACACATCGGATATTCTCCCACTATGAGTGGCATAATTCATTGAACAGGGAACTTCCCTTCTTCCCACCTCCCAGATGGACAGCCAAAAGATGCAACAAGGACCAAGCCATAAAACACAAGAAACCAAGAGTCAATCAATAAAGAGTTACCTGCACCCCAGGCTTATTCCAAGCAAGCCATTCATGGAGCTAATGTGATGGACCTGTCCAACCCAGCACATACATACCACAAACACATCAGCAACACCAAGTGGCATGCAATGACCAGATGACCACAGGCCCCACCGCCATGCTTTGATTGGTTCAAGCTCAGAAAACAATCTCCCTGAGAGTCTGGACAGTTAGCTTACATTACACCAAAGCAAGATATTAACCAAATAAAGAATTGCTCAGGTCAAGTGTTTACCAAATGTTTGTAAAATGTCGAAGAATGCTGTTCACCTATACCAACTCAATCCATCAATGAAGCTGTGATGTTACCTACATTCAGTTCAATCTTTGTGACTTGGGAAAAGCTTGGCCTGTAGCAGATGGTCTTCACTCAGAAGGTCAATACCCAGAGAGTTTTGGGATGCTCTGAGACTGTCTACAGGTGATCAATTAACCAGGAAGATGATGGACAGGAAGCTGCAAGGTCCCCATTAAAGAACTTCCAGGCATCACTGAGGTTACTGCTGGTCACTTCTCCCAGGGTTCCTGTATCTTTAATTTTATAAGGGTGTAATTTGTGTTGAGTAAAGACAAAATCCTACCAATGGGTGAGGGTCGGGTTGGGGCAGCAAAGCAGATTTGTCTCTGCTTTGGAGAAGGCTGAAGAGTCAGTCACAGTGAAGGGATGTTGCTGTGTTGCTTTTGATTAAATTGACAACCAGTGACTCTTTCTCAAAAAATTTCCACTTGGCTGTTTTCCCTTCAAGTTTGAAAGGGCTTCTTTTGGTTTAGAAGTTCATCTCTTTGTCTTCCTGTCTGTCTTCCAGAGATGAGGAAGGAAGGGTCTGATCCTATAGATGCTGTGATCTGATATTATAAAATTGCAACAATTTAGCATTGCCCTGGATAGATTCTGCATCTTTAGTGGAGATTCAAAAGCTATTCTGATAATTCTCCCAGTCCCCTCTAACTGTATTTTCATAAAGCCCTTCCCTTGTCTGCACTGATTAAAAATAAAAGGTACCGCTGCTTAATAATGATAAATCAAACCAGAAATCTCATTTTAGAGATTGTTTTCTGGTAATTCACCTATTACTGAATTTACCTCAATGAATAATTCCATAGGTGACAAGTATCCTGCTCACAATAAAGTTAAATAGAGCCAGTAATCAATTTCCACAGCAACCAAGAGAACCTAATGTGCAAATATCGCTAATAAACAGCAAGAGGCCAATTACATGGAAAAGAATATAGTTAGTGTGTTCCTTCATCTGCAACTGTTAGACTGAACTGGGAATTGCAGTTATTAAAGATTTACCAATCAAAAAATGAGGGTAATTTTTTTCAGTAGAATATGTCACCAATGAGAACTCTCAATAATTTTAAAATTGTAGATTTTATACAGATATTTACATACGTGGTGTTCCACGATGCAGAGAATCTTCACAGTTTCAAATGGATGCAAGGGGATATGATGAGTCCCCTCAGTGACTCTAAGAATAGTATTAAACGTTGTTGTTTGTTTGTTTTTTTATCAAGTGTCTAAATTAGTCTTATTGAAGAAGGCGATTTAAAGTCTATCCCTGTAATTAACCTTCTTTCAACTTGGGGCTAAATGCACTTATTCTTAGGAGAAGCAAGATAAACACTCAAAGAAGTAAATCTGTTTAAGATTCTTATAATTATACAGCAGGCTAAAGTTACTATGATTATAATTACATACAAAGTGGGCGTTTGAGAATTTAGCATCTAGAGATATTTTCATAAAATAATTAAGGGCTGTAGCTGAGCCACATTACAATTGAGACTGTGTGGATCTGCAGTATTTGGAATTTAATAACATTTAAGCCTTTTCATTTGTAGAATGATCTCAAGTATTTCAAGATTGTCATCATTTGTATTAGCCTTTGTGACCCTCTCAGTTGTCCTAACCAGTGTCAGAAAATACTGAAGATAATAATTTACATGAAGCATCTTGCATCTTGCCAACTGATGATTAGTTAAATGGATAATTCATGTATTTACAAGTGTGTCTGGCTAGTGGCTTGGATTTCTTTGAAGATTCTCCACAATTTAGAAAATGGGTTATGAGTGCTCATGAGAAAATGGTGATAATTCCTGTGTATAGCCAGACAGCAAATCTTAGCTCATTTTTGATGAGTTTGTGCGTGCAGCTAAGTTCGGCATCTTAAATTCAGAGATTTCTTTTGCTTTATTAAACTGCAGGAGAATTCTGCGGCTGCTGCACTCTAGCAAGTCTTCTTGTGAGAAATGGGATGGAGGTGTAAGAAAAGTGCACCCCAGCAACCTGTGAGGTACTGCATTACTGCATGGCTGAAAGCCAGGCGGGAGCCCAGTGTCTTCTGACAGTTCCCATTCACGGGCCACACCCCCTTGCCTGCTTGCTTACCTGTCTGACCCAGCATGCCTCAGCCACACATGCAAATCGTTACCATTATTATTTTATTCATGAAACAAATCCTCAAATTAAAATAGTCATCATGAAAATAAGCACCCTCCGGGACATTCTTGCATGCAGAGCACCTGAACATTCACATTGATGTCCTCAGAGAACAGAGCCAGGAAATCGCATTCAATATGGAAACACACGGATTTTTGGGATTTTCGGTTGGTTTGCTGCCCTGCCCCCCCCCCACCAAGGCACCTATATAGAAATGGCTATAACTGTTTTAGAAACCATCACATCGCCAAAGCCTGGGGACCAAGGCATTCACACACATCCATCCAAAATTCTGCATTTCTCCAATACACTTCTGTCTGTACCTCCAGCTGCCAGTCTGCAGGTGAGGTGTGTAGTGCATGTGAAATCTGGCTTATGTTTGTAAGTGTGGGCACTGCCAAGGTCAATGAATTGCCTTAGGAAAGCCAGGTGTACTGCCCATTCCTTTACTTTGAATTCAGTTGGGGCAGAGGGAAATGAGGGTCATGTGGAAAAGGAAGGGAGCCTTTAGGTTTATTACCATCTCCTCTTCTTCCTATGAGCTAGATGAAGCTATGGTCTTACAGAGAAGGCCATGGGAAGGGTGTACTGCTGTGTGTGTGTGTGTGTGTGTGTGTGTGTGTGTGTTTGCATGTACAAAATACATGGATATAGGAATAAGGAGACCTGAAAAGTAGCTATCCAGGGATAGATTAGATTTTCTCAGCCTTTCATCAAACAAGGTATGGAGGAGTTCACAACGAGCAAGGCTTAAGCATCCATCTTCTCTTCAAGTAGCCTGTGTAGAGCTTCACCACAGGACCTAACTTTTAGGGGTTTCCTCCTCAGTAGTCATGCATTTTTTCAAGCAAGACCAAATAAGAATCCTGCCCCACCAGTTGTCTTCAAGTCATCTAGAGAAGGAAGACCCTTACCTGTCACTGTAGGCAGCGGCAGTGGCAGGGGTGGGCTGGGCATAGCGGTATGCAGCATAACCACCCTACAATACAAGAAGAGAGGAGGCTTAGCAATGCAGAGCCCAGTTCAGTGACACCCAGCGGTCAGGAGCCCACACCAGCACAGCAGGAACCCAAGTCCACCCATCCAAGGTTGAGGTTAATGAAAGCTTAGTGTCAGAGCAGAAGTCAAAAAACATCGAAGAGAGAGGATGTTGAAGACCAGGGCTGGCAGTGTATTAAAAGTTAGAAATCCTAAGCACATCTTCTGAAGGCAGAACCCCATGCCCTTTGGAAGAAATGCACCTAAGTGTTAATGGTGATGGTCTCAGGGTGAGGATTAAATATTCTTTCTACTTTTCCGAACTTTCCAGGTTTTCAGAAATGACCACCCTTTAATATAACTTACCAAATATTAATCTAAAATTTATTAAATAATCTTTGTTCATTTCTTTTCTTTATAAAAAGTAAGCAATCTTCTGCCTCATATTGATTGTAGAAACCAGATCAGTAAATTCCTTAGTAATTGTGTGTGTGTACATGTGTGTGTGTGTTTGTGTGTGTTTGTGTGTGTGTTTAGTCATTTCATCACTGATGGTTTTGTAGAAGGCTTTATTAACATTTCATAATTATTTCAAAAGTAAACAGTTGTCAAAAATTCTGACTTAGCTAAAAATATCACGCTGCTGCTTGCTACATGTATCACACATGTAACAGGTCACACATAATCACACAGCTACAGATCATACATATCACACAGCTACAGGTCACACATATCACAGGTCACACGTATTACATTTCTCACACATATTCAGACACAGAATTTGGCTCAGGGGAGGGGACTATGATAAAGCCTTTCAGTTTGTAAATAAAATCATGAAGAGAAAAAAATCTGCAAAGGAAAATAATTAACATGTAGTTCTGTGTACCAGTAATTGCCATTGTTCAATTAAGCAAAGAGGAAGCACAAATGGGCTTATTGAGGAGGAATTGTGTGCAGTGGAGCATTGATTATAAAACCCAGAAAAGAGCAGCTTGCTCAACAGACCAGGGCAATGTGTCAGCCACTCTGAAACTGTCTCAGCACAATTAATACACCAGACCCAGTGTCTAGAGGCAACGGGGGCTCACTCAGGATCTAATGAGAATGCACAGTACTGCAATCCTCCAAGGGATGGGTTCTCACCCTTACTGTGAGGGACTAGCTCAGGGTGGAGTGCTGGGTTAGAGGGCTGACAACTGCAAAATGCCCAATGACGGGAGGGACAAGTTGGCAAGCGACATACATATGGCCTCGTACACAGGGATGAAGCGAAGCTGCAAAAGTAACTTTAAACACACAAGAAACAGCTCTCAATAGTTTCTGCCACTGCTTCTCACTAAAATCTTCCATCATTTACCAAAAGAGCCAGTTTTTCTATGAGGATCAGCCTTAGTAAAGACACCCAAGACATCTTGGTGGAGAATCGCCAATAATACAGAACCAGGAGTTTTTGTGTCAGCTTTCCTTAAGGAAAAAAAAATGAGTAATTTAAAACAAAAAAGGTCTTAGCCAGACACCACCTGGTACTCCAAACACTGTGTTCTCTAATGAGGGATGGGAGAGCTCATTAAATGTGCTGAAAAGTGATAAAAACAAAGCAGGTGTCAGACTGGCACTGAACTCCAGAGGAGGACGCCTGGCCAAGGAGAAGCCAGGGCGCCTGTTTCAAGAGTTGGTTGTTTAATCTGCCTCACTATTTTTCTTGGCTTTCATGATATATCAGAATGATATAAATATGCAGGAATGTGAATTAAATTTAATGAGATAGTTAGAACTGACCAGCCAATGCCTGTGAGGTGTTAGCAGCAATTGGATAAAGTGTGTGTGTGTGTGTGTGTGTGTGTGTGTGTGTGTGTGTGTGTGTGTGTGAGACTGTCTGTCTGTCTAGATATGGAAAAAAACATAAAAGGTATATTATCTTCTAAGTAAATTCTAAAGGGTATGGCTCAGACATCTTTCCCTTTCCCTCAGGTTGGCAGAAGGGTCTGCCATGAGATTGGGTAAGAATTATACAAATAGGAAACATTTCTACAGGGCAAGTGGAGGGAACTAACAGGAGTTTTTACAAAACTGACACTTCTCGTGGGAATGTAACTGTGCTTACGGATGCCTATACCGTAGTATTTTAAAACTCATTTTTTAATTTTTGTGCATTTTATTTTTGAGATTATAATTTGATTATAATATTTCTTCCTTCCTTTTCTCCTATAAAAGATCAACTATCAGTTTGGGAATCATCTTTCTCTCTTATATTTACTGATGGCTTCACCATTGAGAGGAAATCAGAGTCTATGGCAAGCAGGCATAAGTGATCAATACCCCAAGGTTATTTCTCTTACTTGGGATTTTTGCTTTTGAGTATTCTCTTTTGTTTCGCCTTGTTTTTTGTTTTTTTTTGTTTTTGTTTTTGTTTTTGTTTTTGTTTTTTTTGAGACAGGATAAAATGTAGCGCAGGCTACCCTCACACATGCTATGAAATTAAGATTAACTTGAGTTTCCAAAAACCCAGTCTCCTTTCCTTCAGGCACTGCAATTCCATCTGCATTCTACCATGCCTCCTTCCTGAGGAGCTGGAGACCTCCAGGGTTTCATGCTTGCCAGAAAGCACTGCATCAACTGGGCTACATCCCACCCAGTCAAGGTGAGGCTTCAATTTTCATCGATGTGTATTTGTGTGGATACATGACATTCACATGCTTGCAGGTACCTACATAGGTCAGAAGAGGACACTGGACCCCCTGGATGTGTAGTTACAGGCAGTTGGAGCCCCCTGAGGTCAGGGCTGAGAACTGCCCTCTAATGGCAGCTAGCACTCGCAGCTATGGAATCATCTTTCCATCTTTTATCAAGTATCCTTCAAACTCAGTGTCCTAATCTGCTGATATTGTTAATGTAAGTGGAGTGAGCCTTGATAAAGGGGTCACATGGAATGAGTGTGATGTTCCGCCTGTGTTTTATCCAGCATGGGGGCCAACTATCTTACATGTTTTCTTATCACTTAGAATGTGGGGACTACAATTAGTTGAAGTTTTAATTTACTTATCTTTCATTGCTTTGATTTGCTTTTACATTGTCATTTATATTGTGGTACTAGGATCTAGTAAATGCTGAAGAAATACTACACCAAGTCTGTCATAAAGAAAAAAAAAAGAAAGAAAGAAAGAAAAAAGAAAAAAAACTTGTTTACTTTTTATTTTGTGACAGTGTCTTATAAATATAAAGATGGCCTTGAGCTGATTCTGTAGGCCAAGGCTTTGAACTTGTTATCCTTCTGTCTCTACCTCACAAACACTGCAATTACAGTTACACCAGACTGACTAGCTAAGTGATTTCTCTCTCTCTCTCTCTCTCTCTCTCTCTCTCTCTCTCTCTCTCTCTCCCTCTCTCTCCTTCCCTCCCTTCTCTGTCTGTTTCTCTTTTTATTTTCTGAGATGGGGTCTGGTCTTTCATTAGTCTAGAACATGCCAAGCAAGCCCTACAGAACCTTCTGCCTGCCTTTCTAGCTCTGAGATTAGAAAGAGATGTCTTAATGCTTGGATTTAAAATTCAAACAAAGAAGCCAGGCATGCCTTTAATCCCACCACTTGGGAGGCAGAGGCAGTCAGATTTATGAGTTTGGGACCAGCCTGGTCTACAGAGTGAGTTCTGGGACAGCCAGGGCTATACAGAAAAACCCTGTCTTGAAAAGAAAAAAAAAAAAAAATCAAGCAAATAAACAAAAGACCCCCCCCCCCCAGTTCTGATCTCAGTTCTTCCAACTTGCAAAGCAAGCATTTTACCAAAGGACTACCTCGGTGACTAGGTAATTGTATTTGAATGCAAGCATCTATTGGGCTGGTGGCTATAGTATTGGTACCTGTAATATTGTGATATTGGAGTGAGAAGGATTTGGTGGCTTGATCATGCCACCTGTCTATACTGTACACAGTCTTTTCTAGTTCTCTTCTGCATGAAATTTATATTTCAGCAACAGTGGGGCTGTGCCTTAATGCAGTGTATATGCATACATTGTAAAATGGTCCACAGATACAAATTGCTTTAATTTGCTTTTCTAAAAGGTGACTCAGATGAGCTACATTGCCCTGTGCTCTGCAGCTTGCTGAGCAGAGCCAGAGCTTCTGCATAGTTTTTGCTGATGTCTGAAAAATGAGGTCTGCTTCTGTTTGAGGTCAGCAGACCTAGGTCTTGGTAAGCCTGGTGCCTCCAGACCTGGTGATAAAAATAGTGTATCACGGAAGAGGAGATTATTTTCCTTCTCAAAACCAAAAGGGGGAAGAAAGTACAATGCAGTTTTATCCATTCCACTCATAATGTGTGTGTGTGTTGTGTGTGTGTGTGTATGTGTGTGTGTGTATACATGCATGTGTGCACACTTGCATGTGCATTTAATGGAGAATGAACCCAGAGCTTTATTCATATTAGGCAAGTGCTCTATCACAGACCTCCAAATCCAAGCCTTCTGACGTCAGGGTTTGAAACAGTATCTCGTTAACTGGCCCATGCTAGTACCAGCATTAAGCTTGTAATCCTCCTGCCTCTGGTTCTCAAGTGCTGGGATGAGAATCCTGTGGTATGGAGCCATCTGCGTTACCATCTTTCTCTCTCCATAGCACGTTTAATGGTAACTGTAGAAGACATTTGAAGAGTCTTTGCCAGTGGTGGGTGGATGTGTTGACTTTTTTCTTTTCTTTTTCTTTTTTCATTTTTTTAAAAACTTCCTACAGACTTACTGGTTTGAGGTAGGGTTAGCAAGTGGAATGAAAATGTCTGGGTACCTCCAGTGAAAGCGGGGAGAAGTATAGGAGATATTAGCTGTGCAGTACCTCACAGCTGGAGGTATATGAAGTTTTTTTAATAGATTTTAAAGATACTATATTTAAATTTAATTCTTTTATATTTAAAGATTCTAGTGTATCCAAAGAACCTACCAATGATTATGGAGAAAATCTATTCTAACAAATCCTACAATGCTCCCCGTGTGGCCTGTGAGGGTGTGCAGGTATACACATGCCATGGTGTGCATATGGATGTTACCTTGGGAGTCGGCACTGCCTTGCACCTTGTTGCTGATTTCTATGTACACCCGGCAAGCTGCTCTGCGGGCTTCTTGGAAACCCATGTCTTTTCTTTGCCTTATCTCTCCACAGCAGTGATGAGACAGACAAGTGGTGCTATATCTGGCTTTATCTGGTTTCTGGAGGAGTCAAACTTTGGTCCTCATATTGCACAGCAAGTGCTGTACATGGTGAGCTATCTCCTTAATTTCAAAGTTCTTTCTTCTGATGGATTTATATCTGATGGATTTAGATACATTTTAAGTTAGGACTTTATTATTACTATTATTATTGCTGTTTTATTATTATTATTTGCATGTGTGTATTTGTACATGTATTGAATGTGTGTGTGCATGTGATATGGTATGTAGTATATGTGTATGTGTGTGTGTATGTGTGAGTTGTACATTCATACCATAGTATGCATGTAGTGAATGTGGATATGTGCATGTGGTGTGGTATGTGTCTGTGTGCATGTAGTGTAGTGTGTATGCTGTGGTTTGTGTGTATGTGTGTGTTGTGGTATGTGCGCTGTGGGGTGTACATATGTGCATGCAGTGGTATGTAGGTGTGTGTGTGGTGTATTGTGTGGTGTGTACATATGTGGTGTGCACACATACCACAGTGTACACATAGAGGTCAGAGGACAACTTGCAGGAGTCAAGGCTTTCCATCTACCTGGGTTTCTGTGACTCAAACTCAAGTAGGTCATCAGAACTTAGCAGTTTTTACCTAAGCTGTCTTCCTGGCCAGTTTTTTAAAAAAATATTTTTTTTTAATATTTACAATTCAAGAAATTAAAAGCCACATTAGACCTCTAAAATGTCAAATTCATGTTCCATTCAAGTCGACATATACAGTGTTGATATCTGGAAGGAAGTCCCCATTGCGGACATATCAGAAGTAACAGGATATATCTGCATTAAAACTGGAAAATTCAGTCAAGGCTCTGCTGCTCTATGTTAGAGAACATTTGCCCTCCCGAGAGTCATCTTGTTAGTCAGGATTTCAGAGCAAACCCACAGGCACCGTGATGAGTCTTTTCCATCAGTCAGGAATTCATACCTGTAGCAATTTATTGCCATACACTGGCTCTTGATACACTACTCTATAAGGAAACAGAGATGTAATGTTTTCAATGCAAAAAAAAATGAAATAAATAAAAGAAAGTGCACAAATCAGACACAACCCTGGAGCAATTCATTTCCAAGTTTGCTTTTTTTAGTTCAGTATTGAGAGCAACTAGCCAAACCGAAATGGGACTAGGCAGGGTCCAGTCCTGGACTTGAAATTCTAGCATTGACAGTTATAAGGAAAGTGACCGTGAAGCTCAAACTGTGTGGTCTGCATTTGGAATATACCGATATTTGTTTTTAAGAAGATAAAAGGATAATTTCATGGCTTCTCACCTTTCACTCTGCACCCCAACAGTTTTAGTATTATGAATTTCTCTTATCTCATGGTTGGAATTTTCTGCCTTACTTGAGGATTTAGTTTTGATGTCAATGACTTAGGGGGCTAATATAACCTTTCAGGGACAACCCAGACTGACACAGCAAGTTTAACCATTTCTGCTCACACAGCAAATGGCACCTCACAATTGCATTGATCATACCGAGGGCTTCTGCGGTATTTTTAAATAGCCTTGTCCTGTGAGTCTGTGGATGCACATAGGACAGCTCAGGTCTTACCTCAGTAGAGCCTCATACAGACTGAGAAGGGCTGTGAAAGGAAACAGTTGCCCGCAGGGCTATTTAATGTGTGTCATTTGAGATGGAAGAGAAATTAAGTGTCTGGCTTCCATGTCAGATAGCAAAGTGGCTGACTATTTGAAGACATTTGGGGACTTGCCCTATGGATCTGTATATACATTTTTAAATGTCAGCTGACTTTCTTTCTCTTCAATTCCAGTTAACTTTCCTCTTCCAAAATCTGATAACATGGAGCTACACTCATCCAAATGTATTTTAATTCCCTCTCATCCCCTGCTGCTTTCCCTCTCCTGCTCTTTCCTCTCTCTCTTTTCTCTCCCTCCTCTTACCTTTCTTCCTAGTTCCCATTACTCATTTGAATGTTTCAGATATTATTGGCTAGTGGTTTACTAGACCCTTTAGATATGCCTCTTTCTTAATCTTATTTTCCTTCCTTTTACCTTCCACCTTCCTTCCTTCCTTTCTTTCCTTCTTTCTGTCCATCTGTCTGTCCATACATCCATCCATCTGTCCGTCCATCTGTCTGTCTGTCCATCTGTCTGTCTGTCTGTCTGTCTGTCTGTCTGTCTGTCTGAGTGGATATGTCTTGGGCAGAGAGAGAGGCCAGCATTCTATCTAACTCCTCGGCTTGTTATGTGGTTTCCAAGGTCTGGACTCTGATCTTCAGGATTGAACAGTAAATGCTCTTAACTGCAGAGCCATCTCTTCAGCCCCACTCCCTTATAATCTCTATATTATCTTCATAGTCTCTCCCTTTCTCTTACTGAATCCTGCCATTGTGAATTAATCTGTTGTCCAGTGGTTAGGTGTTAAACTCTGTTGTCAGGAAAAATTTGGGAATAAATTACTTCAACATTTATTTTTTTCTGGGGGAAAATCTTCCTCTTCTGAAGAATATGAAGGTGGTAAAGTTTCTGTCTCTTGGGTTGTGGCGAGGAGGAGATGCTGTGGTGTGGACTAGATGCTAAGTATGCTCTTACGTCTCTGCCTCTTAATTTCCCTATGAACTGTTGTGTCCTCCTAGTGACCGAGGATGGCCAACCTAATGCTGACTCCCACTTAGACCCCAAATGCTCATCCCCACTTAGACCCCTGCCAACACAAGTCTTAGGGAAAAAAGGCTTGGGGTTTAAGTTGGAGGACTCGTTGTCTCTGTTCCCAAAGCTCCAGGCTCCCTCCTGTTCTTCCCAAGCTCACTCAGCGTGGAATGAGCACACAGAGTAGCATGACAGGAGCTGGAGGGTTGAGATGTGTGTGCTAGGAGCAGGGCTTCAGTGTTTCTCCTTCTCTTCAGAAGCTTGGGGTACTGTTATTATGCTGGGTGATATTAATATGCTATTCCTTCTTTCTCCTTCCTCCCCCCACTTTATCCTACTTCCTGACTTACTACTGCCTTACCCCAGCTTCCACCAGGAATACTTCATACTCCCAGTGCTTTATTGCCATTTCTCTCTATCTCTCTGTTCATGTTCAATCCAAATGGTTTTAGATCACATGCTGTCTTCTTTGAGCCTCCTTGCAAATGCCAACCAGGATTTATTTTCTACTCCTTGGTCAGTGTCTTAGCTTTGTGATACCTACTGTTTCAACCATAAATGGAGGACCTGGCTCTGTATGACTGGAGAAGTCTATTTCTGCAACTTTCAATTAATATCACTCTTACTATTGCTTCTTTATTATTTAATTTGACACATTCTTAATTAGAGTGAGTGTGATGGTTAATTAATTATCAACTTGATGGGCCTCTAGATTTACTAAGGGAATAAACTCTGGGTATATCTGCTGGGAGTTTCTTGATTGGGTTAATTGAAGCAAGAAAACCCATCCAAAGTGTGAGTGGTACCCTCCATGGGCAGGGTTCTCAGACTGAATAAAAAGAAGGACGTAGAGTGAACACAGGCACTCGTGTCTCTCTGTTTCCTGAGATGGAGGAATGGAGATGGAGACCATGGAAGAAAAAGTCAAGAGGAGGAAGACATCAGGGCACAAGGTACAGGGCAGTGGCTCCAGAGAGTTCTTTCCTGTGAGTGTGGATGATCCTCTCTGATTGGCTGAAGGTCGGAGAAGGTTTTGAGCAAGAAGAATGTGCCTTGATTAGAGAAGACCAACGCTAGGAACTTGGTTATTTACCTCATGGATTATAGAAAAATAAGGGCCTTAAACCTCAAGTACAGACTGATTCAGATTGTGCATCCGTGAATCTATTTATTGTACAATACTATAATAAAATTGTAGGCCTAGGTCAAAAACTTTTCTTTAAATAGGAAAGAATCCGAAATGATTTTCAAGAGATCTCTATCGTCCCCGTCACTTTAAAATGTGTGGGACTCACTGTTCAGACATACCTCAGCAGGGCAGTGGGACTTGTGGCTTAAATGCACATATTCAGAATGATGCTCCTACTGAGTCTGAGCTTTGTTCTATGAATTCAAGAGTGGAAGAAATAATTCATGCCATTTACTTCCTTTAAAGTTAAAGTTGCCAGTAGTCCCCTGCTCTGCCTCCGAGGTGGGAGGCCCCAAGGTCTAGTTCCTTTCTACCTCAGAGGGTCACACCCCCTTAGCAGCACAGTGGTCTGTATGAGCCCAGAAGACAAACCCTGGGCAAGAGAGGGGCTAACCTAGTACTTCAGCAGGGTTACCTCATCACATATTTGGAACAGACCCCAAAAAGTCACATTGTTTTTTTATGATATAAAGGGTAGATAAGCGGGTTGGACAGACTGAACAGAAAGTCGTTTGTAAAACACAGGCGCCAGGCAAGTAGAACCTGATGACCCTGATTTTTCCTGAAGGCCTCACCTGATAGCCTTGGGGGCGGCCCCACTCAGCACAAGGGACATGAGGTTTTGAGTTACAGAGGCTTCTAAATGTCCCCCAAGTACACAGCAAGCTTTTCTTTCCAGGACTACTGTCTCTCCTAAGCCAGCATAAGAGAGGTAGCAGGCTGACTCTCTGAGCTTGCTCTCTTCTCTGCTCGGCTGACTTCTGATGTAGCCCCTAGAAATCCAGGACCCACAGTGTGCAATGCTAGCATCTCTCCTGTCTTCCCTGCCTTCCCTGCTCTCTCTCTCTCTCTCTCTCTCTCTCTCTCTCTCTCTCCTTCTTTCTCTCCCCCTCTCTCCCTCCCTCTCTCTCCTCTCTCCATCTCTCTCTCCCGTTCTCTCCCTCCCTCCCTTTCTCTATCCCTTCCCCCCTCTCTCTCCAAGTGCATGCATATTGGGGAGGTGCACACCTGTGCAGAAGCCAGGGGTTGACATCAGGTACCACTGTCAATCAAATCTCTGCCTTACTTTGTGATGCAGGGTCTCTCACAGAACCTGGAGCTCACTGCTTCACTGGGCTGGGTGTCCACTAAGTCCTGCTAAGCCAAGACTTTTATGTGGGTACTGGGAGACTGAACTCGGTTTCTCAGGTTTGCATGACAGTCACATTACTGACTGAGTCATCTCCCTATCCCTGTTTCCCGTTGTTGTGGCATCCTTGCCCCTGTCTAACATTTTCTTCATGTTACAAAAGAATCTATAAGGCCAGAAAAAGGGAATTCATTTGAAATATACATGGGAGATCACAATTAATAAATTATTTCATATATGAGAAACTGAGGCCAGAGAGGTGCAAAGCCAGTAACTGATGGCTAAATTAAAGTATTTTTTTTTATTTTTAATTAGGGATTCCCATACTTCTTTTTTCTTGAACAGATGTGAATACAGGCACTTTTATTTCTAGTGGATTTTATCTCTTAAGTACAACCTGCCAGCTCCCAAGTTTAAGGACATAATAATAAAACCCCAGTTGCAGTGATGCTAGGTTAAGCCCATTCCAGGCTCCACAGAGGCTGTAGCTATGGACTGACTCTCCAATTCACTTTATACCCGAAGGGAGGACCAGGCTCTGCCCACCTCACACTCGAAATCGCCTGAACTGAAGTTTTGGAGAGAAGGGCACAGGAGGGGCAGCTTAAGCTTCGTGACAGAAGGAAGTCAATTGCTCTCAGGATAAATGAAAGACATGTTCATTCATGCTAGTCTGGCAAGAGGGCAAAAACTGTACTAACCTGCAGGTGACAGCAAGTGTCTCAGATGCAATCAGAATGAAACTAAGCCTATCACTGATGGAGACAGATACCTTGCTGCAAAACTGCAGCACTGTGAGACTCAAAGGGATACAGTGAAATAACCAGGGTCTCCTGCCTTCTACTAAATAGCATCAATCTGCAGAGATAAAGTTTGGTTTTTCTTCTCTACTATATGAAAAACAAGTATGATTCTGTTTACTTACTTGGGGTCATTAATGGTACATTGTAAGTGTGTGTGTATGTGTGTGTGTGTGTCTGTGTCTGTGTGTGTGTGTGTGTGTGTGTGAGAGAGAGAGAGAGAGAGAGAGCAGACTCCTCCACTGCCTACTTAGTCTAAACTCAGTTCTATATCTATTTCCATCACACTAGTGCGGCATCATGGGAGCACCAGGAGGTGGCTTCTCTGGGTAAGGAGAGTTCATCCTGGTACTGAAGAAGAGACACATCCTCATAAAGAGTAGTTTCATGAAATGGGACTAATTGGCAAATACTACTAGATCAAAGAACTGTTTAGAGAAATAAAGAGAATAAATGGCTCAAGAGGGGCCTAATCCTCCAGATCACACGTGTTGTGGTGGCAGAATTAGTTCTTTATTGCTGTATTCAGAGAAAAGATAGGAATGGATTGTTCCCAGCACTGTCGATAAATAATTGCATTTGTAAGGAAAGCATAAAAAAACAAAAAAAAAAAAAAAAAAAACCTATCAGCCATGAAAATACCTTTCGGTTCTCTGCAGCTGGTAACTACCAGCTGCTGTTCTGAACATCCGACAGAAAACACACAGAGCATACTGAGAACTTTAGAGTAAATGTCACTGTGGGTGGAGTTTTTAATTTGGTACTAGAGGGGGGCAAAGCACATGTTATCAAAACGGGTGCAGTTATGTTCATCTACTCCAAAGTTGATCAAGTCCAAGTCATTAATTCAAAGATTTAAGTCACGAGTCCTTTGAGCTCAGGAGCAGCAGGCCTTCCACCTTGAGAGACATGGTGAGAATTCCCTTTTGACCCAGAAGAGGTCATTTGACCCATCGAGTTCAGAGCAAACTTGTATAAAGAATGACTCCTGGAGGTAAGGAAGACGGCATGCACGTTAATGAATACTTACATAAATGTCTGCACCATAAAATCCATCCTGGTAAACAACACTGTAGAGGTGCACACACAAAGAGAAACATTCGGATTAGTGCATTTCCCCATGCAGACGCACCAACCCCACACGGGCCAGGTTAGTCTGGTCTCATGATCCGAAACACAGGAACTGAGGAGAGTTTCAAACTGATTAAGGAGGTTGGAGACAACAACTGTCCATCAAATCGAGATCTCTCAGCTGGGGTTCCGTGGAGTCTGGGTTTCATGGTGGACCAGAGTCAGAGCGTGTTGGCTTGGGCACCAAAATGAGCTTCCTACTCTCAGAAAGAGGTGATTGACAACTTAGAAAGGCAAAGAGGGTGCCTGTGTATTTTCAAGTGGCCTACACAGACTCGAGTGTCTTAACAATATTAAAGTTTGGAATCAAAGCACAGATCCCCTCCCTCAGCAAATATAAAACACAGCATTTGTTCCAAAATGGACTTGCAAGGGCAGAGCCTAGGAGCAAAGTACTCTCAGGATAGGCTAGAACTGAATGGCCTTGGGGAACCCTCAAGTATCCCAGATGGGGTCAGGCATTTTGCTCTGTAATTATTTCATACTGCAGTGTTATCTGTGGCAGTTCTGTGAGACTCGTATTGTCAATGTAGCAGAAAACTATAAATGTATATGTGTCTAGATATGTAGATAAGCATATGTGCAGAATACATGTATTTTTATATGTACAAATGTACGGGAGTATATATATGTGTTCCTATGCATTAAGCCTTTATGTATTCATGAGGGAGGGGGGTTGGGAGTTCAGTTGTATAAATATTTCTAAGTATTCGAATAGATCACATTCGGAGTGAGGCAAAGTTCTACCTTCTGATGAACGAAGCCTAACTTGGTAGAAGCTCTGCATTTTTCTGTAGAATCAGCAGCCCAGAAAGAAGCCATTTTCAGGGGGGAAGGGGGTGATCATGGACTTCTCCAAGTCTCTTGCAATATCAAGACCAGGAAGCTCAATGCTATGTCACCATAGGACTCCATTCTATTTCTTAAGTATCTGAGTGTGTTTACAGAGGCCGTGTGCATCCTAGATGTACTCAGACTTCTGAGAGAATTGCATGATACCCTGAGGGCAAATGCTGTTCTTTCTGAACTGTTGTTTTTATAGGACGGTCATCATCAGTTACCTCCCTTAGCATCTTCCCATGAAGTTGCTGGATGACTTATGATGCTGACAAAGGACCAGTGAACCCACTGTTAAGTCAAGCCAGGGCCCTAATAGAAGCACAACTTTGATGCGAAGGGGTCTCAGGAGCAGAATGAGCACGCAGAAAAGCCAAGCATTTTAAGCCAAGGGAGAGTGCATTTTATCACCTAAGCACACACGTTCACGCACAGCATTGACACTGGCTTGCTGGAGAACATGGGAATACACTTCTTTCCCAGAGTCCTTTCAGAGGTGATTGGTTAGCCCCCAATACCATTATCCTTAAAGCGTGGCAGGGATTTCACACACTAAGGAGGTTAGTAGGAATGGATTTCAGATGTTGTTTGGATTTGATCCTGAAGGGCTACAGTTCACAAGATCACTTGTCAAGCAGTGCTCACCTCTAATCCAAAAGGCAGGCAGAGGTGTGTAAGGTCCTGAGCTAGGCTTTGGCATTAGCAATGTAAAAAAAAAAGCATTGCTGTGGGGTCAGAAGGCAAGGTCAGCTTCTACCAACAGGCCTTAGATCAGATCTGATGAAAAGCAGGAAAGCAACAGATAGAAACGAAGGGCCCCAAGGCAGAGACTTGAGCAGAGCTACAGCAAGATCACATCTGTGACATGGTCTCATGCCATCATGCCTCTTTTCATGGTACCTCTTTCCCCCCAATACCCTCATCCAAAAGCAGATAGCTCACCACTGAGGTGCCAGGCAAGGTGCAAAAACAGAAAATTGGATCAAAGTGCAGCTTCCCTGGCAAAAGGCTCTGCAGCTGGAATGGTTACTAAGATATCTGAGTTTGGTTTACTCTTTGTAAGCTGGGACACACATGTACAAACATGTGTTGGATTTGGTCAGGTCATGCTTTCTAAATGACCAGCAATATGCTTAGCACTGAGGCAATAAATTCCACAACTGTGACCCAATGGCTACCTGAAAAAGAGTTATATGTCTTCCCTGTGGGTCCTACCATCAGTGTGTCAGACTCCTGTCTGTCTAGGCTGCTCATTAGCTTCTACCTCATTGAAAATGCATTTGTGTCTAGCCTTTGTTTGGCCACAGAAATTGAAGCCAAAGAATTCCCATACATTGCACCCCATTTAAACTGGAACACCGTATTACTTCATGCCCAGACAAGGTGTAATGACTATCTGTTCAGAGGATGACACCCAGATCCTAAAGAGGAATAGAAGACAAAGGGCCATTTCTTTGTCAATTCCAGGTAGAATTTAATTACTGGTGAAAGAACAATCATGATGGGTACTTATAATGTTTCCTCTTGGGAATCAACAGCATCATTAGTATTAGGCTAGTGGGAACTGCTTGGTGAGACCCTATCTTTCTATTGTATTATTGTTGAGAGCCTGAAGTCTGAGGTTTGTGTCTGGTTTCTGCATTCAGCTGTAATGGTTAATAACATTGGAAGAAGGAAGAGTTAAAATTGAAAAAAATAATCCTGAATCCTACCAGTACACAAGACAAGAAAGGTGTGGATGAATACTAATACTTCTGAAAAAACTAGTATGCATTTAAATACAGGAAATCTTGCATTTCCCTCAATGTCTATACGACAGAGAAGGTCTGTCGTATTGTGTGGATAATAGGGAGAAAAGTCAAATCTAGGCCTTGGGACACAGCACTGAGCAGGGATGGAGAGTCATGTGAGGTGTCCCAAGATTCGGCTCCTACAGGGAAAATGGCTGATGCTCTCTCCAGAAGGAGCAGTTGTACACAGGGGCTGACATCATGACAGCCATTTGCATCCATCTGTATCAAAAGCTCCCAGAAACCAGGAAGAACGCTTTGTGCTCTTTGCCTTCAGGGAGCCTTTGCTCTGAAAAATAACCCAGTTGCCATGGTTTGTAGCCCACCAGAGCTATGGAAAGTTATTCTGAGACTTCTGACATCCAAATGTATGAGACATGGAATTAAAGGGAGACTGTAGGAAAGCCCCCTCACATAAGCCCAAGGAAAAGGATGTGAGCCTTGTCTTTCTGCACTGGAAAGCTTCCTTTGCCCCAACCACCACTCTGGGCCATCGTGACTGGGTCTCTCCCTCCATTGACCTCTAGAGATCTAGAGTCTTCAGAGGAGACAGAACAGCTACAGCCATGCATCAAGCTAGATTCCAGCTACAGTCTGTTGCAGAAGGGAGGAACAAAGGAACCGGAACCAGCAGGCAGGGAAAGGGACTAGCAAGTGCAAGGAACTATAGTTGGGAGGAGTCTGGCTCTTTAGAGGGCCCAGAGGAAGGGCACACTTAGTAGCTTTGGGTCCTCACAGTCTTTTTAGAAGATGGCCCTTCTAGATCAAGAATTCCAGCTTGCTCCCTTGTACCAAGTACATTTTGGAGGCACAAGGGAGACAGTGGGCGATCTACCATCATGGTGTTAATAACCCTGGGAAGCCATGAGCTGACGTAGCCAGCCTCATTCCACTGTCAGAGGCAAACAAACCCACTGGAATGGGCTGCCAGTTTTACAAAAGTGCTGCTTTCTCTGAAAGATTATTCACAACACAAGCATCAGTAATGTTAGCAGCTTGGTTGTTCTGGGATAGGCCCTATCAAAGAATCCTGTGCTCATTACCCACTGTGTCACTTCCATGGGCAATGCTTCTGTTTTGTCCCTAGACACTAACAAACTGACTAAGCTAATACATATTCTAGCCCTTGTCTTCTGGTTCCATGGCTAAGTCTTAATGACACAGCAGGTAGGCAGTAGTCATTGGACTTGAGTATGCCTGGGACTCACCTGGAGGACTAACTGAAACACGGATGGCTGGGCTATGCCTAGCCCAGAGGTCTTGGTTCAATAGATCCGGTTAGGGTACCTCGATAAAGCATTTTATTTCTTTCAAGAAATGGGTAATGTCACTGCTTGTAGTTTAAGAAGAAAGGGAATTATTGCATTGCACAGTGACATGTTCCAGGTGTTATTTTTAATTACATGTAAGAGAAAATTGAAGTTTAGACTCTTTAGGATCCTATTCTCCCTCTCTCCCCACCTCTCAGGGTCTCATGTAGCCCAGGCTGACTTTGAACTCACCATGTAATCAAACACAATCTTAAACTTCTGTGCTTTCTGCTTCAGTTTCCCAAATGCTTAGAAAACATGTGTGCACTGCCATGTCGGGCTTTTCAGTGATAGGGGTCAAGTCTAGGGCTTTGTGAATGCTAGGCGAGCATTCTGCAAAAGGAATGACATTCCAGTCCCTATGGTGCTGGTGTTGGGGCATTGTTGAGTGTGGGAGAGGCCTTAGAGAGTCCTATTGGCCTTTCCAGGAATTTCTCTCAGTGCTTTCTTAAAGCCTCAGCAAGCAGGTACACTTAGAATATCAGGTACATATATAGGGAAAGAATGTGGAGATGTTCCAGTGTAGAGGATGCAGCTTTAGATACACAGTGGTTCCCACACTGCAGACAGGAGTTGCTGCCATGCACTGAGCAGATGTGGCCCCATTTTAATGCAGAAACGGTCTGTCTAGCCATGCAAAGGTAATTGTGTTGCTTGTCAATCACTCCGGGACTGCAATATGCTTTTGCCAGAACATGATGCAAATGCACATCTCATTTTCTTAAGAGAGTAATAGTGGTAGTTAAATATTTGGACAGAGACTAGCAAGGGATGATTGCACTAGAGCAAATTAGTTTACCTTATAAAAAGAAAAAGAAGGGAAAAGAACAAGGAAGGAAGGAAGGCAGGAGGTGCCCCAAACTAAGCAATCTGTTTGCGTAGTGGAATATATACCAACCACAAATGTGTTTTTTTGTAGAAAAAAGCATTTAAAACCTCTCTTTCCTACTGACCCTTCTACCTGGGAAATAAATTACATTTTTGAATATGCTCAAATGTAACTGTTCTGAGCGGTTATCAGGTGGCTCCATGCACACAGCGAAATTTGTATAGAACTGGGTATGTGTTTGTATCTGTACATTTCCCCAGGGAAAGTGCCTATTTTTAATCAGATTACCAAAAGCATCTGTGGAACTCATGCCCTTACTGGAGGCAGTGTGGAATATGGGACCAGAGGTGGGGTGACTGCTGTTCCCACGTGTGAGATGGAAGGATCCTTGGGTACTTTTGGGTGTCTGGCACAGACTCCTGAGCCTCTGTGCCAATATCTTCCTGATGACCATTGAATTGAATTATGTTGGATGCTGGGGGCTCCTTACATTCTATGCATGGGCCAGTGATTGTTTGGCCTCAGGGTTTATTCTTATAGAGAGCAACTCTAAGAGGCTTGCTCCTGGGATGCTGTCTGATCATTTTTATAGTGATAGAATTTGCCCTAAAGTACTTTTCTAGGGACCTCTAAAAGTTGTATGTACAAGTGTCCTAATAGGTTACTTGAGGACGTATAGAGCATCTTAATCAAACACTGCAGTGGCAAATAGATGGTCAACAGATTGTCAACTTGACAGAATGTAGAATTGCCTTGAGACAAATCTCATGTCTATGTGGAAGGGTCTACATTGGGTTAACTGTTGTTGGTGGAACCACTTGACTATGGGCAGCCATGCTCCTGGGTTCTCAGACTGAACAGAAAGGGAAAAAGACAGGCCACAAGTATTCATCTTTCTTTGTTCCTGATTGAAGATTCAATGTGAGCAGCTGCCTCAAGCTCCTGTTATCATCCTTTCCTACTGTGGAAGACTGTACCCACAAATGGTGAGCCATAATAAAGCATTCCTTCCTTCCTTAAGTTCCTTTTGTCTGATATTTTGTAGTGGCGACAAGGAAAGTAAATGTTATAGATAGCATAGAACAAAAACTAAGGTCCCATAGCCAATGCTCAGTGTTTAGGCTTAGATCTATGATGCTTCTTAAGGGTAGCATGCTGGATCACTATACAACATATATAGTACACACTTCATAAGAATCTACTTAGTAGCTGGGCATGGTGGTGCACGCCTTTAATCCCAGCACTCGGGAGGCAGAGGCAGGCGGATTTCTGAGTTCGAGGCCAGCCTGGTCTACAAAGTGAGTTCCAGGACAGCCAGGGCTAAACAGAGAAACCCTGTCTCGACCCCCCCCCAAAAGAATCCACTTAGTAACTACTTATGTGTGGTGAAGCAAGGTCTGTGCAGCTGCTCAAAGAATGAGACTAACTGCTGTGTGCTGCATGGGATGCTGGGCTCAGTCTTGTGAGTGTGTATCTGATTCTACCTATATTACCAGCCTATAAGCTCCTTTGAATGGCAACTCCCTAATGGATAACTTTTCATGAATATGACTCACTGGATGGTAGACATTGTGGCTTCTCCATCAAAACTTCAGTAAAGACAATAAGAAATAGAAAAACACTCATCCACTGGACTTGTTGAGACAGTCTACTAACTGAGGTACTATGTAATACATAAACTATTGGCATGTCTATGTCAGTGCTGTGCTTAAGGAACAGTCTGGGGATTGTGAACTGGAGGAGCTCCCTAGCAAAGAGGGAAAGTATATATGAAGGCAGAAATGTAAGATCAACCTGTATACCAATTTAGAAAAAGGGGGCACTGAGAGGGGAAGCATGGGCAACTTACAAAAATGTCAATAGTCACATCGACCTCACCAAGATTAGCTGCAGTCCAGTAATCATGCCCTAGCGTGGGCCTTACTGAGCCATAACCTTGTATGAGCTCTTCCTATTTCATCCTTCATCAACCCTATGGAGCCAGGTACACGTTTTATTCTCCTATCAAGGAAACTGTGAATCTGCTTGCAGCTTTCCAGAGTGGTAAAATACTGTATTTACTACGTGATCGCTCTCTGGAGTCAGATTCCTTTACTGTTGGCAGCTGACAGTGAGTGGCTGGCTACCTTTAGGGTTTTCTGCTAATTCCTATGATTCCTTTATTGTCCATGGGCAGAAGTATTGTTCCAGGAGTGATGATCATATTCTGATTATTTCCAAAGAAATTCTATTTAGGTATGCCAGACAAAACAAGATAGAACCGCTTCATAATCTATGTAGTTTAACTGCTAGGAGGGGAAAAATGGATAGACATAAAAGTGTCTTTAATGAGTTTCCTTGGATGCTCATGTCAATGTTGTCTATCTCCACAGACTACCCCAAGGTCCACAGAGGTAGCCATGAAGTCTGTTATATGTCACATGTGAGTGAGTGTGTGTGTGTGTGTGTGTGTGTGCATATGGATGTGTGTTTTCTATCAGAGAGAAAAAATATAGAAGTCCCATATGGATCTAGACTAAAGAACACCTTTGGGGCTGGAAATATTAGTAACATAAACTCTTATTGGATAGTGCACGAATAGGAGTTTGTAGATAAATGTATGTCCATTTGGCGACATTAAGAAAAAAAATTCTTCCTCAATAAATATGCTTTGTGAGAAAATGTCTTAGAAACATGCAGATGGCTGACTGTATGGGTATTCCCAGGACAAGATCTTAATCTGGAAGTCTGGAAAGAGATAGACATACTCTTGTCATCCATGTCTTCTTTTCTGGGGTGCCTTGTCTGAACACCCATGCTTGGCTAAGGATGCTCCTCTGGTAAACAGCCCTCTACCTTACCATCTATCATGTCAATAAGGATCATTACCTTGCAGATTGGGTCTAAATCCCATCCACAGAAACTCCTGTGAATACGGTACAGATAGCATACAACAGAACATAAGGTGTGGCTGCTGTCAAGTGTGAGGTGCTTGGTCGAACAGAGCTGGAGTAAAGGTGTCAGGTAAACTTAGCTACCTTGCTCAAATGGACTTTTGAGACAGAAGCTTTGGGAGTCTATGGTTTCTAGACCAGCTTCTAATGGTTATGGCAGGCCCGGGTAACAGGTAGATCTGCAGCATCTTTGCTTACTGCTTCTACTCAACTCAGGATCGGGTACCTTGCTCCTCTGTGAAATCTATGTTCCGGGTACCACTCTGTTTTCTCCAAAAGTTGGGCTGCCTTCCTTGTAATCTAAGTCAATGAACCCAGAGGAAAAAGGGAAACTTTCTTCTTAGATGGTGGTTTTACCCCCTTCAATTCCATGCAAATGAATTCTAGCTATCTATAATCCGTAAAATATTGGTAGCTAAACAAATTTCCGTTGCTCACCAGTACTTTGGGTCTTACAGATTCTTGATGCCAGCATTCTGCCCCATATTGAGAAATCCTTATAATGTATATGTGTGTGTGTGTGTTCTGTGTGTGTGTGTGTATGTGTGTGTATGCATGTGCGTGTTATGGGTGTATATGAATGTGTCTCTGTGTGCATGGAGGGCAGTGCAGGTCCTGTGCATCTTCTGTAACCCTCTAATGTACTATGTGGATACTGGCTCTCACTGAAACAGAAGCTTGTTCGTTGGTATTCGTCTGGCTGGCTAGTGAGTTACCAGGGTCAGCCTATCTCCAGTCTCTCCATGTTGGGGCCACAGAATGCTTATGCATGCCTAGCTTTTACATGGCATTACATTCAAAAACAGGTCTTCATGCTGGCAAAGCAATTGGTCTACCTCAGTGAGCTATTGCCCCGGCTTCTGACACTGACAATTCGGTTTTAACTGCTGACTCCAGACTCTCCGCCATAAGCTCTTCTCCCAGCCCAGTTTAACTGGAATACCTCTCTCTTAGCACATGCAATTCTTTATGCTCTGCTGTGTCCTCCACATAGACCAATGGTGCTTTTGTGGTAGCTGGAGTGTACAAGCCACCACTGCAGCCAGGATAGTCAGGAGGACTCCTGAAATATTACACTTTCATCCCTTTCAAAGCAGTCATGAACATGTTGTGTACCATTTGGAAGTGCCTGTTTCTCCCTGGTGAACGTGGCATTCATTAGTTATGCATGGTTATTCCAGGCAAAGAGCACATTCATTATAAGTTAGTAAATTTCAATTTTATAGCAGGTGTGTTATGTTGAGGTTTTTATAAATTGTTCATGGGAGGATAGGCCATATAATTTTACTTTAATTTTTTCCTCTTCAATATAGTAGGGAGATACTGACTAGGGGTATAATACAGAAAAGCTACAATTACCATGTACCAAGATGATGATTTTCCAGACAGAACAAAGTGGTATAAATGTGCTATTTTGCATTTATGGCTTATGAATCTTTCTTTAGTAGTAGTATAAACCCAGATGATTACTTATCTGTTTCTACTCCCACCTAGTACCTTCCATAACACACGTATGAAATGGGCTCATAATGGGTAGGGGTTATACAGATTAGAGTCAAAGGTCAGGTCCTTTCTATAGCATACAGATAGATACATTGCGGACATGGAAAGACTTTTAAGCCAGTTGGTTCTTCTTTTCATTTCTTTCTTTTTTTTTTTGTACATGATTTTTTATTGGATATTTTCTTCATTTACATTTCAAATGTTATCCCCTTTCCTAGTTTCCCCCTCCAAAAATCCCCTATCCCCTCCCACCCTTCCATTGGTCCCCAACTCCCTCCCTCCTGCTTCCTCTCTTGTTATCATTTTTATCCAGTAAGAAAACTTGCTCTGACTCACTGATGGTTTACACAAGAAACTCGACATCAGTGACCGCGTTCCTTTTGTTGCCTTTATTCTCCCATTTTTGTGATTTCACCTAACCTCATTCCTGCGGATGCTGCAGGCTCAAGGAGCCTTTGTTTGTTTTTTTTTCACACACTTCAGCTCTGCTCTTTTGGAGTGGGCGAAGCAGTGAATAAATAATGAGAAGAATATTTCCCTTTGTCATCAGTATAGCAAGTAAGCTGGGGTAATTGAGATTTCCTAAAAGATTTATATGCAACAAAGCTTTTAAGAAAATGCTTTTAACCCTTTTCAGATGGTCCTGAGCACAAACATAGTCTTTCTACAGACCAAAAAGCTAGTCACTGGCCCGGAAAAGCTTGTATCAGATTCTCCTGAGTATAGCCAAATTGTCTATGCAACAGCAGTCAGTCCAGTGCAGTTCAAGCTTTTAGCCAGGCAATGCTTTGCCCTGAGGGAGGGGCTATCGTAAGGATCACAGGATGTTTAAGCAGTGTTCGGAGACCAGGATGTTATCCACTTGATAGCATCACCTATGTCCATCCTGTGGTAATAATCAAAAGTATCCTAGACTTTGTACTAATACACTTAGAGATACCTCTCTCTGTGTCGGGATGGAGGAATGCCCTTCTAAGATTCCTGATTAGGGAAGAGCAGAAGTGTCATTTCAGGGCAGATAGCCTGAAAATTAGTCAACTTTTTTTCCCTCTGTCCATCTCCCATTCCTTCTTTCCTTTTCAACCATTCCTAGACTTTTAGCTGTCAGTAACAATATCCAGTCACTGAAGGCCTCCATGGGCAGTCAGAAAGAAAGGACAGGATGGGCTGTTCTGGAAAAGGCATGTAAAAGGCAAATTAACTGTAATTTTATCCCTGCCTGGAATGTTTTGTTTGCCTAAACACCTAATTTTCTCAGGCAAAAGTTCACACACTGAGGAGTGCAAAAATGTCTACAGGGAAGGACGCAAGATCACCCCAGTGAATTTTATGTATGGGAAACCTCATGTCCCTTTGCATTCAAGGGGTAAATATAGTCCAACCTCCTTAATAACCAGATGCTTGCAATCATCAGAAATACATCTTTGGCAGTAACCATTTCTCTGTTCTCCAGCATTCAGTCTCAAAGAGAATTTACATAACAACATGTGACATGTAGAATGCTTAAAGGCACCAACCATGACCAGACAAATTACACTCATTTTTCAATACTCCTTGCAAGGTGCTTTGCAGCAGGCACGTTAGGCTGCATGCTGGGGAGGTTCCGGTGGGGTGGTCAAGACCATCATGCGCTCACAAACACTCCGTGCCTCTGGGGAGGGAGAGCAGTTGCAGGGAGCCCTTCCCCACCCGAGGATGCAACACTTACCCGCCATAGGCCGGGATTGGGGGTGGGGGCGCTGCAGCCCTGAAGGTGTTGTACACGGTGCGACCACGGCCTCGAAGGTGAGCCCCTCGGTATGCAGCTGCAGCAGTGGCGGCCGGATATGGGAAGCCAGGCACTATGAGAGAGGGGACAGAGCCGTACACAGTGAGACGCACGTGTAGCCTGCCGGGCAAGGACCATTTTTCTGGACCCTGTTTACATGGCAAGATGGAAAGGCAAACACAAATGCTGCAAGCCTGGAACTGGACCTGGGGAGCACAGCGGAGGGAATGACAGAAGTTTCTGACCAGGAGGGTATGCGAAATGAAAGACATTTGCACAGAATTCCTGACAGCAGAGAAGCTCCACAGGTAAATGTAAAATAAAGCAAATTGAAATACTTATGGACATGCATATATAGGCACATAGATGACTGTGCTTCTCCATATATCTCGGTACATGTCTGGGAAACCTCATAGCCTTTTGGAAAACATGTTTGTATGATGAGAAGTCGGGAGCGGAGTTATCGCGGGTAATGCCTTGAGTGTTTAATCTCCTCTAGGCAGACCCTTCCACCCACACAGGCAGATATGAACTCCTCTAGAAGGTCCACACAGCTACTAGGAAATGATTCTGTAGCTTCCTGTCTCCTGCTGAGCCTCACAATGTTCTACCTGCGCGGACTCTCCAGTTTAAGTAAAAGGCATTGTACTTCAAACCTTATCGGGTACAGAGACTAGGTTTCCTGAAAAGCCACTGCCTGTAAAAGCTACAGTAAGGGCCCAGAAACCAAAGATGAGGGCCACGCCAGGAACTCAGGAACTCTGTAACAGCCCCACACACCCAAGTTCCGCTTCTGAGGCTTCTGCGGGGCTAGGGACCAAGTAGGAACACTCTTGATCACAGCATCCTAAAGACAGTCTACACCTTGTATCCACACTGATCAAAGCTGCCGACACCTTCCCACCGTCACCTTCAAGAACAGAAGAATCCTGCCCTCTGCATCTTAGCATATTCAAGAGTCTTTATCACACATGCTCAGTTATGAACCTGGGTAGGGAATGTGTGGGAGGAGTGCACACACGCGCGGGGCGCATACTCACACAGGAACACATGTGCGCGCGAACACACACACACACACACACACACACACACACACACACACGAAAGAAAATTCCTGATGTATACATAAACCGCCAGGAAGCACCTGCTATCATGGAGGTGGAGGTGGCCTTAGAGCAAAACCCCGGGTCTGAGCACAGACTGGGTAGACCTGGTGAGGCTGTTCAGAGTTCTGTAAGAATTCCTAGCAAGGTTTTCACTTGAGGTGAAGACCAGCTGTCAGTGAGTGTCTGGAACTTGGTACAAGCTTTTGAAGGTGGAGCAGATTCTTCTGTGGTGCTTTTCTTTGCAACATGAGTAAAATACCAAGATCATAGAACAAAGACAGACTGGATTTATCCTCCCGTGTTGAACTGTTTTACAATTATTATTAAAGACAAAGTGTGTGAATTTACTGAACTCTCATATCGGTCTCTATTACCCAAGTTTCCTGGATTGTGTTGCAACCAATATGGCAGGAATAGAGGCTCATGGCGTACTTGGCCAAGCAAGAATTCAAGCCTTAGGACTGTGCAGCACAAGAGATGTTTGCTTCAAGGCCAGGAAGACAATGGATGGGGATGGTTTGATCTGGATTCTGTCTAGCCATGATTCAAATTTTAAAATGTCATAGATGTTTTGCAGTTTTAAAATAAGGAACACAAGAATGTACAGTGCAGCTGAGTAGCTGGCTTGCTAGGTGAGGCCACGCAGATTTGATGTTGACCCCGTTACTGTCCCCCTCTCTGGAGCCACAGGAGTGATGACCAGGTTGGGCATACCATCTTGGAGGACTTAGGAGTAGAGGCATCACGGGAAGCAGAAGCTTGCCACTGGAGCGAAGACAGCATGTGCAGCTCAGGGTGGAGAGCCGGGGCTCCATTCTGTACCCCTCGATTTTGCTTGGGCGGGATAAGTGTTTATAGATGCTGAGATGAGGTTCTGTGCTCTTCCAAGCAAAGCTTGTTAGCACAATCCTTTCCCAGTGAAGGGGACAGATGACTGGCTACAGAGCAGTGTCTGATTCAAACACGGCCGCCAGGGAGGCCAAGTCCCCGTGAGCAAGTCAGAGCCTCCAGGGATCTTGCTGTGGGCAACAGTCCTCATGTAGAAAGCGAGGCCCATACTGATCCCCCAAAGGCTGGTTTCTGTTTCCCTTCCTCCTTACTGCACACTGCCCGCTCTTCTCTCTTTTAAGACAGGCTTTTCTTCTCTCTTATATGGCTTGGGAGCTGGCCTTCACCTTACAGTGACACATTTGCCTCTGCCTCCCAAGTGCTAGAGGGATGTGAGTGAGTGAGTGAGTGTGTGTGTGTGTGTGTGTGTGTGTGTGTGTGTGTACATGTCCCACTCCAGACATTCTCTTGTCCTGAATAAAACAAGGGCAAGTCAAATAGGAAGGTGAGGGAGGGGTCAACTAGAATGAGAAGGAAGTGAGGGAATCAGCAAGGTGGGGAGAACCTTTTATTCTTCTTTTATTCCGAATAGAATCCTTTTATTCTTTCTGTCTACCACCGGTTTCCCCTTCCTTCCTCCCTCCCTCTCTCCTTCCCTCCCTCCACCCTTCCTTATGCCTCTCTATTCCTCCCGCCTCTCCTCCTTATTTCCTTCCATTTTTCTATCTCTCTTCTCCTTCTTTTCATCCCTTCTTTTCTTTGTTCTCATCTTTCCTTTCTATACCCCACACAATAAAATTTCCTTCTGAAGACAGATGCTCTGGGCATCCCGTGTCCAAATCAAGTAGCTTGAATTTCAGAAAGAGAGAAGCAGCACTCTTGCTTGGTGCTAAAAAGCAACCTCCATTGGGACAGGGTTCTCTGTCTGCCCTGCTCTTTGGTTTGGATGTGTACCTAACTGAACTCAATCCAGGCCTTGCTCATAACTTTGGTCCCTAACTCCTGTCTGCTTCTAGGAGAGCATGGTCCCTCTTCTCCGCTGTCTGCTTTCTACCAGTGCCCAGACCTGAAGATAAACACAGTGCAAGGAGAGTCTGCCATAAGCCCTAGAAACATCATCTCTACTGTGGTCCTAGGAGGTGCTGTGGAACGGTCCAGAGATGCCATGAGATACAGCGTCTAAGAGTCTGCAGTGAAAGGAGAATCTGCTTAAACAACTGTGGCATTTACAAGTATTAAAATCTTCAGTTTAAGTCACTTCCATTTTAGTATAGACGGCATGTTTCAAAAATGGTTCTTGAGGCTCGGTCAGGAAAATGCTTGCTTTCACAGCATAGTAGCCTGAGTTTTTGAGCCTTAGAATTTACATTTTAGAACAAAAACCAGGCAAAAGAGTACAGGCTTACAGTCTTAGCACTGAAGAGGCAGCTAGCTGATGTTTGCTAGTTAGACAGTTAAACCTAACTAGTGAGTCTCAGACCATGAGAAAAATAACAAGGTGGCCAGTCCTTTGAGAGGATTGGAGCCAAGACTACGCAGAGGAGCAAACACACTTTTACCCCGACTCCACACACAATGCTGCTTGTTCTGGGTAAGCTCTTCCAGACTGGCGGTGCCTACTAAAAGCCCGCAAACAATGTCCTTCCTGCCCAGGCCAGGAACAGCTCTCCCTGAGCACACCAGTTGTGGGAACTGAGCAAGTAAATGCCCATCCATATCCACATGGTAAGAGTTTTTGAGTCACTGCCTTGTCTCGGTACTTCTCTGCTTTTCTCCCATGCCTGCTGATGACAATTAGCTATTGTGTGCCACAAAGTCACATGGTCAGTCTCAAGGGCAGAGAGCACATCTTTTCATTAGGCTTCTTTTACTCTCATAGAGTGGAAAACTTGGACATTTTCTTACTTGCTTATTGGGTGTAGTGGTTTATAAATGCTGACGTGTGGTTAAATGTATATTTGAAGCAATTACCAGGACAGATAACCCAGATACAGATTAAACACAACCGAACGGATTTATTCTTCAAATATACACTTGGAAAAAACCCTCTTAATGTTTCATTTCCTCTGCAATACCATACTTACCTTGTTGAATTAAAAGTATTTTATCATCTATGTACATTCTGGTTCAAGAGTTTATATCCAGTAAAAGGATAATAAATGCTTAGCAAGCTCGATGTGGAATGCCAAATTAAAAGCACACACCCTCCCGGTTTCTGGAATGGAGTAAGCTAGTGCTAAAATAAAATACGTGAATCTGTCACCTTTGCTAATATTTCTATATAAACTGTGTCTGATGGTTCCTACCTATAATAAGCAGCACTTAGGATGCTGAAGCAAAAGTACAGACTGAAGCAAAAGGCCAGCCTGAGCTACCTAGAGAGAGCCTATCTCAAAGAAACAAAACAAAACCCAAGCAACAGGCAACCGAGAATGACGCTAGAAAACCAAAATGATATGAACTTATTAGCATGTTTAGAGGCATAATCCTTTGGTTGTCTTCCCCAACTCCTGATGAATAACTTGAGGTTATTAAATACCTAAATAAAACCACCACTGACACTGGTGATATTCAAGTTGATTTGTGGATGCCGGATTCAATTCTGGATTTCCTTCTGGATGGAGAAATGAGGGAGAGAAAACACCTACACACCCACTTAAACCTGGACAGCATGAATCAAAGTTTTGGAAGTCTGGTGTCCACAAAATAAAATTGGATTTAGTTCATAAGCTGCAATAAAATACCAGAAAACACAGGACAGGATCAAAAGAAAAAGAAAGAAGAAAAACACCTTAGGTGGGTGACATGTGTCCATTTGTAACTCTAGCCAGCCCCTGCCAAAGCTCTCCAGTTAGAGAGATGAATGTAAGAGCAGGTAAGTAGAGGGTGGGGTGTCACCTCAGCATTGGGAATAGGAATCTTCCTACACCACAGAAACTCAATGGAGCAGAAGGCTAAGCTAAGAAACAAGAGGTGCTCTGTGAGACCCAAGTGGCAAGGCAAATCAAGGGCTTTAAATGGAAGACATGTGGGTGTATCCAGTAGCCAAACAAGCCATTCACTGGAGTGTCTACTGCTTCCTGCCACCTCTCCCTCAAAACACAAAGTTCGTGCCTCCGAGGCTCCACGTTCATGTATTTACAGTGACTAGTGCCTCCTCCCTCTCTGTCTCCTTTATGAACATGGTGCTTACCTTCGAAAATAAACACAAATGAGATCATTTCACCAGCCCGGAAATCCCAAGAGAAGAAATACAGAGCCAGTGGAAAATCCTTGAGGGTTATAAACTGCGTATTAAAGTTTTAGAGCTCTGAGAGAGGCAGAAGAATAGCAGATGCATACCCCAACAGGGGGGCAGATTCTGCAACACAGTCATAAAAATATACAGGCTGCTTTAATGGGCAATTATTCTTTGCATTTGTGTGCTGGGTTGAATTTGCATGAGATTGCCAGATGCCCTGGTAAAGGTGTTGCCACCCGAGTGTGTGGGACTCTCTTTGTCTGATACCTCCCTTTTCTTCCCATCCTTTGAGGATATGAAGACACACATGCACATGGCAATTTGTGGTTGAATTATTCTGTATGTAATGGATGGTTAGAAGCATTCGAATGCTTGAATTTGGGGGTGCAAATGTGTCTTCAACAGCAGGTTCAGGGTCTTATTGGATTCCCTTGTGGCAGGGACTCACATTTCATGTGTCAGACTATAAATTAAGATATGATGCCATCATTAACAAATGCACTGGGGCACTATAAACGGCCAGCCTAGCTCTGGAGAAGCAGGCCATTGTGCAGGAAACAGCTCAGTGAGAAGTCCAAAACTCTGATTCTTTTTTCTAAATGACCAAAAATGTTTACTTCTATTTTCAAAATTGAATCCAAAATGAAAGTCCACCAAGCTAGTTTGGAACCCAGGGCTCACACAAGACTAATGTAATATGACAGGGTATATAAAGTTAAAAGTAAAAATACATGAGTCTTCTTCTTTTAATGAAGTAATTTTTAGAGTGTGTGTGTGGGGGGGGAAGTGATTCATTCTTTCGGGCATTTATATAGGGACTCCAAACTGCACTTGGATTTGTAGAATTTCTGGTTCTTCTACTCACATGTCTTTATGTTTGAAATCCACATTCAGGATCCATGCCTATTTCAGCACAAATGATGTTAAATGCTGCTGCTTGGAAGTGAATAAATCTACATTTTGGACAAACTGGTTCCTTATAGGACATCCTCATTTGAAATGCATTGAATGGGAAAACAAAAAAAAAAAAATTCTAATTAATGTACAACTCTAATCACCATTCTCCACATGGAAGAGTAATTTTTCACTGTTCATTTGCTTGGTTTAATCTCAAAACTGACATAACAGAAATGCAATGCCCTATAAATCTCCGCTCGTTTCTTTCTTTAATATTCATATTCCATTGAACTGCGGAGGCTTGTTGCTGCATTTGGCTACAGCATCCGAAAGTGTCGATAAAAATATTGTGAAAGGCAAGATGTGTTTTTTGCTGGCTGCGCTGGCCATTTATTGGGGGGGGGGGNGGGGGGGGGGGAGGGACGGGAACACAATAAATGGCTGGTGGATCGTCCCTGGGCTGGCTGGCTGGTGGGTGATTAGTGATTAATTACCTTGCAGCAAATTGACACGGCACCAGGAAATTGACACAGCCCTGATTAATTAACTTTTTATGGGCGGTAGTTACTCACAAAACACTGCGCACCATAATTGAATCTCTTTACATAACAGTCATGGTACAAAAGTTTTACTCAAATCCAAATTAGCCAGAAGTTTCTAAGGCGGTTAGAGGTCTGATTAGGATGTGTCTGTAAGAACTGGCAAGAATTTGAACTTGAAGGGAGATGTGGTCTTGAAAGGAGAGGGGCAGGGGTGAGACAGAACACCATATAGGCTTGGCTATCAAGGCAGAATGTATTGATCTAAGTCTTCACTTAAGCTGGACTTTAAAAGGACACGGAGATGTGTCATTTTCTCCAACTTGACGTGCCTGCTGCCTCTGAGGAGCTCGGGCAGATTCCTTCCCTTTAGTTTAGTCTGTAAAGACTGACATGTTTCCATGAGACAGATTTATGCCCTTGTGTCATCTCTTATATCTTGTCCCTTTATGATGACACTACCTTTTCTACCATTGTTGCGTTCCTCTTCCCAACCTTTTCTTCTTCTGATAACCTCTTTGACGGACACACGTCCTTTCACAGCTCTCTACTGGGCTATCCTGAGAGCTATATGCTGGGGACTACTGTGGCTCCAACATAGACAAAATGGTCTGGCACAGGAGGTCATCCAAATGTCTTGGTCATACTGTCAGATAATCAGAATTCTGCAGCAGTCCAGTTACAGAGAAAACTGGCTGGCTGGGTAAGTTTGAACTTGGAAGTCTTGTTAAGATTTTGCCCTGCTTGTTTCCTTCCTCAGGATTAGAGTGCTGAAAGATTCTGGATCTCACTTGTCAAAACCCTAGGCAGTGATCACTGGAGTAATGCTAGCTGAGATGTGATCACAGTTGGCACAATTCTAGCCTTTGAGACTCCATTATCAGATGGAAGGGATTCAACTGCATGATAGCAGCTAGTGTTTATTAACACTTGCTAACTGCCAGATGCACACATTAACCCATTAGCTTTTAGAAAAACCATATGAATCTGGAGTATTTCTATTTTTGCTCTTTGGGGCAATTGGAATCTAGAGTAACTCGGCAGCCTCCAAAGTTGAGACTCTGTGTCTTATCTTTCGTCTTATCCTGAAACATCCCCACTCCACTATCTAGTGTGCTCTTTCTGTTTTTTGTGATGCTAGCCCAGTGTGGCTTCCCTCCTATTGCTTGCACAAGCTGCAACGTTCTCTTCTGTGTTTCTACTACATTGGAGGGAGCCAGCATCAATCCATCACAAACTGGGTGAATCTGCAGAGGACTTCATTGACAAACTCCGTATTGGGGGATACTCTGAGGAGGGACTATGCCCTCACTGTCCTTATGTATTTCTGTTCTGATATTTCAAAAGACTCCAGAATCTTCATTGTTCTTCCAGTAATTGGGGCTCAGTTCACAGATTTATGTTGCTAAAAATCCAAGGGCAATCTATTTTCCTTTTCTACGGGAGTTTATCTACACACCTGGAGATAAGCCAGGTTGTCATAAGTAACCATCAATATATAGAGATGTGTAAGTAGCATCTAGAGTTATACTACAGTGGTGTTGTACATACCAAGCTAGCTACCGTAAGTTCTCAGTAATTCTATTCCCTTACAACACTTGAATCTGGAAGATTGGGATACAAAACATATTTCAGAATTTGGCAGGTGGCTTACTGGTAAAGTAGGTACCCCACAAGCAATCAAGACCTGAGTTCAAGCCCCCAAACCCTCATTAATAGCCATATGGTGACACAAACCTTTAATTCCAATGTTTTGCGGGGCAGTGGGAGGTTGTACTATAGAGACAGACAGATCCCTGTGGCTCGTCTCATCATCAAGCCAGACTAACAAAATCAATGCACTCGAGGCTAAGTGAGAGACTGTGTCTCAAAACGTAATACGGAGACACCCTGGTCCACCTCTATCCCCCACAAGAATGCATACATGGGTGCACATATACCCGCATCCATTGAAACTTCATTTCTAAAGTCAGAGCTATTTGGATACAAAACTCTCCTACCACTTTGGGCTTCTATATTTATTGTTCTATATGCAATTAATTTGCTAATACCGTTTTCTCATATTGTTCAGCCATAGCTTGGTTTGAAACAAATCTCCTGCTTGTACATAAATGAGTGATCACTGGAAGAAAACCATATAGAAAACTAGGCACAGTGAACACAGGGGGATTTGTTCTGGATGGCAGGTTTGCAGTTTCCTAAGCACAAAGATTCCCTCACTCAAAACAGTCAATTCTGAAAGACAACAAAACCCACACTTGTTACCCATGCACAGGAATCTTTTCAAATCATTTATCTGTGTGGGGCTGAGCAAGAAAGCAGCTTCGGGCTCAGTAACCACTCCACCCTTACTACTTCCTGTGGAATCTAGCTGTTTTCTCTCCCATGTTACAAAGGCCAGGGGTAAGCCAGCAGATGCACAGTGGGTGCTTCAGGGCTGCTGGGTGTAGGGTCCCACACCTTCTGTGGAAGAGGTCCTCATGATCCCTCTGACTCACAGGTATGGACAGACCTCCCCCAGGCAAGATTTCTGTAACATTTCATCCAACAAAATGGAAATGGATCTCCATCGTGGAGCGTTTCATTTGGCAGCGCTGCAGCCGACATTTGCAAAGGTGCTTTCTGTTGTTGTAGGGAGCATAGATGTTGGAATCTATTTCCATTTACATAGAGTCACTTGTCATAATCTCTAGTTTGTCAAAATCAGCACCAATGTCAACTTTTTCCCCCTACAAAACCTTGAGGGGAGTGGAGAAACCAGATACTCTCTATAAATACTGACTTTATCGAATACACACACACACACACACACACACATATATATATATATATATATATATATATATATATATATATATATATATATATATATATATTAAAGTTTCAATTGTTAAATCATTCATGATCTATCTAACAGCTGGCTGGAACAGTGAGCTCGATGGATTGCCTCTCCAGGTAGGAAACAGGACAAGTGAGATAAATTAGCTGCCTTATGCTGGGCTGCATTACCCATGGTTCTCTAGGGTTACTACAAGCTCTTGAGCTTGGGATCCTTAGAGGGGTGCTGGCAGTGACTCACAAGACACGTATGACATGCAAATACATTTGTTCATTTCACATCCAGCCATTACTGTGAGGGTAGCTGTTCTGTCTCAGTGTTTCGGCGTTGAGGCCATCTGGCGTTCAGCATCAGTATTTAGCTAAAGAACAAAGCAAAATAAAAAAACCAAAACAAACAAACAAAGAAAAACTGCTCTGAGCATTTGATCAACACCCCCAAACAAACCTGTAGGTCAAGTGGCATCTGCACCTGTTGGTCATGTCCCTGACTTAGAAGCTAGAATCCTAAGGCCCTCTTACAGAAGGAGGACCATTTGGAAACTGCACAGTTGTTCAGTCAGTACAATCAGGCTCTGTGGTGAACTTTTAAAGATCCTGCAGAAGATAAAGAGAAGGAGGGGCCAGCCTATTGCTTGAATAGCTACCTGCTACAACTCAAGAAGTCTGGAAAGACCTCCCGTGGCCATCTCTTTCAATGCTCGAATATGAGTAAGTACACAAACTAATCTACATAGCAAAGACCATTGGCCACACCACAGCTACAACACAAGCAGAACACACTGCACTGCAACTCAGATACTTTCTCTACATTTGGAGAAATGCTGGCAGAACTTTGTGAAGCCATTGGTGGGGTCCAGGATCTGTTAGTGGAAAGTAGGACTCTGTTAGGTAGAAGTGATTGCTTTATGGGGTAGGGGCAAAATATAAGAGCATGTAGAGGCTAGCTAACCCTTGGATGTCATTGCATAGGTGTTTTGTATTTTTGACAGAGTCTCTCACTGGCTTGGGTCTATCCAACGCCACCACCAAACTGGGTGTCCAGCAAGATCCTGTCTTCACATCCCCAAAGCTGAGATTACAGTATGCGTCAATATGCAATGCTTTTCTTACGTGTGCTTTAAGGACTGCACTCAGGTCCTCATGCTCTCACGGCAAACACTATACCATTGAGCTATCTTCCTTGTTTTCACATAGGAAGAGATTAGGAGTCAAAGTCTGCATTCCATGCAAACAACACCCCTCCCCAAGGCGATAGATGGATGCAGCCAGGATATTTGGTTCTAAGGCTGCATCTCCTTGCCAGGGCATTCAAGTTCTGTGGTAGCTATCGTTTGGCTTGTGAAGGCTCTTATCCAAAACTGATAACACGATTAAAGGAAACTTGCATTAGCACTGAAGCAAATGCTTGCATTCTTGGGCAGATATGAACTCTTTCAGATTCTTTCTCTTTCCGTAAGAAGCAAGCTCATCTTCCTTCCTGGAATCCTTGTATCGAGTGGGGAAGTTTGCTTCTGAAGAGAAGGAAGGGACGCTCTGGTTGCATTTCTGACTCGGTCGGTAATCAGAATGCCCGTGCAAAAAGTTCCTGGAATTCCTTTTTCAGTTCTTGATCTACTCAAAGGCTCATTCTCCCATGCTTAGTCCTTAGCTGCTTTTCTGCAGGTCTGCCAATCTACAGTGTTAGGGTTAGCTGCTGATCTGGATCGATTTTCAAATCTGAGTTTACTAGGATCACACCACTCACTCTATGGCATCCACCACGCCCATCAGCCTTCAGGGACCAAGGCTGCTTATATTTTCACCTCTAGACCTTGCCTACTCAGAGATCTGAATGGAAAATACCTCTCACTATTTTTAAAATCCATACTAGTTTCAAGAAGCAAAGGAAGTGCTGACTGACCAGCATTTAAAAAAATAAACTTCTCCACATAAGCCTCTCAAACTACCAACAGATTTCTCTCTTGACCCTGCTGGGGCTGGAGAGTGGGTGGGCATTTTCAAAGTGCCAGTCATAAGAGCAGCCCTGGTGGTTGATCCTCTTAAGCACACGTGAACATTAAAAAAAAAAAAAAAAAAAAAAAAAATGCCTTCTCTCAATGCTATCTCAGGCCTTGCTCTTTCCAGGGAATTCCCCCAGCACGTCTGCCTCCCTGCTTTTCAGAAGCATCTCATCTCGGCCTTGTTCTCTGGCTTTGTGTGTGCTAGAATCCCAGGGCAGCATAGTTTATTGTTTTAATATCTGTCTGACACAAAGCAAGCACAGCCTCCAGTGACTCCTTATCTGTCATATGTATTTCTGTGAAAGAAATATCAAGACAAATAAGATGTTTGGGGGCACACCACGGGATGCGAGCTTTTGCAAGTGGCAGCCTTTTGCAAAAGGCAGACCCCCATTTGAAAATGACAAAAGCCACTCTTCTGCATTGAGATTAATAACCAAATGGAGAACACAAGAGAATAGTCACTTGAAAAGGGAAGGCTGCTGGCTGGCAGGTTCTTCCCTTCAAAGAACTTGGGGCTGTAGCTGACCATGGTAGCACATGTCCACCATGCTAGCTCCCCGGAAGCCGAAAGCATGAGGATGAAGAGTTTGAAGCCAGCCTATGTTATACATGTCTGAAAGTTAGGGAAGCAGAAGCAATAGTCAGAGAGCGATCCTGTTTTAATTTTCCAGGGAAATAAAGTGACCTGCAGTCACCATGAGACAATGTGCTTTGGCTCTCTCTGACTCAGTCAGAGTAAGCCTGCCTCAGATGCCAATGAAGTTATGATGGTAAAAGAGATCGGAAATGCAAGTGAACTTGTTTTGTTTAAATATTTATTTTAATATTTTAAAATTTTGTGTAAGTGGGCAGGCATGTGCACATATGGCTATTTGCAGAGGCCAGAGGCCTCCAGTTCACTTGGAGTTGCAGTTATGGGCAGTTGAGAGCCTCCTGATGTGGGTGCTTAGGAAATGAACTTGAGTTGTCTACAAAAGCAATATACACTCTTAACTATGGAGCCATCTCTTCCTTCCATGAATCTGTTCTTAAAATGTGGCATCTAGGGACAATACTTAAATGAGTGTTGGGACCAGTTAAACCACACTAAGAATTAGCTCATCATGAATCAGATCCAAGTATGTTCCTTGAATATATGAACACACAATTAAATGTATTGTTCTCTATAGAAATAGTTTGTGCCAGAGAGAGAGAGAGAGACAGAGGGGACAGAGAGACACAGAGATAACATCATCATTGATTACTTACACAGTACACACAGTAATAAGTAAGAAAATAAACAATATGGGCAAGTACTGTCTTTTATTCAACCCTCCCTGATTGGGAGGGTTGAATAAAAGACAGTAGACAGTACTTTACTGATGTATAGATAATCCTAGAGCTAAGTACTAACCAGGACTGGGGTTACAGGTACATGTGCTGAAGTTTTGAACTCAGGTCCTCATGCCTCTTCAGCAGGTACTCTTACCTTCTGAGCCATCCCTCTAGCCCATGATTGTTTTGAAATGTGGTACAATTATACAGGATGCTAGAGTTACCCTAAGATGATTATCAAAAGAATTTTTGTCCCCCCTCCCCCCAGGTAACAGCTACGTGACATGCCTTGCTTTGGTAAATAAGAATGAAGTAAATGAAGAGATTAGTGATGGAGAGCCCTTGAGGCAAATCCGGATGCAGAATATGCTTCTAAATGAAACTGTACTGAAATTCTGCTATTCACTTCTGTACAGGTGTAGAGTCCCTGGTGATCTGTAAGTCCACCATGTCAAAGCTGGAAGAACAGATGCTGACAGGTTATACGTGGTTGTCCTTCTGAAGAGCAGTACTGTTAGGCCTTGGTCAGAGATGAGAAAACTGCTTCTCTCAAATCATGGGATAAGTATGAGAAAGCAGGTCTTGGTCCAATTAGAGATGCTAGACAATTTCTCTAGTGTTCCAGAGAACAATTCCTGCTCTGATATTTTTAGAAGCCCAACATGAAGTTGTTTGCATCCTCTGGGGATCAAGTGTTAAAAGGTATTTAGGAGGAAAGACTATGGGGGTCAGAATATGAGAGAAAAAAAAACCCACATAGTTCTGCAACAGTTTCCTTCATCCATCTGAGCCTACATTTTCTGGTGAGATGAGTGTTATATTAATTGTAGTGTATTTCTAAGGGTTGCAGGGGAAGGATCATCAAAATGTTTCAGCAATGACCTGAGATATAACAAGTAAATAGTCATTTCTTCTCATTGTCTCAGGAAGTTAGGAGGGACCTCAAAATTCAGTAATCAGTATTCTAAAAAACTAATCAAAGGTGAACAAAGAAAATGTACATGGAAACATGCTATGCTGAGATGTTACACTGGACTCAGTCAGCAAAATAAAAGAACTAATGTCTCTTCTTGCCTCAGTGGCAAATTTCAATATTTATTCCTCATGGATCTTTCCCATGAATCTTTGAATTTAACAGTATTATATTAGAGCATTAGCATCTCATTTCATCCTCTTTTTCTGGGTGCTCTTTCCATTCTGCCTGACGTCTGCTTGCCTCACTTGCTCATCTTGGTCCTGACATTAGTTCTATTACACAGCACCTCCAGAAAATATTATAAAAAGCCACCTTAGAGGCAACCAGGAAGCTGCCCAGCATCAGCAACAAGAGAGAGAGAAAGCCCAGCTCTCCAAACAGATGTGTCAGGAGCACAGTGACCCTCATGCGCTCTCTCTGAACTAAGCGGAGTTTGCTGACAGTTTCTGTGTTGGGGAGAAGGAAGAGGCAGCTCTGAGTTAATCTCAGCCTTCACTTTAATTACAGAAACTAACTGCAGCACCTTCTGTGGCCTGAGTGTAAGCTGTGAAGCTGTGATTCATGCTTGTTTCTGCCAGGTAATTTATTGTTTTAGGGGTGTTCACAGTCACTTCCATAAAACATGAGCTCCATATATCAATTAAAAGTATGCCATGACCACTTGCCCTTGAGATTCATAGAAGTGAGCAGAGCAGGCAATGATTCTGCAGTTTGGTAATATTGAAGTTTCTGAATATTTGCTTCTAATCTCTTGGTTTCTATGGAATAGGACTACAGACAAAAATTGCTTTACTGTTTTTCCCACATGGTTGCAATGTTCAGCTATGGCTTCGTTTGAATTATGAAAGCATGCATGTGTGTACTGGCGACAGATGAACCAGCACAGATATTTCTACAGGAGCATGCACGGTATCTCTCTCCAGATGTGGTAGTTCCCTGTCCAGGTGCTTGATTCCAACTGAAATGCCCCCATCTACTCCAGATCTAAGTGCTGATGTCCTAGCGTTCACTGGAATATTAGGATATAAGGCTTCAGAGAAGAGCTTAGATTTGGACGAGGAGATCCTCAGAACAATGTAGGTTAGACAAAGACTTCTGTGCTCACTACTGTCTGCTCTCTTTACCAGGTAAGGATGCATGAAGGTAGAAATTGAAAGCTAGGGCAAGAGCCATCATCAGGACCCAACCGTGATGGCACCTTGATCTCAGATGTCACCTTCCTGATTAATGAGGAAATAGATGTCTGTTGCTTAGGTAGTCCAGTCTATGACATTCTGCAAAAATATCAAACTAATGGGCTCCTCATGAGAATTTGAAAAACATGCCATGAAATTTAAATCTGACAAGATAAGAAAAGATAGATAAATCTACCTGTACAATTAAAATTGTATAATGGCATGCAAGTAACATATAAGAAAAGCTACACTTCAATAACATACAGTGCTCATCACAAACAGCAATAATAAACACTAAGCCAAATTGGAATTTATAAGAGGTTAAGTACAATTTGCAATTGAATGTGTGAAAGATGGTGCTTACACTGAGGAAGAAACTCATGCCAAAAAGAACAAAGGGAGCTGTGTTCTTCCACCTGTATAATCTGCAACATTGACAAGGCCCAAAACAGTCATTGCAGAGGGGCTTGTTTAGCTGGGTGCAGAATCCTAGCATTGGCCTATAGATGAGGACTTGAAAGCATGCGTATGTAAGGCTGCTACTACAAATATGCCTACCACAACCTTGGTGCAGCATGTGGAAGGAAGTGTGTTGCTTTGTCTGGATCGTGAGTAATGACCCTCAATGAAACAGCTTGACAATATCAAAGAGGTGTCAAGGTGATGATCATGGCACATTAAATAAACCCAAACCTGATGATAGAGAATATGTGCATAATGTATATATGAGTACTTGCCTCTAAATGAAAACACAGGACTAATGCCTTCCTTACCCACTGCAGAGTATCGTCCTCAAATCAAATGGGAGAAAAAGAGAATTCTAGTAGGCCACACAGACTACTCTACAGACTCATAAAAATATGCTATTCCAAATGTGTGTGTGTGTGTGTGTGTGTGTGTGTGTGCGCGCGCGCGCGCGCGCGCACGCGCATGCACAGGGGTGCATCCTGATTTCTATGATATGTAACATTCCAATTAAAAATTTATTCATAAGCTTAAGAGAAAATAGCATTGATGACATTTACTGTAATAAACAAAAGAAAGGACCAAAAGCCATCACTCAACTTGCTCACCTAAATCAGGTTTTATCCCTGTGTGGAACCGGTGATTGCCTTCCTGAGACCATCACTTAGATCTTTAGCACTTAGAGCTATGTGCCATTTCTCCTTTGCATGAAGCAAAAAAATGGGGTTAGTTAGTAACTTCTCAAGCAGAGGTCAAGAAGGTCACCAGCCCTGACCACTTCAAAACTTCTCTTACAAAGGACCATATGGCTCACTGCCTGTCTAATAATAGCATAGTAAACAGGTCACATTTGGAGGAATGCATCCTGCCTAAATTCTCCATGTTTTGCTCTGACTTCGGGAGGCTATGCACTGTCCTATGATACTTTTAAGTCAGCATAAACCAGGTCAGGAGGGAAGAGCAAAGGGGCTGTGCTATACTGTCATGCAGTCCTGAGTGACATCTTTCCCTCCTAACGCTGTTGGGTGTCATCAGTCACATCAGGATGGTTTACTTAGTATTAGAAACATTATGCAAACATGTATCTTCAAAAGCAGATGATTTCCCTGGGAATTATTTTCATTACAGGCTCATCCAGCAGGGTTCCTTTAAAAACTGTCTCCCCCACTGCATGTAAGGGTGTTACTTACAGATAATTATCTATTGGCTAAGAATATGGACAATTTAATTTGAAAACATTTAAGGCTAATTTAAAAATGGAGAAAAACCCTATTGAGAATTCTGTTTAGATATGTACCCCATTTTTAAATTGGTTATTTAGTTTGTTGATATCTAGTTTCTTGTGTTCTTTATATATTTTGGATATGAGCCCTCTTTCAGATATGTAAGTGGTAAAAAACACTTCTCATCCTGTAGGCTGAACCCTTTGTTCAGATGACCATGTCCTTTGCCTTATAGAAGCTTCTAAGTTTCTATTCTATCCAGTTCAGTGTATCTCGTTTTATGTCGAGGTCACTGATCTATTTGTATTGAGTTTTGTGCAGGGTGATAAGTATGGAAACATTATTCTACATGCCAACATCAATGATTTGACCAGCACCGTCTGCTAAAGATGCTGTCTTTTTTCCCCTCAGTGTGTATTTTGGGTATATATATATATAAAAACCAGGAGCCCATATGTGTATAAATTAATGTCTAGGTCTTTAATTCGATTCCACTGATCAACAAACATGTCTTGCTTTTGTGCCAGTACCATGCTGGTTGTATTATTGTAGCTTTTTGATAGGACTTGAAATGGAGGAAATTAGTGGAAAACACTTTAATGTCCAACATCCTTAGCCATCATGCAACTGCAAAGCAAAACTACTTTGAGATTCCATCTTGCATCTATTAGAGTGGCTAAATAGTCAAAACAGGTGAGGAAGCACACTGATAAGGAAGTGGAGTTAACAGAAACTCACACATTGTTGGTGGGCGTGCAAACTCAGAGCCACTGTAGAATTCTGTATGGTATCGCAGTTTTTGAAGACCATGGGAATTTACTGCTCTATACCATTCTTTAGCATATCCTCAAAGAATGTTTCATCCTACCCCAGAGACACTTGCTCAACCATGTCTCTGCTGCACCATTCATAATAGACAGAAATGGAAACAATCTAAATGTCCCTCAACAGAATGAAGAAAGAAAACGTGATCCATTTAAACAATGACGTATTACTTAGTCATTTTTTTAAAAAAAATGACATTGTGATAATTGCAGAAAATGGATGGAACTGAAAAAAAAAAAAAAAACATTCTGAGCAAGGTATCCCAGACCCAGAAGAACAATGTGACATGTATTTGCTTATGTGTGGATAATATGTTAAGTCAATGAAAGCCAAGCTACAATCTGAAGAACCACATAGGGTAGGTATAGAGTATGATACTAGAGGGAGAAATTCCTTAATCTAGTTCCCTTAGGAAAGGGAAATGGAATAGATAATTGTGGATGGACTAAGGCAGAAACTGAAATGAGAGGATTAAAAGGGAATTGAGGAAAGGTGGTTATGGTGGGAATATACAGAGAGACAGCTAATTAAGGGGCATTTGAGAGTTGTATGGAAACGTAATATAGTAGAAACCTTCTAAATTATATACATATATGAAGGTGATCTAAATTAAATTGCCAAATAATGGGGGATACAGAGTCTCAACTGGGCATCTTACATTATCAAAGAAGTTATCAGTATAAGGACTGGGTTCATCTAATTGTGTTGCTGGCCAAAGGGGCCCCTTGAAAATTCCCAAACAGCAGAGTCTATTGCCGGACTCTGTTCTCCACAAACTGACAGCAAGGTCCCACTGTTGACTACAATACCTACAAAGCTCACTGAACATGAAAATGTCGACTGGGTGCCTACATAGAGCCTCCACCCTCTGTTCTGTTGTATTTGGTATAGGAAGATACTCTGCTTGCTAACAAAGGAGAAACGTATACACTTAGTTAGCCACAAATGCTTTGATCTACTGTGGAGTTCTGCTTGTAACATATGCTAGAGCAATGGTGGCAAAAATCTTGTGGGCATAACTGTGTTGTCTTAAGGCCCACTCTACAAGAGGGAGACCATAGCTAACACCGCTTAGGGGAACAAGAGCCTGAGACTAGTTAGCTCAGAGTCTTTGAGTAAACAAAATCTTAAAACAACAACAACAAATAGTGATGAAATGACTCCTAATGACATTCTGCCGTACTCATAGATTAGTGCCTTATTCAGCCATTGTCAGAGAAGCTTCCTCCTGCAGCAGATGGGGACAAATACAGTGACCGACAGCCAGACATTAAGTGCAGAGTGAGAGACCTTGGAGCACTTAGTCCTAAATGGGATGTCTCCATCAGATCCCTCCCCTCAGAGCTCAGAGAACACCACAAAAGAGGAGGCAGAAAGAGTGTAAGAGCCAGTGTGGATGGAGGGTGCCAACGAAGCAAAGTCTTCTAAATCAACATGAGCAAACCTTATATAAACACACAGAGACTAAAGGAGCATACATGACCCACATGGGTCTACACCAGGTCTTCAACATCATGTATGTATGTATGTATGCATGCATGCATGTATGTTAGGGTTTTAATGGGAGTCCTCTGAGTATAAGATTGAGTGGGTTTCTGGCTCTTGTGCCTTCTCTTTGGATTTTTCTTCTGTTGGTTTGTCTTGTCAAATTTTGATTTCATAGTTTTTGTTTTATCTTATTGTATTTTATGTTTTAATGAATGACAACTATCTGCTAGTATAAATGTTGACAACTGAATTGTCAAGTATACCTTCTGAGAGGGGAAAATCAGTTTTCTCCAGTGGAGGGACAACCATTCCAAGGCAAGCCTCACGTTCAGGAGCAGTTGACCAACATATAATAGATTCCACCACAGGATTGCTTTTTGGTTGTGTGATTGTATTTGGTTACAGTTTGATTTTATTTGGTTCAATTCTTTTGTTTTGTTTTTTATTCATGTCATTTTACTTTGTTTTCTTGGTTTTGGAGAAGTTTGTTGTTGTATTGGGTTCTTGCTTGGTTTTTTTTGTTGTTGTTGTTTTGTTTTAGAACTTAAAGTTTGGTAGCTGGGGAGAGAAAGGAAGTAGAAGGACTTGGGAAGTAGAGGAATGTGATCAAAGTACACATACATTTAAAGATTGTAACAAAAAACTATAATAAAAATGGAGGAGTCCCCAGTGTGATAAATAGTATCAGAAGTCAGTTTACGTAAGAACAATCCAGAGTCGGTTATATACATTTTTCTCAGGATCATAACCTTCAGAAAAAATGGAGAAATTCTTGAAACTTCAAGATTAGAAAGGGTACCCTAAAACATTGCTAAGAAGTAAGGGAGCCTCCATTTGAAAGAAGCGACAGAATTCCTACTGAAAGTCTCTGCACCATTCAGGTCTCATAGACAAGAGAAGATGGCACTATTTGCCCTGGGAGAGTCTGACCTGACAGAAGAGGGCCCTGGATCACTTGGCTGATCCAGGAGTGGGAGCTATGGCTTGTTCTGGATAGGCATTTTCACCTGGTAAGAAAGAGCAAACTGGGATGACTCTTGCCAAGGCGGCAGCTTTCTGCAAACAGCTAGACCAAAAAGTAATGGTGCAGAGAGGAAGACTGGGCAGTGTGCCCCAGGGTTGTGACCAACCTTCCCTGGCTCTAGGGGAGCTCCTTGCTCTGAAACAAAACTCAGGCAGCTTGCCAATCTGAATATCACTGCTTAAGATAAACACCCAGGCAAGATTCTTAGTGAAAGAAACTAGGTTGTGCCTCCTTTAAAAACTTACAAAAATGAAATTAGCTATTAATTGCTTCCTTTAAGACTGCAATAGAAAAGGGCATTGATTTTAATATATTTGAAAATAATTGCTATGAACCTGAACATTCAACAACTGGGGCAACAGATTAAAATATAATTAAACAATAGCATCTGAGGAGGCCATTAGCATATTTTCTAAAGGTCACATGGCCGATCCCTGACAATAAGAAGTTGAAGATGTGTAGGCAAGCTGACTGACATTACTTAAAATAGGAGCTCTCTAAGCTTGTGGAATATATGTGAGGTGGTGATGTCACCACATACTCTTAGGACTAACAAAGATCCTTTGCATGAAGTTTTGGTCACTGCTTCTGTAAGAGACATTTTTGCAATAGTTGAGAATATCAGGCATCTATCAAGAATATACATTGAAGTAATATAAGTTTAAAATACACATTTTCTGACAAGTTATTACTATATAGCTAAACGACTGACTGGAATCGAACTCAGGGTACACCCGCCTTTCTCAATCCCTAATGCTGGGATCAAATCTATGTACCACCACACTTGGCAGTAATACACACTTCACTCAGTTGGGTTTTACAATCCTTATAGAATGGATAAGGATGGGGTCCAGCCTGTGGCTTTAATTTGCTATCTCCTGACATCATTTCCCCCAACAGATAGTTTGTGTGATATTTCTATATTATATATATATATATATATATATATATATATATATATATATATATATATATATGAACCAAATTTGCTTTAGAATATCTAGACAAATTCAAATTAGTACTTTCCAAGTTGTGTCTGGTTCACATCTGCAAAGAAGAAGGAAGAGTATCATAGAAGTATACAGAGTCAATCTGTCTAATATGTTAACTGACTGCTCTCCCCATGTGGCTAATTAGTGTGATAAATTCAAATAGCATCTCCAAGACCCACCCACACCGTCCTGTAGAACATATATTTAGAGAGTATTTTCTAGAAATTCTGTGGGCTGATAGTAACACTATGCATCAACAACTCTCTGGAAAATGGAGTAGAAACAGGATGGGCAAGCAGGTGGAAAGAACCAAATGTTGGTAAATGCCTCTGGACACCGAGGTGCTCCTCTGGCTCCAGATAATTCACTGTCCTTAGCACCCCGACTCCCTCACCTGCAAAGCAAGCAGTAGAGGACCTACCTGGAGCAGGCATGGAGAATGCTAACATCTACGGTGACTCACAGGGGACAATTTGCGTCCATTCCAAAAGAACCACTTCTTGTCAGGGTTTATACCCTCCTCATTTAACCAGCTTACAACTGAGTTTGGATATGAAATAGCTGCTGATTTCTGTGTCTCACACAATCAGTGTGTCCCAGGATTGTCACCATTAAAGTTTTGGACTTAGATGGCCTCTCTCTGGTGTATCTCGCTCTTATACTCTGGGGACTGAGGTATCAGATTTTTCCCCAGCAATGAGAAATCTCTTTGCTTTCAATTTTGTGACTATCATGAGCTTCCACATCAACAATACCCTTCTTTCAGAAGCCCATTGGCCAGCCCAAGAACCTGCAGACATCCTTTCCAGTACTAGCTCTAAAGAGGACACATTTGCCAACTAAGGAAACCTCACAGCCCTACAATTTAGTCTCTTCATTAGATAATAAATAAGGACTAAGTCCTGACTAAGATATGAAAGGAGGAGGCCCAAAGAGCCTAGGTTTGGCTTTGGTTGTCCATTCTGCTCTGGAATCAGGGAGGGTGCTCTACAGGATTTCCACCCAAGCTTGTGTGTAGTCTCCTGCCTCTGGCTCTTGATGGCTATATTTACATTTAGATGTAAATATATATATATATATATATATATATATATATATATATATATATATACACACACACAATTTAACCAGGGTGATTTTGAATTGCTGTTTTCCACTTAAATTGGAAAAAAAATCCCTTAATTTAGCACCCCTCACATTGGACTCACAAGCCTTGCTAATGAGCCATAAGCTGGCTATATTTTCCATAGTGAAATTCATCTACAAAGGGACAGACCAAGTCACCTGCTGAGATATGGTGGGGGGGCTTTTGGGGGTAGCTGGCATATTTAAAATGTGTTGCCATTAATTTTCAGAGCTATGATCAATGCAGTCAATGGCCTCTAGTTTCCCTCCCTCCCACAATCTTTCCCACCAACCAATTCCCATGTCCCATTCTGGCTGTCAGTCAGGACAGGTTTAATGGAGAATGGCTGGTGCATACCTGGGAGGCAGGATTACTACGAATGTGAGCAAGCAGAGGGATTTAGATGCTAAGACAATGGAGAAACAGACATGCTCAGGAAACGCCACTCCACCTATGGAGAGCACAGCCAGAAGGAGAGAACAGAGACTTACATGACGAGGGAGATGAGTGGACTCATATCATATATACATATCACAAAACAAAAAGAGCCACAGCTGTGGGCTTACTTGCAGAAGTATATACAAGTGAACTGGGGCCACTGTACATGGAAGATCCCTCCTGGTTGGCCTGGCACAACAGCACCGTGCCTACAAGAGAGAGAAAGAGAGAAAGAAAGAGATGGTCTCTGGTTGGGGGACAGCACACTACATCTGAGAGCAAGGCAATACAAACAAGAAAGGCAGAGAAATGAAAACACAGCCACATCTCAGAGCACAGGAAGCCAAAGAGATCAGAAGAAACCCACCCACTTCCATAGCCCACCAAATACATGCTGTGCCATTTCATATGAGGGTTAACTGTAGGGTCCAATTAGTAATAGCCCGCTTTTATATACACAATGGGAGTGGTGTGGCATTCTCAAAAGGTGTCTTAAGAAATAGCAGACAACCTGATACCCATGTCCCAGTAAATTTTCCCTAGATAAATTCATTTGATCACCAAAAAATAAGAAAAAAATACACGAGTGGTAGGGGATGGAGACAAAAAGACTTTGGAAGGAAACTAGAATGGTTGGGAGGAGAAAAAGTGGGTAATGGAAGAACTGATGAAAAATATACACATGAAATGTCATCATGGAAGCCATTATCATATATAATTAATATATGTTAACAAACAAACTTTAAAAATATTAATAAGAACAAGACAGGAAATTGGACTGAAACACCACTTTGTCATGTGATCTTGCATATGTAGCTGAAGATGGCCTAATCGGCCATCATTGGGAAGAGAGGCCCCTTGGTCTTGCAAACTTTATATGACCCAGCACAGGGGAAGGCCAGGGCCAAGAAGTGGGAGTGGGTGGGTAAGGGAGCAGGGGGGAGGGGTATGGGGAACTTTTGGGATAGCATTTGAAATGTAAATAAAGAAAATAATTTAAAAAAAAAAAAAGAAAAGAAAAGTCACTGGGTCTCTCTGTGTCTCACCATTCCTGTCTGAGAAACTGAGAAACGGACATAAATATACCTACCTCCACCAGGCGCCCATGGCAAGGGCTGCCACTTAAATGATTGCCCCACAAATGGGAAGTTCAGGTGTTGATTTGTTTCCCGGAAATTTCCCCTACCCCTGCCCTAAACATTCATCTTGGTGGAGGAGCTCTTTAGAGGAAGAGTAGAAGGAAGGCAAGGCAGAAAAGAATGCTAGACATGTCTTCCCTACGGCCCACCCTGGATGCATGCCCGACACTGTGGGGAATGACTGTTGGCCTACTTGCTTCAGATTGCATCCCAGGAGCTCCTTACCTCCTGCTGCAGTGTCTGCTTAACTGACCTGCAGGCAGCCAGCACTGCAGTGAGGGCTTGCCCCTTCCTGATTTAAAGGACAGGGCAGCTGGCTTCTTGTAAAATGGAAATTTACAGCAGGGAGGAATGGTGGCATCCTGAGAGAGTTCCTTCTCTGCTTCCACCTTTGAACTACCCACTCACATCAAGGATGGCTGGCCCGAGGACGGCTGGCCGAGGACGGCTGGCCGGAGGAGGACTCTTTTTGGAAGTTAATTTACCACTGCTACCTCTATTAAATTCAAACTCAAGAACTGCAAAGAATGAGTAGGGCTCGGTGCCCATGGGGTAAACCAGTGAGGGATGCTGTAAAAACCTCCCTGCTTTCAGTTCATTTTCCTGACTGGGCCAAGTCAAGTTTCCTCACTTATTTTGTTACCGTGGCAGGATTGTCATCTTCCACAAAATGAAGCCTACCTCTTGAGCCTCAGAAACAAGTCCACCCTAGGGAATGGGTCTAACATCTTGTCCTACATTATACCAAGTTATACAGACATGTAGTTCAAACTCCCAGGTGTCATTAGGCTCAAAAACAAGAAAGTTGATGGTCTGCCTGCCTGTGCACCACCACCCAACTTTTGCAGGCTCTAACAAGATACATTCTCCCTCAAACCCATGTCTACCTTCTCTCTGGGCTTCTTTAGAATCTGAAACCTATTTCCAGGTTAAAATAAAAATGTGTGTGTGTGTGTGTGTGTGTGTGTGTGTGTGTGTGTGTGAACACATGCACAATCAGTCAACATCGAGTATTTATCCTCCATCTTATATTTGAAGTGAGGTTTCTCTTAAAACCTGAGGCCACCAATTCAGGTAGGCTGACCAGCAGGCCACTGAACTTTTTATGTGGATCCTGAATATCTGAACTAAAAAGCTCTCATGTTTCTTTGGTATGTATTTTATAAGCTGAGTTATCTCCCCAGTCCCCTCAAAACAAAGATTTCATTCAAATCTCAAACCCATCTCTTCTTCCAGTCACAATGCCTACTAATGCTTTTCCTGTCATATAAGAAAAAAATAGCTTGACTGTAGCACACTTGTCTTATGCTTGGACCTGAAGAGGAGCCATCCATCTCTCTTTCTCCTTTGCACTCAAAATAGTCCAGGCATAAGAATGAACCCAACTGGTATGGCTCAGCGGTCAGTGCACTAAGAACTTGGCTGGGCCCCTGATCAACTTTTGCTGAATTGATGGTTGTCTCCTTTCTACTTCACTTTGTCATCATACAAGAGCTATCCCATGGTCTAACTGACCCTCCATAAACATTTCTGGTTACAACAGGTGACTGGCACAGGTATTAAGAACAAATCCCCACCAGCGAGGAGGGAAGAGTTCTAAAATCAGTCATTGAAGATGGGTTACCCACCAGGACAGGCAGTTGTTCTTGCAGGGAGTCCTCTGAAAAGCATTGATGTGTGACCTTGCCATGGGTGGGTATGCCATCTGATTTTGTTCATCGCTCAAACACTTAGAAATGTAGATTACTAAAGGTCACAGAGAAAGCGATGACTCTGAATCTCCAAAATGAAGACACTGGCAGGTAGATTTTGAGACAGTCCCCCACCACTCTCTCCTGTGCATCCCTGGTTAAAATTCAACCTTTAAAACAAGATCTTAAGTTTCTTGGTGGAAGGTGGGCCAGAATTTCATAAAAGGAAAAATCATCTAATTTTAGCCAAAATCACAGCTAATAGACATTTCAGGATCTGTTGTTAAAAATCCCTGGGTCAAGTTTCAATATCCTTAGTGCAATGTGTAGAATTCTCCTGGGATCCAACACAGATTCTGAGTAGAAAGCTGAACGCTGGCAGGGTTTAATGACACTCTCCCATTGGGCTATGGATTCTGAAAAGCCAGCCCAGAATCACGTCTCTGAATGTTCCCTTAGTAGTACAGCAGAACAAAACGATCTTTACACAATGATTTTGACCTTTTGTAAAACAAAATCTATGCTTGGTCATAAGACTTGGGTTTGATTTTACCTAAAAACATCCTCTAATTGAATTTGCATCGTGCTTATAGTGAGTTATGTTCCCACTTTGTGACCTTTGTTTAAAGGAAAACCTCGAGTTCAATAAAAACACAACCCCACAGAGGAACGGGGTAGTGCCTACGGATCTCCGGGAGAGGGCTGTTTAATGCAGATATGTTTAAAAAGTAGGTTAAGTAGCTAAGAGGGTACATCATGCCCTATAAAAACTGTTTAGAAAATCACTGGAGGCCCTTCCTAACACAGTATACACATAACCTCTCAATTACTCCCTTGAATTCTGTCTTCTCCCATTCCCTAATAGAGACCACAGGTCAACTGTGAAAGAGCACCACTCATACAGGGTGAGTGTATCTACTCTTACACAGCTGTTCCTTGGCTTAAAACTTATTGGAATGAAAGGGGTGACAAGAGGGGTGAATTACAGCTCTACCGAATCTCCAGCCAGAGCAGACGTCACTAATCAGTTTTAATATCACCTATTGGTCCGCAGTGTCCCGGAATGTGCAGAACTGTTCTCGACACGACTACTGGCAACTGCTACCGCTCGATGTGAGGTGGTATGGAGGTGAGAACTCTATACCCTCCTTGCCCTCAGGGTTGAGGTAAATCAGATGGAATTGGCTTCTCTACCTCTGACAGAATTGAATATTAGTAATTGCATATGGCGAAGCCCTTTTAAAAGTCGCCGTTTCCCGTGTCCCCTCTGCATAGTTTATAAGTGACCTCTTCCAGTCCTACTCATCAGGAATGAATTAATTACTCCCTCTTCATGATCTTATCATACCCATTTCAATTCCCAGGCAGATCCTTTTCCCTATTTACATATGGGTTTTCCCCATAGAAACCCCCAAGGCAGACCAAATCATACTTAACATTTTATCCATGGCACCTAGTGAGACACCTGACCCTGGGCAGGGACTAATTAGTGGAGTTGAGTTAAAACACCCTTTTTTTCTTAAGAAGAAAAAAGGATCTATATTTTTTTGCCAAAAATAGTGCTTTTCCAACCAAACTCTCTGAAAGGTGACTTCTACTGCCTGATATTTAGGATTGGAAATTTAACTGCTTAAATATATTCACCAGTTTTCTCTAAGATACCCATCAATTTCACCTCTTTCCTAGGATTACTAACAGAGGGGAGGGGTGTGTAGTGAGGTAAATGCCTGTGAGTACACGGATACTTGCTACTAAGCCTATCACTGAATCAGATTTCTCTAGGCCAGAAGAGGGGTCTTTGTCTAAGGTTGTCTACCTTATTGTTTTGAGCCAATGTCCCTCACTGACCTGGAATGTGCCCCTTTTGTCTAGGCAAGGTGGCCAGCCAGTAAGCTCTTGGGAACCACTGCCCCAACCCCTAACTCTAGGGATATGGACAGGTTCAGCTTTTAACCTGGGTGCCATTGAATTTGCCCAGTCGTCATGCTTGCAGAGCAAGTGCTGTTACCAATGGAGCACATTGCCAGACCCTTTCCTGGGTTCTTTTAAGGCTGAGTCATACAGTTAGCTGGACAGCAACCCTGGTTGCCAAGTCCTAGAGCACTGATAACTCTAGCTCATCTGCAGCTGCAAGCAAGATAGCCCTCTTTCTGAGGATGATTAGGCCCTGTTCCAAAGCTCATCAACCTTATGCAGAAGACCACAAGCTTCTGCTTACCCAGCTCTGGGAAGATGCACATAGACTGTCACAGGTAAGATTTTAAAGTATCTATCCTGGCAAAGGGAAGCCAGTGGGATGTCTGAAGTGACATCAAACCCTTGCTCATCTGCACATTTCCCCTGGCATGGGGCATGGGGGAGATGGTCATTATTCTTGACTCTAGCAATTCAGACTGGAAGGGACATATGTCTTTTCACAGTCAGGAAGGATAGTGCCAAAAGGTTTAACCTTGCTATTAATTATTAAATAAACAACCTAGATTCAAACAAGCAGGAAAACAAACAAACAAACAAACAAAAAACCCACTGCAGCTTCATAGCTTCTACAAAGGCAGCTGCTTTCAGACACAGCTCTGACATCACTTGTTCCAAACAACTGGAAGTGCATTCCCTACGTGTCTTCTTTCACCTGCTTCTAATTGAATGAGCATCTTCCATTTGGCCCATTCTAACTGTAAAAGGTTTATAATTAAGTCTACACCTTTCTCTATTCCTTTGGATCTAGGAACCTAGACTGAAAGCAGAGAACCAGCTAAAGACAGAAGTTCTGGCTTCTGAAGTGTCAGGTGACACTTCTGAACAATAAAATTAGAGACGGGGAAGAAGAAATGAAGGGTCTTTATCAATGTTCACTTAGAGTCAAAGGAGCAACCTCCCCGCCATCATCCTTGTGAACGACTAGGCCTTGCTCTGGATTACTAGAATGCAAAGAGAAAGAGAAGAACAACAAACAAGCAGAGCATCCAACAAACCACACCATCACCAAAACAACAACAACAACCACACCACCAACAAACCACACCACCAACAAACCACACCACCAACAAAACAACAACAACAACCACAAAAGGAAAGCCTAGAACCATACGTCACATGTTTGTGAGGTTTTTAGTTCAGTCCTCAGAATTCCTGTTTAAAGCCTAGCGTGGTATGGCAAGCACTTGTAATCTCAGTGGGAGCTTGGTGCGGAGACTTAGAGATAGGCAGATAGATCCCTGGGACTCACTGGCTAACTAGCCTACGGGAATTAAAGAACTCCAGGATAGTGAGAGAGCTCCTGTCAAATGAACAGCATAGATAGCAACTTAAGACTGACACCCAAGGTTGACACTGATGCTCCCTCCAAATGTTCACAAGTATACACATACACACAAAGGACATTCTGCATGCCTAGTCCCTAGGAGTGGCCAATTCATTTTATCACCCCAAGACTAATATGTTTGAAAGATCTTTTTTTTTTCCTCTGCTTAAACATATAAAACCAAAGGATACCTGGGCTTCTGTAAGACCATTTGAACAGTGGTGCACCCATTCTTGAAGGGTTTGTCTGTCCTAAGTGCATCCACAATCCTTTCCTCTGCTAGTCAAGTCAACTAAGAAGAGAGCTCTCTGCTGGGCTCTTCATGGGTTTTCTCCTGCCAGTGGGCATGGTAATGTGTCTGACTGTAACAGAGTGTGAGGGAGGAGGGCTAAGGGTCGTGTGAGAGCAGGAAGCACATTGCCTGAGCTTAGCCCGCTCTTTTCCTGGGTTCCTCTTGGGAATATAGGCTGTAAGGGTCAGTGGTCAGTCTGTAGGGATTTTTAAGTGTCGACCAAGTACAGAGTGACTTGCTGGATCTAGAAGCTATTTGTGCAACTCTGTGTGTGTGTGTATGTGTGTGTGTGTGTGTATGTGTGTGTGTGTGTGTGTGTGTTTAACAGCATACTATCTTTTTAAAAATGAACATGATTAGGGACAAAGACAAACAAGGAAAAACAAACAGACAAACAGACAAATAAATAGTTCTGAGCACCAACTTTGGCCTATTTGATCAGCAATATGATTCACTGGTATTCAGAAAATTAATAATCTATTTCAAGACGATTTTCATTATATATTTACAGCTGGCAAGAATGGTCTTGTCTTTCTGCTGTCTACCACAAGCAGGACCGAGAAAACCTAGGAGTCATTAATGCCAGAAACAGTTTGATTTTGGCTGGGTAGGGACAGGGGAGGATCTGGAGGGATTGGGGTAAGGAGAAAACATCATTAAAATGAACTGTAGGAAAACCATCTAAAGGAGGACAATCTATGTGCATGTGTGGATGTTCACGTGTGTGTAGGTGTGTGTTGAGACCAGAGGAAAAACAGGAAAAGTTGGGCACCACCCACCATGCTTATAAAACAAACAAACAAACAAACAAAACAAACAGAAACAAGACAAGTTCTCACAATGGCCTGGAGCATGCCCAGTAGCCTAGGCTGGCTGGCTAGAGAGTCACTGGAGAGATCTTCCAGTCTCCACTACAAAGTCATTGAAATTATAAAGACATGCCACTATGCCTGGCTTGTCTAAAAACAGACAAAATAACTAACAAACAAAAACCTTGACGTTTGGGGATTGAACTGAGGTCTTCCAGTGTAAGTACTTCCCCCGTGGAGTTACCTCCCCAGCCACACAAAGGGATGTTGGCCTGCCTTTGCTCACAGTCAATCAGGAAGGGTCAGTGGTGTTGGTCAGTTAAGATTTTTTTTTTTTTTAAGGCAAAAGAAAACCCATTCATTTTCCTCCCAGAAGCCTTGCTGAAGAATAGCAGATTATTAGGGCTCCAATAATTATTCACTTTGCCAATGTAAATGTTTGTCTCTTCTATTGTTTTGGGGTGGTTTTTAAAAGCTTTAACAATTAGCATAAAAGTAAGGAAAAAAAAGACATCTGAATTGAATGACCCAGCTGTGGGCATATGAAAAATGAGCCCCCTGCTAAAACAGAAACCTGTCAATTTCTTTGTATATGTCACTAGACTTTGGAAAAGGTGCCCACGCCCTGCAGCTTCTTGCAGTCAGCCATATCATTAGAACCCAGGCAGGACTTATTACATACGGACCACCTGGGCCCTTCAGGGCTTCTGACTCCATAGGACTTGCAAAGACTTAAGTGTCTTAGAAGATCCCTTGTCCTGGAAGGACCAAGGGCCACCCTTTGTGAAATGCTCACCTTGATTAACTCCTCACATCTCCAGGACACTAAATTGAGGCATTTAATATAACCTGAAGCAAGAGGGAAACGGAGCATCCTCCCAGAACTCATAGCAAGGAGGTCTAATCCAGAGGTTCAGAAGTGTACACAAACAGCAAACACATCAAGGATGTAAGTAGGATAAAGATCACCATAACAGATCTGTACCAAATACTGCCAACCACACCCTGTTTTTTGTTTGTTTGTTGGGAAAAACTGTTGTATGTAGCCTAGGCTATCCTCCAAGTTTTTAGCCAAGAATGACTTTGAACTCCTCATTTTCCTGCCTCTACCACTCAAATATGAGGCTACTACACTCAGTTTCTATAGTGCTAGGGACAGAGCCCTAGGCATCGTGAGTGCCAGCAAAGCACATCTATGAAAAAAGTGCATTATGTCTGTCCTTCTCATCAATCACAAGATAGATGGTTGTCTTTGCTCTGTAACCTGGTGAAGAGAGGCCTCTCCTAGTACCAGTTGCTCTGTGAACTGTGGAGGTAGGCTGCTATGCATGTGTGGACTACATGATCCTTGAGAGGACCCTGTGAGTTTTCCTTCCCTGGAGAGAGGTGTGTGGGCGACTCCCTGTTATGGAAGAGATCGCATGTCTCAAAAACCCGTGTGGTCCAGCCTTAAGTCCTGGGAGTTCAGAGCTTGACATACCAAGGGATGATCTTCAGATATTACAATAGGGTTAAATGAGGCCGTGGTGGACCTAATAGAGTAGGAGTGCTCTTTTTCTTCTAAGAGGGAATTTGGATACAGTCTTGCACAGAGAGAAGACCTGATGAATGTACAAAGATGTCAGCCATCTTTACAAGCTAAGAAAGGAGGCCTCAATGCCTTACTCTTTTGCTGTTAGCCTCAGAATTTTCAAAATATCTCTTTCTGTTGATAGTTACCCTGTCTTTGATGCCTCTGTAAGTCCCAGCAAGCTAGTGCACACAGCAGTCCCTTCACAGACCCTGTCTGGAGGGACACTGAGACACCCTACCAGCTTGTTCTTCCAGGTGACATCTTCCCAACTTTGACTTTCCACTAGACTCAAAACTTTGGGTTGTTCCCATTCACACTGTAAGGGAAGAGACTGTTTCTGACTGACAAATGAATCCAAAGGCAAAAGGGGCTGTGGATACTTCTAAAGTCACACATTTTTGAACACCAGACAAGCATTAAGTTAACACTACCACAGTTCTAATGTTCTTAAAACAACCTGAAAGACAAGCTTCTCTGACGGTCTACAGTAGAGCTTCCAGTACAGGGATATTCCCTTTTATCTGGGCACAAACATCACTGAAAAATGTTGCGCGCGCGCACACACACACACACACACACACACACACACACACATATTTCTTATAAATCAAAATGTGTTTCAATTGCACTGGGAGATTTCCATATTTAAATGGGCCTGAAGCAAATCCATTCTGTAAATCATCTTTCAACTTAATTTATCTTTCTAACTTCTGATTTTCATACTATTCATCATTTCTTATCTTTCATTTTGCTTCTTAATTTTTGTCACAATTTTGGGCTTTGCATAAAAGTTCCAAGAACAATTCCAAGAATTTGTTTATAATTTTCTCATAGATTAGATGAATAAAATTTTAAGTGACTCTTTCATTTATCTGTTCCCAAATTTT